>NC_137787.1:42738462-43338462 GCF_963383645.1 Muscardinus avellanarius
AAGATAACCCTTTCCAGGACACACCCCCAGTGACTTATTTCCTCCAGCCAGGCTCCCCTTCTAGCCTCCTATCTGGCTATCAGTGGATCCTCCTGCTGTTCAGGTCAAAGCCCTTGGTCATTCCCCCAAAGCCCTACCTCTGAGCACATGAGATTTTAGGGACATTCCAGCTCCAATCCACAAAGAGCAGGCAGCCACTCCATAATTGCAGCCAATTACTATCATGTGCAAATATGAGTCTAGAACTACTGCCAGTTCTTTTCTTATTTTGGGGAATAGTGAAAAATTGGTATTTTTACAAAGAGTTGTGTGTGTGTGTGTGTGTGTGTGTGTGTGTGTGTGTGTTTTACTGGTATTGATCCCAAAGGCATCAAGGGCATTTTGAGCTTCACTCCTGGCCCTTTAAAAAAAAATTTTTTTTTATTTGAAATGGGTTCTCATTAAATTGCTGAGGATCTTGATAAGTTCCTGAGGCCAGCCTTAAAACCTGCAATCCTCCTGTCTCAGCTTTCCAAGTACTGGAATTATAGGTATACAACCCCATGACCTGCTTTATAAGTTGTTTCTTGAAGTAAGAAATAATATTGCTTGATACTGGAAAATCTTACTTCAAAGAAAAAAGGTTTATTGGCTGTATTTGGCCTGTAGCCCATCAGTTTGAAAACTCTGCAGGAAATACTTATTGAACTGTTTATGAGCAGTTGGTTCCTTATTTAGTAGCAAATTCCTATTTTTTACATGATGTAGCTGATTTTATAGCAAGAACATATTTAGAAGAAACTCACCCTCCCCTTATATCACTCATTCCTATAAATAGCTAAAATCAACCAATGTGTGAGGTCAGCCCTAAATGAAATGCAGACAGTGACATTTGAACCTAACTGTGCTAAAAATTAATGACACAACGTGAAGGAGGAAAGGAAAAACTAACTGAAAGTAACATTGGGAAGTGGTGTTTTGCCTCTATACTGTGAGATCAAATAAAAAGAACTGCATATAAATACAGTACTACAAGATAGACAGATGGACATGCTGGCAAAAGCCTATAATTCCAATAATTGAGAGTCTGAGACAAGAGGATTGTAAATTCAAGGCCAGCCTCAGCAACTTAGCAAGACAATCAGCAATTTAGCAAGACCTGGGGCGGGGATTGGGTAAGGGCTAATTGGGTGATTTGTGCATGTACGCCTCTATCATCTTGTACTCCACTAAGATGTATGACTACAATGCGCTAATACAAAAATTTAGCAAGAACCTGTTTCAAAAATTAAAAAATAAAAGAGCTGGATGTGTAGCTCAGAGGTAGAATGCTCCTGGATTCAATACCTAGTACCAAAACAAAACAAAACTACTACAGTAACTAAGTTTGTTTCTTACAGACTATGTTGCAGAAATTCTATACTATTTTATGTATAAACGAGGGTTGAATAAATAAATTAATACATTATAAACAATGAGAGCCAGTTTTCCCATTGTTAGAGAAAGAATAAGAAGACAGAGTAAGAGACAATAGTGAAATGAAGCAGGGGATATGAAATTAGAATTGGATACATAAATACTGAAATGCATTCTGGTAAGCAGAATGATGCTCAATTCCTCTCCCTGCCCAAATATGCATGTATTAATCTCTAGAATTGTGACTGTGCCATGTCAAAGGGGAATTAAAGTTGCAGATGAAATTAAAGTTGCTAATCATCTAACCTTGAAACAGGAGCTTATCCTGGATTATCTGTGGCCCAATGTAATCATAAGCCTCATTATAAGTGAATGAGGGAGGTAGAAGAGTCAGAATCAGAATGATGCAATGTGAGGAAGACTTACCCAGCCTTGCTGGGCTTGAGTATAGAGAGGAATTATAAGACAAGTTTAGGAGCTCCCGAATCGAAGGCCAGAGATGAAACAATTTAAACAACAAGGCAAATAATGATGGAGGTGGATTATCAGTCATAAAATAATCATGAGTCAATACTGATTTAAGTATTTGAATAAATAAAGAAGGAACACCACTCTAATAGAGGAAGTAACATTTTAAAATGTTTTTAAAATTAAAAGAAGTAGAAAATCACCATTGGGTCAACTCTGTAATAATAATTGTTGCAGGTGAGATTTATGGATGGATTTAAAACAAATATGTTTATTGGTGTACCAGTAATCATGCATCAAAATGAGGTATAGAGTGATAGAAATATATATGTATATAGCATTAGTAATTTCTAAAATTTGTGGGCAAAAGTATGATAAGAAATAAAATAGTTACACAATTTTAAATTACCTCCCTTGAGACATTTATGAATTATAAAGGGAAAATAGTACCAATATAGTGAAGAAATTTGGCAGACAACACCTTGACCAAGTACAGGTTAACATCACCAAGAATAAGAGGTACTGACATGTTCCCTGATCACCAGAACCATGATGTACTGAGAAGAGTCCAACCTCACTTGTATGGTATTCTTGTCAAGAGTACATAATCTAAATTGGATCACTAGAAAACATTTGATAAACCCAACTTGAGGTTCATTTCACAAAACAACGGTTCAGTACTTTTAACAAGTGTAAAGGTCATGAGCAGTAAGACTGTGGCAATATGGTAAATTGGAATATTCTAAGGAGGTAGGGCCACCAAGCAATGTGGGGTTCTGTATTACCCTGGAACAGAAAAGGACATTAGAGCAAATCTGGTGAAATTAGGAAGAAGGCAGAGGTGTATAGTATGGTATCACTGCCCATCTCTGATTATGTAAGGTGTCAACAGTGGGGGAAGCTGAGTGAAGAGTCTATAAGAACTTTGTACTGTTTTTGAAACAGTTCTATAATTCTAAAATTATTTCAAGACAAGAAGTTCAAACAAACAAGTACAGGTTGAGCACTCCAATCCAAAAATCTGAGGATGCTTTCAAATCTAAAACCTGTAAACACCAACATAATGCTGCAAATGTAAAATTCCACAGCTGATCTTATGTCTCAGATCATAGTAAAAAATAATCAGGCACAAGCAGGGCATGGTGACACAAGCTTGTAATCCCAGTGCTTGGGAAATTGAGACAGGAAGATCATGGTTTGAGGCCAGTCTCAGCTACTTAGTGAGGCCCTCTGCAACATAAGTGAGACATTGTTTCAAAATAAGAAATTAAAAAAAAATAGGGCTGGGGGTGTAGCTTGGAGGTAAAATGCCCCTGGGTTCCATCTCCAGTACCGCAAAACAAAACAAAAACAATTCAGGCACATAAAGGATATTGTATAAAATGACTTTCAGGACATTTAGATAAGGTATATATGAAACATAAATGAATCTCACACCTAAACATGAAACTTGGGGGCCATCACTGGAATATCTTATCATGCATATGCATTTATTTTAAATTTGAATAATAAATATAAAATATGAAACACTTCTGTTCCTAACCATTTTGGAAAAGAGATGCTCAAGCTTTGCCAAATTAGAAATAAAGAAAAGGGTTAAAGATTTCCATGGAGAGGAGGGCCATTGAGAGAGACTTCAAAGAAGAGGTGGGTATTAGTCTACTCAGGCTTCTGTAACAAAACAGACTTGGTAGTTTAAACAACAGAAGAATTTCTAAGTCCTGAGGCTGGAAGTTCAAAGAGACGAGTATCAACAGGCTTGTTTTTTTCTGAGTCCTCCTCTCATTGGTTTATAGATGACTGCCTTGCCTGTGCCTTCACATGACTACCCTCCATGCACACACTCCTGGTGCCTCTTGCTCCTCATAGATGGATGTAAGGTACATTTGATTAGGACCCACCCTTATGACATTATTTAACCTTCATCCCCTTTGTAAAGGCTCTATCTCCAAATGCAGTCACATTGGGTTTAGTGCTTCAACTGAAGAATTTATGGGGAGGGCAAAATTCAGTCCATACAGGTGGCCAATTATGGAAAGACTTAGAAGATGTATACCAGTGATGCCACAGAGGGGAATGTGTGGCAGTGATTTAATAGTCTACAAGTGGCCTGATTTCCTAGAAATGTTCAGAGTGTGTGAAGGAGTCATGCTAGACACATCTAGTAAGAGAAAGTGGATCATATTCCTGGGGTTTCTAATTCATCATGTGGGCAAAGAGAAGCTGTCGAGAAGAGGCCACTGTAGGAAAATATCAGAGGCCTAAATCAAGGCAAAGGAACAACAGCAACAATAACAACATAACCCAGAAGGAAGGATTGATTGCAATAAGCACTGCACAAAGATTAGCACTAAACACTGTTAAATAGCTCCTGGGTGGTTCTCTAGTAGGGTGTTCAGAGACAAGTTGAGTTGGTGCCTTGCAACAGGGAAAGTTTCTACAAATGTAAATTTAAAGATTGGGGCTTTTGAAGAAGTGAATTTAAAGACTAGAGAGAGGTTAGACCTAGACATTTAGTTTTTGGAGTCTTCAGCCTAGAGATGACAGTAGAAACAAAGTATAAGTAGAGAAGAGTGAGTAAGGAAACTTTACAGGATGGGAGTAAAGGTGAAAGAGACATCTCAGGTTATCAGAGACAGGGGTCTGTCAGTTGCTGTGTTCTGACTGGCCACACGTATGAGATATTTTAGAAAATAGATTCATTTGGGGCATGGTAGTAAAAGGCTCCATTTAGAAGAAAAAAATCATAAGCCCCTAGCAGCCAGCTAATAGTTAAAAAGAAAAATATATTTTACGGCAGCTCACAGCTTAGGAATGTAAAATATGCGATAAGCCCACCCCATCTTATCTATACTGACTGGGTCAGAGCGCCTTGACCCGGGAGCTTACTGACTACACCTGGTATTTTATCTAACACTTGACTACAGAATGTACTTTTCAAATGATTCTGTAATTTTCTGTAAACGCATGCAATCTAGCCCAAACCCCCCTAACTATTGGTCTTTTCCCTATAAATACCCTCAGTTTCAGTGGCTCGGGGCCGAACTCCTATATGAGTCGGCCCCAGTGCACTGGCTCCTTAATAAACTTTTACCTTTTGCTTTTGCATCAAGGAAAATAAAGTCTCTCGTGGTACTTGATGTCGCTTATCCCGAGGTTGATTGAGGGTCTCCCCTCGGCGGGGGTCTTACAGTAGCTACTGTCTACAATCCCAATATGTGGGAAGCTGAGACAGGAGGATTGCAGATTCAAGATCAGCCTCAGCAACAGACTGTCAGCAACCTTGTGAGACCATTTCCAAGCCAAAAAAAAAAAAAAATTAAAAACTCATTTATGTTTCAGAGACATTAAAGTAGATGAAGTTTGAAGAAAGATCACTGCATTTGGCAAATTTACAGTCACCATTCATGAGTGACACTTGAAAATCTGTTTTAAAAAACAAGCTTGGTTAAAAAATAGGACAGAGAGAGCAAATGTGAACCACTCTAAATACATTCCTCTCCATTCCCAGCACACACTTGGGTGATGAATAGGTAGGCAGAGACCTGTTCTTTTTTAAATGCTAGCGCTGTTCATAACACGACTCTTCATTTGACAGTGTTCAACTCTTTCATTTAAAACACCAGCACTGGCATTTTACAGTAGCCTGTAGCATCTCCTGAATTCACTTGACTCCTGTAGCTCATACGATAATTGCTGAGAGAAGTAGCAATTTGAGCCACTCAGTTGTGTAAGAACAGTGTATTTTATGACTTTTTCATCTCATAAAACAAGACTAAATTTTCCCTTACAGTTGAAAAAAGCTTTATATTGGGATAAACCTGACCTAAGGCTCCAAGTTTATGGGCTCAATTTATTCCCTCTGTAAATTCTTGGGACAGCGCTATGTGAATTCTCCCACAGGGTGTGAAATCTTATTTTAGGCAGGTGTGCATGTCTTTTCATGTAATTAAGCAATTATTTTCAAATGGATTAAAATTTTTAGTAGGCTTTGAAAGATGTTAGTGAAAATAGCAGTCTGATGTATTTATATTGTATATTAATCCTGGTTGTTCAGAAGGTGTTTGTCAGTTGAAAATATGGCAAATATTAGCATTTCTATTTTGTATAAAAATTATTTGATGCACTTGAAGCAATTTGAAAGTCAAAAGTGGAACATTCTGTATAAGAGCTTTTGTTAATTTGGTTTCTCTGTTCTATTAACACCCTTCTCTCTTTTTCATCTTTACCATACAAATAAATCCATGTAAATACTTTGGAGAAGTAATATTGAAAAATGGCAATTAAATTTATAATTATATTTGAAAGTGCTTTTTGAGAATTGCCTTTGTTGCTATGGGTTACCAGTTTGCTGTGTTATCAACCAATTACTAACTTTTTCTCTGTTCCAATCTGTATCTTGTAGCCACATTCCATTAGCTTTCTCAAAACTCTACCAGAATCAACATACATTCTAAATAAAAGCATAATTTTTGTAATCCAGACACATCTTGAACAAGTCTCCATTGTCCTCTTTCAAGGAGCCTCATATATATTATATATTTAATATATTTATATTTAATATATAAATATATAATATTAATAATTATACAATAATATATTATATAATATAATTATTATTAATAATTATTAATTGTTATTATTAACAATATTAATTATCATTAATAATAATTATATATATATAGCAGTCTTTATGAAGGGGACAGAATGTTCATGTAATAATCAATTCACCTGCTGAAACATAAAGGAGAACCCAACCTCCCAGGTGCCTACTCTGTTTTACTCAGTGTCAGCATTCAAAATACCCATTTTACTAGATGTTGTGAAGTGTCAAGTTCTTTTAATGCAGAAGTCATGTACCCTCTCTTGTTGGATCAGTGAATTTAAGTAGCTGGAAAGTACCACCAATTGGTTGTGTAAAATGGTGTTACTGACCTGTTATCAACAGAGAATAGCATACACACATTTGTCAGGAATTGAACATGGATGAGAGAGATCTGGATATGGATGAGAGAGATCTGGATATGGATGAGAGAGATCTGGATATGGATGAGAGAGATCTGGATATGGACCAGTGATTGCTCACATCTGAGGAACAATCTCATGATTGTCATTTGAAGGAAATGGGATCTTGTAAGAGAATGTCTACGAGTCAGAGTAGTAGAGAATGAAGGAAAAGTTTCTAGTGAGATGGATGGAGTTCTTCAAGGGGAGCTGGAGTGTAGATAATAGAGGAACATCATGGACTTTTGGGAACCCTTCCCTTTAACTCGAGCCACAAACACTTTGAAATGGCAGCATTGACCTACCTAGCATACAAAAGAAGAAAACTAAGGAGACTTAACCATGATGAAAATAAGATGCATACATCCATACACCAGAAAGAGCATAATTCCAAGTATTGAGGGGTGCCAAAGCTGGGGTCTCCCTGGAATATGTGTCTGTTGATATAAGAAGAATAAAAATGCACACAGGTAGAGCACTGGCGCCAAGCTACCACTTGCACTAGGGGCGGTATGGCTTTCTCTTTTGTGAAGGATGCTAGAAATATTTGCCAGTGATGGTGGACCAGGTCTGTACTAAACTGGGTGCTTGAGAAGCTGGACTTACTTTGATTAGCCTAAAGTCATAGTCTGAGAAAAGCTGTGCATTTGCTACCACCACTGGGCAGGAGCCCTAAACTTCTAAGTTTCTTAATTGTTTCCTCATAGGATTATGGACATGAATTCACGAAACTGTTACATTAGGAAGACTAGGTAGATAAGAGAGAATACCTCCCACCCAAACTGAGTCTAGAACATATCAAAAGACTAAACAAAATTTGAAGAGAGAATCAATGAATTGGAAGATAGTATTGAGAAATTTACCCAGAATACTATATGAAAGAGAGACAAACCAGACTCAATAGCACACACCTGTGATCCCGGCACTCTGGATACTGAGGCAAAAGGATTACAGGCTTGAGGCTAGCCTGGGGAAAGTTAGCAAGACTGTTTCCAAATAAAAAATAAAATGGGCTTGGGGAGTGGCTCAGTGGTAGAGCACTTCTGTATTCAATCTCCAGTATTGCAAAACATAAAATATAAAAGTGATAAATGATTAAAAGTTTAAGGAAAGTAAAGAGGAAAAGAGATCAGAATATGTTCTACGTTGGAGCTGATAGTTACCTAGGAAAATTATAAAGGTAGATTTGAAAAGGTAATTCATGATAATTTTCTAGGATTGGAGAAAGTGATCCAGGTTATTATAATACTGTTCTAACAGTGGAGCTGAGAACTACTAATTTAGTTAGACAGGAAAGAATTGAGTTGTTGAATTAAAAGCATACTTTTGTGATGACTAGAATAAATAAAAATATGTTCACATCCAGACATATATAGTAACAACAAAATAAAAATTATAAAAGGACAGATTACAGACAAAGGAATGGTAATTAAACTAACATTAGACTTCTGGTGGGACTAGATGCCAGAAGATAAAGGAGAGTAATATTCTTAAGGTACCAGGGCAAAAACTTTATTCAAAACTGAGAGCAAAATCAGTCATGTAAAAAAATATATTAGTTTATTGCCTATAGATTTTCTAAAAAAGCCAGTAAAGGTTTTGTTTCAATAAGAACACAGTCAACCTGGGAAGGTGAAAAGAATGGAAAAAATATTGTTTGAACTAGTTCTCTATGTACTAAGAAAATGCCAATGAAAAATCAGAATTATATTACACAAGTGAGTTTACTCTGGGATTGGTTATTATTCAACTGTGTTCAATACATTAAATCAAGAGAAAGTTTCCCATTATCAGCTAATTCTCAACACTTTTTACAAAACATCTACCAGTGAGCTATATTCCCAACCCTATCATTTATTTATTTATTTATTTATTTATTTATTTATTTATTTATTTATTATACAGAGTCTTCCTAAATCATCACATGTTGGCCTTGAACCTGCAATTCATCTATCTCAGCCTCCCAAGTACTGGAATTACAGGTGTGCATTCTGTGCCCAGCTCAGAGAACCATTTAAAACTAGCTTATTTAGCAGTTTTTGCTATTATTATCTGCCAAGCTTGTATATGGCAGATTTTTAATTAGCATTGAAATAACTATGAAAATATTAAACTTAACACAATTCTGTTTATTACTAGTTTTTGGGTCTTAATATTGATAATAGTTAAAATGGTTTGAATGACAGAACACACACACATACACACACACACACACACACACACACACACACACACTCAGAAGCATGCACACATCTACACATAGAGCCTGGGCCTGAGGGCTAATTCAGGAAAGAGCTGATGGGTACAAGTCAGGAGAAATCTGCCAAGGTAGAGAAGAGGACAAGAAATTGAGAGTTTAGTTAGGTCTAGTGTACAAAGCATAGCACTAGTTTTAAAAGGATAGGGGAGCCAGGTACGTACTTGGGAGGATGAGACAGGAGAATCAGGGTTCTCTGCCAGCCTCAGCTATGCAGTGAGGCTTTCTGCAACTTAGATCCTGTTTCAAAATAAAAAATAAAAAATTGGGCTGGGGGTATAGCTCAGAGATAGAATGTCTCTTGGTTTAATCCCCAGCACTCACACACACACACACACACACACACACACACACACACACACACACACAATAAGGATAGGGGAGAAAAGGTTTTGGCTCTAGGAAACATTATGTCTACAAAACAAACAGTCTGAAGACCACAGAGAGTTGGGATTAAACTGAGATAAACATCTATTGAGCTCTTCTCAGGATCTGACACTTGTGTTGGGTGCTGAGGAGGAATTCAGAAATAAGTAAGATAAAATCCATGGTCTTTAGAGGCAGTCAGTTTAGAGGAAAGACACAAAATAATTTTATAAGACATGATAGCATCGTGATTGAGAAGGGTGCTAAGAAAAAAAAAGAGAAAGGAGAATTAAATTCCTATTAGGGGTAATTAGGAAAATGTTTTAGAGGACTATCTTTAATTGAACCTTGAAGGATGGATAAGGATTTTATATCAGACAATGATGATGGACATTCTAAGCAAAGATGTAAAGGCAAGTTGTATAAAAAAATAAAGCTGAAAAACAATTAATTTTTTTCTTAAACTGGGCGAGTTGGTGCACCTCTACAATCAATCGTAGTACTTGTGAGGCTGAGATAGAACTTACTGAGACTCTATTTCAAAGGTGTAAGCTGGTCATGATGGCACACACTTATAATCCCAGTACTTGGGAGGCTGAGACAGGAGGATCACAAGTTTGCGGCCAGCCTCAGCTACTTAGGCCCTCCACAATTTAGTGAAATCCTGTTTCAAAATAAAAAATAAAAAATAGGGCTGAGGGTGTAGCTTGTAGGTAGAATGTTTCTGGGTTCCACCAAAAAGAAGAAAAAAGAGGTGCAGGTGTAGCTCAATTTTCAGTGCCACACCTATACACACCCTAGTTTTCTCAGCTAGGGAAATAGCCTCTCCTATTTACCTTCTTCTCAGTACAAGAACTTATCTTTGTGAAGAACTTTACCAAGTTCCCAGAAAAGAGCAAGTATATCTATCTCAACAGGAGAAAGAGAAGTGACATTACTTGAAAGAACATAAGCATACACAAGTACTATTATTTCACGGTTCCAAAGTGACATTGTGTTGTACACATCATTCTACAACTTCTTTTTTAACTCAACTCTTTTTTTGTGAAATATATACTTTATTTAGATCTGGTCCATTCAGTTTACTTTTATGCTAGTCCATGTTTTTATTGATGGGTCATTAGATTCTATTGTAATTTTTTAAAATTTATTTTATTGGTGCATTGTATTCATACATCATAGTGGGATACAAACTTTTGTAGACATACATGCATACATCGCCCAGTCAGCCCCCACCCGATCCCCACCCCTATCCCTCCCCATCCCTCCTTACCATGCTTGGCTTAGTGGTTGACATCTAGTATTATAGCAAATTATCCAAAATTAAAAACGATAATCTCACATAACAGTTTCATTTGTCTGATACCAAGCTTTTGATGACTTAAAGATAACATTTCAATATTTCTTTTTGCTTTCTTTCTTACCAGAGAATATTTTTTTTCTATTTTTTTAGGTGAAACTATCATATATTTATATATTTATTTTTCAGAAAAAAATCTATCCTAATATGGAATATGGACTCTAGGTACCCACAACGATCTTGAAAAAGAACAAAGCTAGAAGATATATATTTTCTGATTTCAAACCATATAAAGCTACAATAATTGAAACAATGTAGTACTGTTCTAAAGGCAGATATATAAACCATTGGAGTTAAATACAAGCCTAGAGCTAAATTCTTCCCTATATTATCAAGTTATTTTTGACAAGGTTTCCACGAACATTTGGTGGTGGAAATAATAATCTTTTAACTAAATATTGTTGAAAAATAATAATTACATGGAAAAGAATAAAATTGGACCCTTACCTAATCCCATATACAATTATTAACTCAAAATAGATAAAAGACCTAAATATAAATCTTAAGACTATAAACTTTTAGAAGAAAATCTGAGTCATAAAACCTCACAACATTGAAATTGGCAGTGATTTCTTGGATATGATTTCAGTGGCACAGGCAACAGAAGAGTATACAAACTCCCTAAAAAATAAAAAAAATATTGTATATCCAAAGACAATGTAAACAGAGTTAACAGTTACTAATAGAATGGGATAAAATATTTCCAAATGCTATATCTGAAGGTATATTAATATTCCAACTAGACATCCTAAAAATTAACAACAATAAAGGCAAACAATACAATTTAGAGATAGGTAAAAGACTAACATAAATAATGAATCTCCACAGATAACCAATCTTAGTTGTCTGTTGGATGGAAAATCTTGTTTCTCTGGTTCTGGTGTGTGTTACCTATTTCTTCTTTGTAGTTAATCTCTTTGAGTATTTTCTCTAGCGCTGGTTTTGAAGACATAAATTCCTTTAGTTTCTGTTTGTCATGGAAGCTTCTTATTTTTCCATTTAATTTGATAGAAAGTTTTGCTGGGTAGAAAATTTTTGGCTGGAAGTTGTTGTCTTTCAGAGATTGAATATGTTACTCCAAGCCCTTCTGGCTCTCATGACTTGGTTTGGGAAGTCTGGAGTGATTCTAATTGGTTTGCCTCTGAATGTCACTTGGCCCTTTGTTTTTGTTGCCTTTAAGGTTCTCTGCTTGGCTTCCACATTGGTCATTTTGACAATTATGTGGCGTAGGGATCCTCTTCTCCGATCCTGTCTAAAGGGAGTTCTATAAGTTTCCTGGACCTTTGTATCAACCTCTTGCTCTATGTTTGGAAAATTTTCTGCTATTACTTCCTTGAAGAGGTTGTTGATCCCTTTGGTATCACTTTCTTTTCCCTCCTCTATTCCAATTATTCTTAGGTTAGCTCTCTTAAAATGGGCCCATATTTCTTCAATGTCAGATTCCTGCTGTTGGATATTTTTTTCTAGATTAGAAACTATGCATTCATTTTTGGAATGATCATCTTCTAAGAGCGAGATTCTGTTCTCCATGTGGTCTAATCAGTTGTTTGTGCTTTGAATTGAGGCCTTTACTTCATTAATTGCATCCTTTATCTCTTTTTGGCTCTCTCTGAGTTCTTTTCGAAGCACCTCTATTATTTCTACAGTTATTTTCCTGATTTGATCTTCTAGAAATCTCTGATTTTCTGTTTTATCGGGTTCTGATGTTGTGGGGTTGTGGGCATTCATTGCTCCAGTGTTATTCCTCTTTCCCATGATTTCAGAAGTTTGTGCCTTCTCTGGGTTCTTCCCTTGGGTCACTATGACTTCACTTAAGGTGCTCTGGATCTCGAGTCTGTAGTATCTCAGACCCCACTACTCCTTTACTGGGTTGTATCACAGAGTCTCCGACCCAGGGAGTCGATAGAGGCTGCTTTAAACTATGGGGGGTGCCAGGTTGCACGTTCTCCTATGGTGTGATATCTCTGCCACTGCCACTCCCCCACTGGGTCAAGTCCTAGTGAGTACAGTACTGGGATTTCTCCGTTGTGGCCCGCAATTTGACTCACTGTTCTTGAGTTCGCAGATGTAGCTGTACTGGACTCGTTGAATTCGCTGCTGTTGCCGCCGGTGGCAATATGGCACCACTGCTACGCCCTCGGCCATGAGGCTGGCTTATTTCATCTTGGTTTTGAATTCCACTCTGAGTTCTTGCAGCGTGTGCTGAGCTCAACCACTGGGAGCTTTAGATGTTCCCTGCGCTGAAAAATCCCGCCTGGCTGTTCCGCAGCAGCTCATCTCGGCTTGCTGTAGCCGTTCGGTGAATTCGCCGCTGCCGCCGGCAGTATGGCACTGCTGCAGCGTCCTCGGGCGTGAGGCCAGTGTATCTCCTCTGTGGCTCTGAGCTCTGTTCTCAGACCGCTTTCTCTCTGGAGCCTGGTGATTTTTTTGTTTCTCTGGTGATGGTGTTTTCTGGCTATGAAAGGCACTGATTTTGTGGTAATGGAGATGGGTTGTTAGCAAGGCTCTTAAGCCCCACTTTTCTCGGTCGCCCTCTTCCCGGAAGTCCCTTTGTAATTTTTTTTTTAACATTCAATAGACTACTCCTTTGAATATCTTCCAATCTGTTTCTTGTGCACACATGCAGTTTTTCTAGAGAATATACTTTGAGAATGACTGAGTTATGATGTATATGTAATTCCAACTTACTACATATTATGTTTATTCATATCTAGTAAGACATTCATCTTTATCTCTTTAATAATCATCTTTTACTCATCTATATCTTCAATTTCCACCCATGCTGTCTCTTCTGACACTCATATGAGAGTCACCTAATTATGTTTACTAGTTTTCAAAATGGAAGATCCCTAGGTGATGAGGGTAATAAAAGAAAAAAAAAGAGAAGAACATAACAAAGAGAAGAAGAGGAAAAAATGAGACCATCTTCAGTCAATGCATAGGCATTTGGCAATGTGGGATGCTGGTCCTACATCTGTCAAGGAGTAGGTGATGGGGTATTTGGAATGGAGACATTATCTGGGAGGGAGGATGGTGGCCATGCTTAGACCAGAAGGATAGTCAGCAGATCATATGCATTCGTGCTTGTCCAGGGCTTGAATAAAAAATGACCTTGCCCCCATCCCTGCCACATCCCACTGCCTTGACCTTTCTGAATTTCAATTTTGGGTTAACAAAATGACATACAATTACAGAGCCGACTTGGCCTCTGCAGTCCTCCTGGATTTGTGTGGATACTTTCAGCCTTTTAATATCTACTTGCTATAGTAGGTTCTCAAGCATGTTCCAAGATATCTCATTTGCTCAGTAACCTATAGTAGTGATGTCAGTTTGAAGCCCCACTTTTGGGTCTCCTGAAATGTTTGGGATCCTGTGCTGGTGTCTCTCTGTCTCCACTGGAGCCGCTCACTGCTCTGGGCTTGGATTTCTGGGCGACTGGTGTCACTGTAAATGGGTTTCATATAAGTGTGGGGGGGTCTTCACTTTCTGGTCCTTCTTCCCAACCCTGTGCCTCCCTACCCACACTGGTGGCAGGTGTCTAGTGTAATCTCGGAGCAAACAACAGTAAACAGATGAATGAATTACAAAATTATGGGAAATACACACAATGAAATTCTACTCAGCAGTAAAGAACAAAATTACATCATTTTTAAGAAGATGGAAGGACCTGGAGAACATTATGTTAAGTGAGATTAACCAAGCAGAGAAAGAGAAGGGTCATATGTTTTCTTTAATATGCTCAAGCTAGGGAGTATTTGGTATACCAGAGGACTCCAGATAATGAAGGAGATCTTTAGTGGAGCCAGGAAGGAAGGGTAAGGATAGAGGAAACTGAGGTTTGTTAATGAAAACATTACCATTGACTATGTGTATGCATGTGAAAATACCATTGTGAATCTGGATATTTGGGATGGGGAAGGAGGGAAATGAAGTGGCGAGGGGGGCACCAAGTGCTGTGTGCATGTATGCCATTGTCAGCATGATTTACATTATGATGTGAGACTATAATGCATCAATAAAAGTAAAGAAAAAAAAGATACAAAAAGAGAAGTCAAGTTGGATGGAGTAGCAAATGCCTATAATCCCAGTACTTGAAAGGCTGAGATAGGAGTATTGCAGGTTTGAGGCAGCCTCAGCAATTTAGCAAGACCCTCATCAACTTTTCAAAACCCTTTTTGTTTCAAAATAAAAATAGAATAGGACCAGAGGTGTAGCTTGGAAGCAGATTTCCCCTGGACTCAATCCTCAGCAACTCCCACCACCACAAAAAAGGGGGGGGTTGGGAATGTAGTTCAGAGGTAGAATGCCCCTGAATTTTATTCCCAATACACACACACACACACACACACACACACACACACACACACACACACACACACGGGGTGGTAGAGAGGGCAATAAAAGTAATATAATTAAAAGTGCTTTATATATGTACTGCTATAAAGACATTTTCTTATTTCTACTCTATGTCATTCTGTTTCTAGCTTTCTTACTTTCCAACACAAAAAATTGGTTTTCAGACATCAGACTACTAGTTCTCTTCAAGTAGGACCGGCATTCATCTGAGTGCATTTTTCAGTGAGGAACATACACTGACAAATGCATTCTAGGATTTCACCAATTTTGTACAGTGGGCCAAAATATTTATTTTCTGGTTTGGGATACTACATAGCAATTTTGCACTTTAATATCAAAGCTATTTTGCTAACCACTCCTGGTGTTGACTAAAATTGTATTAAAAAATAGCTAAGATCTCTAAGTGTCTTTGATACATCCTGTTGTTAAGCTATATCTTTGCTTTATTGTAAATAAATATTTCATTTAATAAAATTAAGTACTGGGGATTGAACTCAGGGGAACAGGTATATAGCTCAACAGTTTGGAGGTTTGAAGCCCAAAATTGGGCAGCCCAATTGGAGTAGCTTCTAATGAGGGCTGCAGAGGGTAGTGCATCATGGTGGCTGTATATTTAGGAGCAAGCGGTCAGAGTTTGAGCTAAACAGAAAAAGAGCAGGAGGGCCAGGCTTGCTCCCTTTATGACAATCCACGAGTTTGCATAAAAGGTGCAACATGTGAGCTCCATAATCTTCTAAATACCTGTGAACTTCCCACTAAGTCCAATTTCTCAAGGTTTCACTACTTCCCAAGAGCATATGGATCTTTGGGAGACATTCACCATGCCTACCATAGCTCAGTTCACTCTATGGTGTGTGTATGTGTACATGTGTGTGTACTTGTGTGTGCATGTGAGTGTACATGTGTTTCCACTTAGAGAGATGATGTATCTTATTTCTGTCATTCTTCCCACTTTGAAACTTCTCTTCTGCTTTTTTTTTTTTTTTTGTCTACTTGGGATGTTTTCAGCCTAAACGTCAGCAGAGACAACATCCCTACATCCCTTCCCCTTTAAGCCTTTTTTTTCCCAAGCCTTGGCTCAAATTTCATCTTCTCAGTGAAGAGACTTTCCTAACCACCCTGTTTAATACTGTATCCCCTGTCTTCTGTCAATATTTCTTTTTATTTCTCATCTCATTTTATTCCATAACACGTTACAACATCTAACACATCATATATTTTACTTTATTTTTAAATGTGCTTTTATTTGTGCATTATAATCTCACATCATGATGTAAATCATGTTGACAATGACATACATGCATGCAGCACTTGGTGGGCTCCCCTCCCTCCCGATTTTCCTCCCTCCCAATGCAGAGTACTAAGAATGATGTTGGTATATTCACATGTATACATATATTCAATGGTAGCATTTCCATTAATGAACCCCATTCTTCCTCCTCCTACCCTTAGATCTCCCTGGCTTCACTGAGACTTCTCCTCCATTATCTGGAGTCCTTCCTGTAACCCAATTCTTCCTGTCCTGCACATATTACAGAATACATATGACCCTTCACTTTCTGTGATTGACTAATCTCAGTTACCATATGCTTACCAGGCCCTTCCATTTTCTTGAAAATGGCATAATTTATGCTGAGTAGAATTCCATTGTGTGTGTGTGTGTGTGTGTGTGTGTGTGTGTGTGTGTGTATGCCCCATAATTTTGAAATCCATTCATCTGTTGATGGACACCTTGGATTGCTTCCATAGTTTTGCCTGTTGTGAATTGTACTGCTATGAACATAGTTATGCATATATCACTGTAGTTCTCTGGTTTCAACCACTTGGAAAGATACTCAGTAGTGATATAGCTGGATTATATGGTGGATTCATTTCGAGTTTTCTAAGGAATCTCCACAATGATCTCTATGGCGGCTGATCTAATTGGCACTCCCACCAACCGTGAAGAAGAGTTTCTATTTCCTCACATCCTGGCTAACAGTTATTATTATTTGACTTCTTTACGATTGCCATTCTGATTGGAGTTAGATGGAATCTTAGAGTAGTTTTGATTTCATCTCCCTGATTGCTAATAAGGTTGAATATTTTTTCTGAGTATATTGACACTTTACATCTCTTTTGTGAAGTGTCTGTTCACTTCAGTTGCCCATTTCCTGATTGGGCTATTTGTTTTTTTTTTTAGTGTGAAGTCTTTTAAATTCTTTGTATATTCTATATATTAGTCCTCTCCTCTCTCAGAGGAATATCTGGTAAAGATCTTCTCCTATTCCTAAGGCTTTCTCTTTAGATTCCTGATGATTTCCCTTAATGAGAAGAAAATTTTTAGTTTGATGCCATCCCATTTATTAATTCTTGTTCAAATTTTCTGAGCCTTGGGGAGTCTTGTTGAGGAAGTTTCTACCTGTGTCTATATGTTGCAGTGTTGAACCTATGCCCTCCTTTAATAGCTTCAGAATCTCTGGTCTAACTTCTAGGTCTTTGATCCATCTTGAGTTGATTCCTGTGCAGGGTGAGAGATAAGAATTTAGTTTCATTTTTCTACAAATGGATAGCCAGTTTTCCCAATTAGTTGAAAATGCTATCTTTTCTTCAACATATGGTTGGCCACTTTGTCAAAGATCAATTGACTATAAGTGTGTGGATTTGTTTTTGTATCTCCTATTCTGTTCTTTTGGTCCAATTGCCTAATTTGTGGCAATATCATGCTGTTTTAGTTATTATAGTCTGTAGTATAATTTGAAGTTAGAAGTTGTGATGCCTCCTTCATGTTTGTTGCTGAGAATTATTTTGGCTATTCTGTATCATTTGCTTCTCCAAATGAAATTTATGACTGATTTTTCTAGGTATCTAAAGAATGATGTTGACATTTTCATAGGGATTACATTGATTCTGTAGATCAGTTTTGGCAGAATGGCCATTTTGATGATATTTATTCTGCATATCCAAGAGCAAGGGAGATCTTCCCATCTTTCAAGATCTTCTTCAATTTTTTATTTAGTGTCTTATAATTTTCATTGCAGAGGTCTTTTACCTCTTTGGTTAGATTTATTTCTAGGTATTTTATTGGCTTTGAGGTTAATGTGAATGGGACTGTTTTCTGGATATATACACAAATATACAAAGAATGTAATTTCTCCATGGATTCATTGTTAGCAGATAGAAAAGTTATTGAATTAGGTTGATTTTATATCCTGCTACATTTCTGAATTAGTTAATCAACTCTATTTTACTTTAATACTGATTATTTTCTCTTTATCCCTGTATTCAATATGGACAGGGACTTTTGCTTTGTTCATAAATAGATCCCAGTTCAAAATAGTGCTGAACACATTTTGGATGGTCAATAAATATTTCTTTTTATGTTGTAGAAAGTACCTTTATTTTTTAACTAACTGCAACATTCTATTTAATTTAAATGCATTTTTATTTTTTTATTTTTTTAATTTATTTTTATTGGTGCCTTGTAATCATATATCACATTGGAATACAAGACTTGAGAGGATATACAAGCACACATCGTCCAATTTGCCCTCATCCAGTCCCCATCCCATTCCCTCCCCCTCCCTCGATCCCATGCTTGTTTGGTGATTAACTTTGATACATATGTTTATGTATCTCCTGCTTTTTAAAGAGGGTCCATCCTCCCCTATTCCATACCCTCTGATTGGTCACTTTAATTGCTTCACTATAGGGCCTGTTCTATAGCTTGACCTCTTCTTGTTGCCCCTTTCCTCCTAGTTATTGCTGATTAGGGGAAGCATCTGGTTTTAATTTTCTGCGATATTTCTCTGTGCATGCCGTGTTGCAAATACCGATTCCATTCTTGACGGCCCCAGTTATGGCCTGGCTACCCAGTGGACTGATCCAGACCTCGCTGGCTCAAGCAGCCTTGCCTCATGGAGGTTCTGGCCTCGCTGGTCCCGACACTGGCCTAACCATTCAGCTGGCTCCGATCCCGGCCTCGGAGGCCCCAGCACCGGCCTTCCTCATGGCAGGCTCTGATGTTAGCCGATGGCCCCGGCATCAGCCTAACCCCTCGGCAGGCTTCAATCCTGGCCTCGGAGGCCTCAATAGTGGCCTTGCCTCACAGAAGGCTCCGATGCCTGCCTTGCTGGCCCCAGCACCGGCCTAACCCCTCAGCAGGCTCTGATCCCGGCCTCAGAGGCCCCAGTACCAGCCTTGCCTCACGGCATACTCCGATCCCGGCCTCGTTGGCCCTGGCACCGGCCTAACCCCTCGGCAGGCTCCGATCCCGGCCTCAGAGGCCTCAATAGCGGCCTTGCCTCACAGCAGGCTCCGATCCCGGCCTCGCTGGCCCCAGCACCGGCCTAACCCCTCGGCAGGCTCTGATCCCGGCCTTGGAGGCCTCAATAACGGCCTTGCCTCACAGAAGGCTCCGATGCTGGCCATTGGCTCTGGCACCGGCCTAACCCCTCGGCAGGCTCCGTTCCCGGCCTCGGAGGCTCCAGCACTGGCCTTACCCCTCGGCAGGCTCTAATCCAAGCACTCTCTTTGCCCAACCATTTGTCCCACGTTCTCGAGGGTGCGTGGTGGTAGCATTCTGCCTCTGGGGTCATTACTTCAAAAGTTCCAGGTGTAATGCATCAGATCTCTGCCTCCCCTGAGTACTGGCCACTGCCATTGCCACTGCCTCCACCATTTCAAATCTTTCCCAAGCTCTTTGTCCACTCTGAATGTTGACCAATCTTCTTAAGCATGCGCGATGGTAGCATTTAACCTTTGGTGTAATTTCTCCAAAAAACAAAACAAAACAAAACAATAAGGTTGGTAGGCTCCGATTTCTGCTTCTCCTGAATAAAAGTCTCCACCGCCAACACAGAGACCACTTTCAGCACCACCTTTCTCCTTGGTCTCCGCTAAAGTCTCTCTCCTTAAAGGTGATGTCCAAGATTCTTAACAATGTAGAGAAGAAACAGTCCTCCTTAGTGGGGAATTTTTCCAATAATTCCAGTTCATTTGGATAAGTTTTGTCTGCATCTCCAGTATCCTGGCATCCGCCACCTCCTTGACCCCTCTCCGATATTTTCCTTTTTTCTTTTTCTTTTCCTTTTTTACAGGGTCCTTCTGGGTGGAAAGGGGTTCGCCTAGGAGTGCCCCGCCAATGCCTGCCCACCTGCCCAGGGTTGGGCCAGGGGGGCCCGGACCATAGGGTCCTTCCGGGTGGAGAGGGAGTCGCCAAGGGGTGCCCCACCAGTGCCTGCCCACCCGCCCAGGGTCGGGGCCAGGGGGGCCCAGGTCAATAAATATTAATTGAGAAAAATGAAGCCGGGCGTGGTGGCGCACACTTGTAATCCCAGCATTCAGGAGGCTGAGACCAGAGGATCACGGTTCGCGGACAGCCTCAGCTATCTAGTGAGGCCCTCTGCAACTCACTCGGTTTCAAAATAAAGAATAAAATATAGGGCAGGCGGTGTAGCTCGGAGGTCAAATGCCCTTGGGTTCCACCCCAGACCCCCCCCCCCAAACACACAAAAAAAATGAACACATCTCAGGCTAGTTTTGATTGTGAGACATAAATGAAGAAGATTATTTAGTCATATTGATAGTGTGAATGCATCTTAAATTTCCATGAACCACTGATGATTAGTTTTAGTTTTTCATCTATTATTAATGTGCTTGATTTTCACAGATAATTTAGTGTGAAGCTGAGAAATTCTGAATCAGGGAATGGTAGATATTATTTTATACCAGATATGTCAGGTTATCTTTACATATGATAAATCACCAACCAAATCATTGATTAAAAATATTGATCAGAAGGGACCAGAGAGTCCTCACTGAAAACTTTCTTTAGTAATTTCTCACCATTGTTTGTGTCTAGTTGTTATCCAGTTGATAGTCATCTGAGAGGACCGTTATCCATTCCATAGTTCTCCTCACGAGCCACAGAGACATAATGATTAAAATTGCTAAATCCCTTGTTAGATTCCAAACCAATAATAATAACAATAAATGCTAATGTTCATTAAGTAATTACTACATGCTGGGCTCTATATTGAGTTTATTGTATACCATTTTTTTATTTAGTGAATTTATGTCACTTTATTTCTTTATTTTTTTTAAAATAATGAACGAAGTCATAATGCCTGCAAGTTTTACAGCATTAGACCCTGGATAGACTGACTCTGGAGTCTAATCATTGACTCCACATTTCATGCTCACCAAGTGCTAAGAAACCAATATAAATATGATTTGGAATTTTCCTCTAAGGAAGGATTTTTAATCTTCCTTTACAGAATGCTACATGAACCATATACTGTATTCTGAATTACTTATTCATTTATTTATTTTTTAAAATCCAGCAATGTCTTTCACTTTATGCCAATGATACTTGATTACAAAACTTGTTGGTGCCAAGGCGCACAAACATTCAAGATACATACAACTCTTTCCAGTAGTTTTTGAAGAGTAAAAATTGGGGACATTTTCTTGACTGAGTCTGCTTATTTATAGCTCCATATAAATTCCAATTGTTTGAATTGCGAGAGAGTAGCTTTGCTTAAACAGATACCCCTGACCTGCTGCCAATGTGCCGTCTTTGATCTTGTGAGTCTTTTACTAAGTTCTCATGCGATCTCATCTGACTGCCCCTTAACTGAAAGCAATTTTCATGTTTTATATCTAATCCTTTTGAGGCACTAAGCCAGGTGGTGAATTAATTACTTTTGTAGGTTGAGAAAAGATCTCAACTTGGTTATTATATTCATCTAAAGTTAGAAAGTTTTCTTTGAAGACTGTAAGGATACTATTAAGGATTTTATTTCATTAAAATGTGTTTTAAAATAGAGAAGTATAGCTTAGTTTCTGATTCTAAGTGTTTTTGGATAAGAATGGCTTTTATCACTGATAAAATCATAAAGAGCTGTTTTTGTTATAAACAAGTTTTTTGTTTTGTTTTCCAGTCAATTTTAAATTTTCTTGGAGGTGATATGGTTATGAGGTTTTATGATTGAAAATAGAGGAGAAAAGTCAAGTCTGAAATTTATAGAATTTACCTGGAAGAAGGTGGCAATGTAGAGAAAATAGTTTGACAGTACATAGAGAGAGAGAGTAGGGAGTTAAAAATTTGAAAATCAGAAAACAAAATTCTAAATATTGTTTCTAGCACAAACTTTAAATGTTATCTTTGGTGAACTATCTTAATATTGCCCAGTCTCAGTCTGTATACAAAAAGAGAAGTTTTACTTCCTCAAAGAGTTATTATGGATCCAGTAAAATAAACATAGTACGTTGTCCGTAATGGGCTAAGCACTTAAGACATGTTGCAGGTATCTGAGTCTGTGACATTTATAATACATTACAAATCCCTGTCCATCTTGATGCACTGGACATTATCATTGCAGTCGGAGAGAAGATGGGTACCACTACCCATCCTTTGCAGATGGAGAGAGAAACTGGATTTTAAATGTCCTGAACCTCATCATTTAGAAAGATGCAGAAAATGCTGTCATCTGATAAATACCTTCCTTTGTTCAATAGCAAGCCATATAGTAATAGAAGAAAAGACCTCTCTTAAATCAAGTAGAATGCATTTCCCTGGAGTGATTGAATGCAAGCCTTGGCTATGTAAGCATTTTCAGAAGAAGGTCATTGTCTATGGAATTAATTTTCATTTTTAGCTCTACAATGCTGTTGGCCATCAAAGCTTGGTAAAAGTCCCGTCCGTTTAGTTAGGGACTTGCCTGACTGATGGAGAAGGATTGATAGGAGTTAGGATAAACTTCTGTACTCAGCAATAAATTATTTTACTGTCTTTTAGTGTTCTGGGTAAAAACTATGCCTCTGTCTAGACATGTATTATAAAGGGGGAAAGTGAAAGCTTTTCTCTGAATATAGATAAATAACGAAAGCCCTTGCATTTTCCACACATAATAGATGCTCAATGAACTTCATTAACTTTGTGAATTAAGAAAAGGATTCTTTTTATATTCCTTGAATTTTTCAGATTTTCTTCACTTACTAAAATAGGCCCAGTGCATATTCAGTATTAAAACATTATTCTCTTATGCCTCTGTGTATTTCTTCACTTTATCTTCACATATTATCAGCCACAGAGCTTTAGCCAAGTCTTGTTTTGTATAGTTTTTGTTCTAAAAAGATCACACTTATAATATGTATATCAAATTTACATTTTCAAACTGCATACATCCTACTCCATAGATGTTGAAACAAATGATTCTTCCTTATCTCCAGGCTCACCCTTCAAAATTGCTGGGGTCTGTTCTGAGTTTATCATCGTCCACATTAAAATGCCCTTCTTACATCATGTTGCCAAGGTATTTGACATGTCTTTTATGAATTTCTGTCGAAAAGTGATTCCAACATAAGGAGCCAATACTGAGAGCAAATTCCAGTTTTTAAATCCAAGGAAGCTGAGTTCAGCCTAAAATCTGGCATGAAAGGAATCCATGTTTTTGATGATAAATATTCAAAAAATATACCAAGAGGCAAAACTCATTTAAAATGCATTAAATTACTTTAATACTTTGTAACTTTATTTATTTATGGTACTGGCTATTAAACCCAAGGGGCATTTTACCTCTGAGCTATAGCTAGCCTCTTTTATTTTCTTATTTTGTAACAGGATCTTACTAAATTGCTGAGGCTGGCCTTGAATCTGAGATCCTCCTTTCTCAGTCTTCTAGGTTCAAAGAATATAGGTATGCATCACCATGCTGGCTTAAATTACTTTATTTTGAAGAAAACCCACAACAAAAAAATTGACAATTTGAGTTTCATTGCCACCTAAAACCTATGAAACAATTGGCGCAAAATGTGCTGTGGTTGGACTTTTCCTTTCAACATGTCCATATGAAGAGTCAAACAATAGTTGACAGACAGAGCAAAAAGTTTATTTAGTTAGCATTTGTTGGTAACCCATAAAAGAAACTTGTAAAGCACTGAGGAACAAAAGCAATGATACACATACATCCTGTCATAACAAGGGCTGTCAATCAAGTCAAGATTAGAAACAAAGATAAATCTAAATGGTAAAATGCAGTAAATAGACAGATGAAGTGTTACTAAAGATGAAGGGAGATTTTTTTTCCTTGTAGGGAAGAAGGGGTAGATTAAAGAAGTTGGTGGATACTTACCTTTTGTGCTGACTCAAATGCCTGACTAGGACAGGGCCTTCTCTCTCATTGCCTGCTGCACTCTTCACTGCTCTTTTGTGCCTCTCTCTTGAAGGCTGGCTTTCTCATTTTCTCCAAACCTGCCCTGCCTGGCCATGCTGCTCTGTTGTGGCACAGGCTTGCTGAATTTCCTGGAATGCTTATTCTCTCTCCCCCCTTTTTTTTTCCTCATGCACTTCCATCAGTCCTTCAAGATTATCTAGGAGTTACTCTACTTCCTTCTCCAGTTTCCCAAGGTTTGGTTACTGCTTCCTCTGTGCCTTTATGAGTTTTAAGCATTCTCTTTTATAATAGTATTACCCTGTTTTGTCACTAAGAGGTTCGAGTCTATTGGGAGTTTCAAGAAACACGATATATATATACAGACACATATGCACTGCTATCACAATGCTTGGTGTGGAGAAAGTAATACACGTAAGTTAAGTAAATGAATGAGAGAATGAGTAAGGTATGTTATATATATTTTCTCATGTGGCTTAACATGTACAAAACATAAAATGATTATCTTTACAATACATTTTCATTTTAATTAACATATAACTATGAATATTTATTTGGTACATTGTGACATTATAATACATGTATATAATGTGCAATGATCAGATCTGGGTAAACGGTACATATGTCACCTTGGATATTAGTTCTTTGTGTTGGGAGTACTCAAAATCTTCTATACTAGCTGTTTTGAATTGTTTAATTACTTGTCATCCATAATTATCCTCCTGTGCTATATAATAGAAGTTATTCCTCTTATCCAACTGTACTCCTGTGCCCCTCAATTTTTAATTAAAAATAATAACTATATATTAATGAGAATATAATGTGATGTTATGATGTATGTAGTTCTAACTTACATTTCCCTGATGACTAATAATATTGAGCATCTTTTTTATACTTTTATTTGTGCATTGCAATTTTATATCCTAGTGAGTTTCAATGTGATCAAACACACATGCACACAGTTCTTGGTGGACTTCTCTTTGCCTTCCACACAACTAATCTCTCCTCTTGCCCCATCCATGCTAGTTAAACCAGTAGTAATATTTATATGTTGCCAAAGCATTGTTTGAACTATTTCCTCAGTCCTCCTTTTCCCCTTCTCCACCTCCATCCAATCCTCTTTGACTCATCTATTGGTTTCTCTTCACATTTATTCCAAGTCCTGATGTTTCTTGTTTTCTCTCTAGTTTCCTCATATGAGAGAAGACATTCAACCCTGACCATATGAGACTGGCCTTCTTACTTAGCATAATATTCTCTAGTTCTAACCATTTTCCTGCAAGTGACATATTTTGTTTTCTTTATGGCTGAGTAAGATTCCATTGCATATATGCTACAATTTCTTCATCCATTCATCTGTTAAAGAACACCTGGGTCAATTCCACCATTTGGCTATTGTGAATTGTGCTGCTATAATCATGGATATGCATATATCACTATAGTATTCTAATTCTTATGAAAAAGCTCTGAGGAATGGTATAGCTCGGTCATATGATGGTCCCATTTCTAGTCTTAAGGAGTCTTTATACTGATCTCCACAGTAGTTGCACTAATTTATCATCCAGCCAAATAAGTTTCTATTTCCCTATGTTTATCTTGGATTTTATTATTGTTCGTATTCTTGATGCTTGCCATTCTTGCTGGGGTTTCTTGTGTTCTTAATTTGCTTATGGTGATTAAGTTTTATCTATGTTCACTTCCCGCCTTCTTGGAAGAGGTAGACCACCAAATATGGCCACACATTCCTTCCAGCCTAGGAAATAACATGGCTGCTCATCCAGCTGATAGCCAGGTGGTTCATTTCCCTAGCTCTTTTAATTTGAGCCAGCCTTGTGATTTGCTTTGGTAGACAGAATGTAGCTAAGTGACGCTGTGTGACCTCTAAGCCAAGGAAATAGGAGGCCTCATTTCTGATTTCACTCTTGAATCCAGCTTCCATGTTAGGAAGCCAGACCCATAAAGAAGTCTTGTTCTGCTTGCCAGAAGATGAGGAGACACAGCCATCTGAGCTGAGGGCCAGGGGACCCTTCCAGTCAACACTAACAGTGGTGATAAGTAATAGGTAATGGTTGTGAGTTTTTAGGAAATTTGTCAGAAGGCAACAGACAATTAATATACTAGGACTGAAAGAGACTCAAGAGTGTTGCCTTTACTGGACTGGAGTCAGGCTAAACTAATGCTAAAACATTCTCTTATTTTTTAAAAAGTAGAGACTGAATCTTATTTCATTGGATTTATTTCCAGTGTTGTTTGCCTTATCTACAACATAGAATGCACCAAAAAGAAAAAAATTACATATTTTATGATGCAAGGCAGTGTAATAGTAACTCTCAAGGTCTTATTCTAAGCCCAGATTAAAATGGCATTTATGAAAGTTTTCTGATTCACGGAGAAGAGTGAAGGAATTAACAGCTTGTGCCACATATGTAATGGAACAAAAAATGCAGTATTCTTTGAAACATCCCCGATATTATCCAAATCACAAAAAGTGCTCCTATAGATGCCAAATAAGTAAAAAATATTAAAGTGTAAATGTCCTCACAAATGTTAGTCTTCCTTTGTGCAATGCAGAGAATGTATTAAGAAGATTGTCCACAGTACAAATACTCATGCTATCCTTGGGAAGAAAGTTCTGAGAGTGTTATGACCAGAGTAGACTGTCAAACCTTTGCTGATTGGATACACTCTCTTAAGTTTAGGTGACTTTTCTCATCTGCTAAGCTTCACCATGTGGATCCTATACATTAAAAAATACAGAAATGTTACTGAAGACATTATACTTTATTTTGTTTATTTTTTATAAATTTGTGAAGCTCCACAATCATCACATTTTAAAAACCTTTACTCAGGAATCTTGTCCCCTGTGAATTAGTGTCTAGATTATATAGGTACTCCAAATAGCATCTGCAGAAATTCATTTAGCATAAAATTATATTTCCACCCACTAGACAATTAGAACATAGTGCATGAAGGGAGGAGGGGGAGGAAATTATCTCTCAAGAATATCTCAAGGGGGTTGGCAAGGGTCCAAGTTTGGGATGAATTTAGTTAGCATCTTGTTCTAAGTATTGCAAAAGTAATTTTCCTTCTGAAATTGAAAATTAATGTAATGTTCCTGAAGGGAAACATTTAATAACAATCAAGTCAAGGCATAAGGCACTTGATTCCCTTCTGTGACCTTAGTCCTAATATATGAGTAACCCTGCGGCTCTCCTCTTAACTAGACTGTGGTTCAGAGACTAAATCACTAAACCATGAAGCTCTGTTGCTCTCCTTGCCCTCATTTCATATGCAAATCAGTGTTGGGCTGATGGATATTGCTAAAAAGTATAATAAACCTTTTGTTTCAAAGATTTAAACAGAGACTTTGATTTAATAACATTACTCCATGCTAAAATAAAGAAATCATTTTAATGAGTTAAATATCATTAAAATCTCATATCTAATTCTGGCCAATATATTTTGATATATTTAATAGATCATAGTTAATTGCACAGAATATATGTTAACAATTGATAAAAATTTTGTTATGTAATGAAATATTATATATACCAGTAGCAAAAGAAACAATTAAAATTTTGAATAAATGGATTAGGTAGCCAGAAAAATTTATTTCCATTATTATAAAGCCATTAAACAACTATATTCCTTAATAGGAATCTTATTACAAACATAATTTCCTGCTGTGAAAAAAAACACAACTATCCATAAATGACCATATAGCATTTTGCTGAATTTTAACAGGAAACATGGATGTGTGTAAATAAGAGATCACTTGTGGATTTTGTCTCCTAAATTTGCTGTGTTTTGAGCCCTGTTTCTATGGTGCTCCATACACTCGGCACAATTGTGGGATCTTGCAATCATCTGTTCCAACTTTCTGTCTATGAAGGAAATCTCTTCCATAACATTCCTGACAAGCAGTCTTCCTGCTGGAAATTATTTTCACAGAGAACCGAAAGAAGGAATTAATTCCTCACAAGACAGAACACATCACCGTTTGACAGTTTAAATTTTCTTACCAGGAGTCCTGGTTCTGCTCCACAGAGCTGACTCCTCTTCCACAATGTAACCCTTCAAATATTTGTCTGGAACGATTATGGCATGAGCAGATTTGCCTTTTAGAAAGATCACTTTGGCTTCAGGGTGGAATAAACAGAAAGAGGACAGAGCTAAAAGAAATTAGAAAAGAAACCAGAGTGACAAAATGTAAGAAAGGAAAATAAAGGAGCAATTTCTGGCTCCCTGTTTCCCGGGTGTCGAGTTTATTCCATTTGTAAACTTTCCATATGGTGGAGATGATAATTAAACTGACCAATTATTTGTGAAACAGTTTTTAAAATTACATTCCTACTACACACAAAACACACCAAAATAAACTGGAGATGAATCCAGGATTTAAGAATAAAAATGAAACCATTAAAGTACAAGGCAAACACAGTAATCATAGTCTTGGAAGCCTCTTTGAATATTGTATCAAAATTAAGAGAAATTGTTAAGTTTCATCACTTAGGATGAATTTGTCTTCAATCTTTAGAATACAAGCAATAAGACTTTGTTTCCTTTAGTGTACTCTACATTCAGCCTTGTGGTTTATAAGTCTTGGTCCTAGCTAAAAATCAGGTGGGCAGGGTGGGGGCAAAGTGGGAAAGGATAATAGGATGCCATTTATTTCCAGGAAATGTCTCACTTTGCCATTCTCAATTTCCAGGTCCGTGGGTGGTCTTCGCAGTCAGGTAGCTCTCTTTGTGGCTTCTGTGTTATGTGGGAATATTTTCCCTCTCTGGGATTCTGCCACCTCCCTAGGAAGCTGACAGCAGCTGTTGGGAAAAGCTCTTGCTAATGGCAGGGAAATTCCACACTTCATTCTGTTTCTCCAGCTGCTTCTCATCTCCCACCTGTCCTCTGTTTCCTGCTATAATGGTCTTTAATGACATAATAAAAAATACTTAGTTTATTAAAAGATGCAAAACCAGTTAACACTTTCTCAAGGGCAAGGAAGACCTGGTGTTCAAACTCTCTTAGGAAAAAAAATGTTTGGAGAGAGGAAGGAAATCTAAAACTTGTCTTGTCTTGTCATTTGAGGTACTGCAGATGGAGCCCAGGGGCATTCTCATTCTACCTTTGAGCTACACTCCCAGACCTAATTTTTATTCTTTATCTTGAAACAAGTTCTCACTATGTTGCAGAGGGCCTCACTAAGTAGCTGAGGCTGACTGTGAACCTGTGATCCTCCTGTCTCTGCTTCCCAAGTACTTGGATTACAAGTGTGCACCACTATGCCCAGCTAAAAGTAGTTTCCAATACTGAACAGACTTAGAATACATATCAGGACTACAAAATACTTTCAAACTTCTATGCAGAAAACAAACAAACAAAAAAACCCAAAAAAACCCTATTGAACTTTTAAAACAAAACTATGGAATTACTACAACCCACGTGATATACTGAGAAAGTCTTTTTAAAAAAAATTTCTATTGGTTTATTGTAGTCATACAGCTTAATGGAGTATAAGACGGAGGCATCCATGCACACCTCACCCAATTAGCCCTTATCCAATTCCAGTCTCATTCCCTCACCCTCCCTCCTTCTTATGTTTGGCTAAGTAATTGACATTGATATGTTTGTTAATGTACATCATATACATTAGCTATTTTCCCTCTTCCCCCTTTCCATCCCCTCAGTTAGGTTGCCTTATTTGGTCATCTATAGTATCTTCTTTTTTGTCTAGAGTTCTTCCGATGATCCATTTTCTCCCTAGCTTTCACATATTAGAGAGAGCATCCAATTTCTTATTTTTTTTTGTGACTAATCTCACTTAGCATAATGTTCTCCAGTTCCATCCATTTCCTTATAAATGATGTAATTGTGTTTTTCTTTATGTTTGAATAGAATTTTATTGTATATATATCCTACAGTTTTATAATCCATTCATCTGTTGATGGACATCTTGGCTGACTCTATGGTTTGGCAATGGTGAATTGTGCAGGTATGAACATAGATACACATGCATTAGTCTGGTAGTTAGGTTTGTATTCTTTTGGGTAGATACCCAGAAGTGTTATTGCTGGATCATATGGTAACTTCATTCCCATTCTTCTGAGGATTGAAAAAGACTTTCTACCAATCAAAATCAAAAGGTAGTCAGGTATGGTGGCACACACACTCCTATAATTCCAGTACTTGGGAAGCTGAGGCAGGAGGATTGCAGGTTCAGGGCCAGTCTCAGCAACTTAGTGAGGCCCTGTTTTAAAATAGAAAATAAAATATGGTTGATAGTTAACTCAGAGGTAGAACACACCTGGGTTCAATCTCTAGTACTGTTAAAAAAAAAAAGCAACATTCTATAGCAAAGTTGGCAAAAAAAACCCCACAAGTAATTTAGAAGAAAAAACATAAATTATCCTTAATTGTGAGAAGTTGCTGAGCCTCATAAGAAAATTTCAGAATGTAAACTAGTTAACAATTAGCTATTACCATAGCAGTTATATAGATGCACACAAATGCACAGACACATACATACATACACATAAATGTGAGACCCAACAATCAGAGCAGGGATAGGGTGAGACAAGTCGCCTCCCTCAGTTTCATAACTTAATGAGGTATCAAAAAACTTACTAATTAATGCAAAAATTTATAATGAATAAATATCACAATTTTAAGCAAAACCAGTATCTGGTCCTGTACTTAAATGACTTTAATTCTTTTCCTGAAAATATTATTAAATATCAGGAGAAATAAAAATTTATGTACATTTGGAATGGCCTATAAATTAGTGAGCAATTTGGCAATATACATTCAAAGTTGACCTATGTCAACCCCTGAACACAAAAATTCCACCTTTGAGAATTTATCATAATAAAATGACAAATTAGTAAAGAATCAACATATTAATGTTCATTAAAACATTCTTTAAAGGAACAAAACATTGAAAAAATAAACAATTTTGTTGAAATAAGTTATGTCCTTCCAATTTAACAGAAGATATTGAGCAACTAAAAATAATATAAATACATATATGCTTTTATATAGAAACATGAACCATGTTATCTATGTAACTGACAAAATAATCATTTATTTGTTATAAAGAAAATTGTAACAAAAATTTGTATTATACACACATACATATATATGCACAGATATCTATCATATATCTAATTTCTGAGTGAAAATTTAAGAAGACAAGCCCCTACATGTTAACTGTGATTATCCCTCAGAATGCAGAATCCTGGAACATTTTTTTCTTTTTAACTTTCTGTATAAAAAAACCCCACTTTCAGGCCAGGTGTGGTGACGCATGCTAGTAATCCCCGAGCTTGGAAGGTGGAGACAGGAGGATCGCGCAGGTTCGAAGCCAGCCTCGCTGGCTTAAGAGACCCTGTTTCCAAATAAAAATATAAGAACTAGGTGTCTGGGAGTGTAGCCCAGAGATAGAAGGGCTTCCAGGAACCCCAGTACCACCAAAAATAAATAAATAAATAAATAAATAAATAGATCAAAGACTTGGAAATTAGACCAAATTATGCAGCTACTTGAAGATGGCATAGGACCAACACTCCAACACATAGGCACAAGTAAATACTTCCTCAACAAAACACCAAAGGCAGAAGAAATTAAAATCAGGATTGATAAGTAGGATTGTATTAAACTGAAGAGTTTCTCTGCAGAAAAAGGAAACTATCAAGAACCTCAATAGAGAGCTGATGAAATGGGAGAAGAATTTTGCCAGCTACTCTTCTGATAGAGAGCTGATATCTATAATATAAAGAGAATAAGAAACTCACCACCAGAACAACACCACCACCACCCAAACAACCCAATCAAAACATGAACAAGTGAACTAAATAGACAATTCACAAAAGAATACAAATGGCAAATAAATGTATGAAAAATGGTCAACATCATTAACAATCAGAGAGATGATAATTAAAACTACCCTGAGATTTCACCTAACCTCAATTAGAATGGAAATCATTCAAAACACAAACAACAAAAAATGCTGGTGAGGATAAGGAGAAGTGGGAACAATAATACATTGTTGGTGGAATTGCAAACTAGTGCAACCACTTTGGAAAACAGTATGGAGGATGCTCAGAAGAATGGGAACAAACCTACATATGATCCAGCTATATCACTCCTGGGTATCTACCCAAAAGAATGGAAACCAAACTACCAGAGTAATGCATGCATATCTATGTTTATAGCTGCACAATTCACAATTGCCAAACTATGGAACCAGCCAAGATGTCCATCAACAGATGAATGGATTACAAAACTATAGAATATGTACATAATGGAGTTATATCAAGCCAGAATTAAGAGTACAAAATTATGTTATCTTCAGGGACATGGAATTTTAGAACATTATGCTATGTGAGATTAGTCAGTCACAAAAAGTAAAAATTTGGATATCTTCTTTAATATGCATAACCTAGGGAGAAAATGGGACACAGGAGGGACTCCAGATAAAGAAGGAGAAACCTTAGATGAGGTTTCTCATCTAAGGAGAGAGGAAAACATCTCAATGGCCATGATGTATATACACAAACTTACCAAAGTCAGTCACTGTGATGAGCGTGGGAAGGAGGGGAGGGCAGAGAATAGAGCAGAGAGTGGGGGACGCTCAAAGAGTGCTGTGTGCATGTCTGTCTCTATAGCCCTGAACTTAATCAAGATGCATAATTATAATGTACCAATTAAAAAAACCTTTCTGCATAAATGACAGTTTTTCTATTTGTGAAGTCATTTCCATCAAATTGAGGGGAGGAGAGAGAGCTTATTTGAAAGGGCCCAATCAAAGGAATAACCACAATACCAAAGTTCTTAGTCAAGAAAAATAAATAAATAAAAGCTGTTCAGCTCATTGTTGCCTTCCTAAGTAGATGGCACACAAAAACAAACAAACAAACAAACAAACAAACAAACAAACAAACAAATAAAAAACCCTAGTAGACACCTGTTGCATTTCTATTATCTCCAGGACTTCCCTTATGTTTCTATTATCTCCAGGACTTCCCTTATGTTTTCTTATTTCTTTTTGTTTTGAACAAATATATAGACCTGTTCTGGATTTCACTTTGATTTCCCCTTGAATGCTGGAATTATGAGAGCCCAGTTTTAATTTAATGTGGGGCTCTCTTGTGATTAAAGTATCTTATATTTATAGTTAAGCATCCTCTCCTGCTAATCCTTTAGCCACAACTGAGAACAGAAAAGAAAGGCCAACACCAGAGTCTTGGGCAATGTCTAGTGTCATGGAGCCAGAGACAAGTTTTAAGAAAATGCTGAGCAATGTCAAATTCCACAAAGATGTGAACGAAAGAGGACTGAGGGTAGTTCCTTGAATTTAGGGAAGGGGATCATTTTCGTCGTTGTCGTCATCATCGTCGTCGTCGTTGTCATCCTCCTCCTCTTTTGGAATCAAACCCAGGGATTTGTGCTCTACTACTGAGCTATACCCCCAATATTTTCTTTAGTTTTATTTTGAGACAGGCCCTCTTTAAATTGTTCAGGTTGGCCTTGAATTTTCAATCTTCCTGTTCCAGCTTCTGTAATAGTTGGGATTCCAAGCCTGTGCCACTGAGATCAGCTTCACTGGCCAATTTCAAGTGTACATGTGGAAGTGGAACATTGGAAGTAATCATGAAAAGGATGCTGAGAAAGTCAAGCCAATGGGGTATTCGCTGAATCTTTTTTTTTTTTTTTTGGTGGTACTGGGGTTCCTGGGAATCCTTTTTACCTCCGGGGTACACTCACAGACACCTATTTTTTATATTTTTATTTGGAAACAGGGTCTCTTAAACCAGCGAGTCTGGCTTCGAACCTGTGTGATCCTCTTGTCTCCGCCTCCCAAGCGCAGGGATTACAAGTGTGCGCTGCCACACCCAGCTGAATCTTTTAAAGTGTAATTTAAGTGAGATGTGATAGAAAGAGAAGGATTTATAATGTAGGAAAAAAAAAGCTATGAGCATTCTTAAGACAACAGAGAGGAAGAAATGGACTTATTACAGTGAAAGTAAATAATTAAAGAAAAGTAGTCCCGGGTGATGTAGGACTTAGACCTAAAATGCAATGCAAATGTGTATGACAGTCATCTCTGGAACCTCTCCAATACCCAGCTTTTGCTTCCCGGGTCCACATGGGTTCTGAGTTTCTGCATCTGGAGCAAGCTGCCATCAGGACAGGCTGTTTTTGTTTTTCAGGTCAGGCCTGGAGAAGTAAGGAGCTCAGACAGAGCACTAAGCCTTAGAAAGAAGAGAAGGGAAAGCCCTCTCCCCCTGACCCAAGTATGGGAGAGCTGAGGCAGGAGTAAAAGCCCAAACTGAGAAGAGGAAAGGTGATGGAGGTTATGCTAAAAGACCTCTGGCTCCTCCGTAAAACTAGTGAGCTCATTTGTTGAGAATGAGGGAGTGTGGAGAGCCAAGGGTGGAAAAACCATGGGGACATCTTGGATGAACTGCAGGATGCTTATTAGGAGATCAAGAAGAGATGAGCTGCTTTTTTGGAGAGGTGCATTAATAACATAATTAAACCATGGAATGAAGTGTGGGCTTTAGGAAAAAGGAAGTAAAGATGATTTCCCCCAATTAAAAATAATGAGAGAAATTTTACCTGCGGTAGTCACAATATGCTTGCTAATGACTACCTTAAAAGGCTCAGGAATGCAGTTCACCCATCACCTACGTATTTCAAGCAGCCCACCCCAAGTTTAATTCAATTGTCTAAATCTATTCTACTTATACAATATTCTACAAGTTAAATAATAACAATAAAAATATAGCCTCTAGATATAATCAGGCTGGCCAGAAACAAAAACCATATGTGAAAAATGAAAGTGTCCAGACTGTTTAATATATGGGCAAAGAGCAGTTTTCAGTTTATCTAAGCTAATTTTTCCCCAAGCAATTATTCTGGTTGGCATTCACCCAAGACCCAAGGTGGATATTAATCCTCCAGCAGCAAATGGCCTGGGAATTCCAAATGACCTGGCATTTTCCTGCCAGCCTGGCTTTGCTGGGGCTCATTTGAAAACCCACTTTCCCTCTCCTGGTTGCACAGCCCCTTCCGTGCTCCATGTGGAGGACTTACTCTCAGTTGTTGCCTTGGAGTTCGAGCATAAGCGTGAAATGAGCATTGTTAGAAAACATTCCTGGGTTGGCTATTGAAATGTGAAAAGGCAGAAATGGAAGAGTTAAAAATGAAAAGATATATGACTTAGGCTGAGTAGAATCACTGTCACTGAGTCTCCCCTGCCCTGGTCTAGCTGCGGCTGCAGGTCCCCAGGCTGATAATTTTATAGTTTAACTGATACCTACTTAGTAGTAATTTTTGCGGGGGTTCTGGGATTGAACCCAGGGAGTTTTATCTAAGCTAAATCTTCAGCTTCTTTGTTATTTTTTATTTCAGGACAGGGTTTTGCTAAGTTGTTGAATTATGTTAAATCACTGAAGCTTGCCTGGAGCCTGTGATCCTCCTGTCTCAGCCTCTCAAGTATTGGGATTGCAGGCATGTGGCATCATGTACAGCTTATTAGTAATAATTTTAAGCATTATGAACATCTCTGTCTTCTGATTGTTTCTTTTCTTTGTACTTTTTTGGGGGGTACTGGTGATTGAATTCGTGGGAATTCTACTTTCAACAATACACTCTCAGCCCTTTTAATTTTTTATTTTGAAATAGGCTCTCATTAGATTGTGGAAGCTGGTTTCTAACCTGCAGTCCTCTGATCTCAGCCACCCACATATTGAGATTACAGTCATGCACCACCGTGCCTGGCTATTTTCTGATTATTTCTACTGGATTAATTCCTATAAGCTCATCTGCCAAGTTCCTCACTAGACTTTCTCTGAAGTCATCTTCCTCTTCACTGGATTATTCCGGCCACTTTCTTCGCACCCCCTATCGGCTTTCTTTTTATGGTTATTTGCATATCTTATTTCTTGTATTAATCTATTAGCTTCTAAAAGACAAAATTCATAACTTGCTTGTTTTATATTCTCCATAGCATCTAATTTGGTTTTAAATGTTTTTCATCTGTCTGTCTGTTGTTTAGATAAAGAAGTACAATTAGACACCTCACCAGAGCTAAAATATATGGTAGTGATGATGCTTCTGTTTCAACTCTGGAATTCAGTAAGCACAATCCAGGATATCACTTAGTTTTCTCCAATATCCATCCCTGGCACATTGCATGCAGTATATGGAAAAAATTCCAAAAGATTTTTGCAAGAAGGCCAATCAGAACTATATAACACACTTTTGATGAGTTAGACTTTGAAACTGTAAAAGGCAATGAAATGCACTAAACTTTACAGTAACAATTTCCCCCCGCATTCTCAAATTACAGAGAAGAGAGAAAAAGATAAAAGTTATAAATTTAAGGATAATAGGAATGTGCAGAAAAATGCTACAGGTTTTTGAAGTCCTTTTTATTTCAGCAAAAAACATTCAATATAATTCAGCAAATGAGATGAATACCTTTCTTACTTTTACATGTATCATGTGGAAAATGACTTTCTTAACGTGGAATTGTCAGGACAGTTTGGGGCTCGATAATACTAATCTCATCTGCTAGGAGTTTCCAGAATAATTCACATATTCTATTTTCAGTGGCTTTGTAGTCTAATAGACCGAGTAACATTTTCAAAACAATTTCAGGTTTTCCTATGTGGGATCCCTTCCCAACTGTAATTCATCAGTAATAGAATATCATTCTTCATCACAGTGCTTGCAATATTGGTGTCTAACCTCAGAAAACATTGCTTTATAGTCTTACTCTTTATAAATCAGTTCTAGTTTCCTGTCAACAACTATAAAGGTTTTCTTTAGTGTACTGAAATATTACTGCTATATTATAATGTTTAACATAAATTAAGCCAGAGCACATTATAACTTCTATCTCAGAGACATAAATGTTTAGAAAACTACAACTGGTATGACATTTTCCAAATAGAACATAGTAAATAAGTTTTATACCACCCAATTTTTAATATATAACATGTTTTCCTAAAATACTGTTTAATAACTTATTTAACAGGGATAAAAAAAAGCCCTCAACAGTTATCTGTTGAATGTCCCAAATTAGGATATTTACCTTATATTGATATAGTGAGTAGACTGAGGATGGATTTGTAAAATAGTGGAGACTGCCAGTTACACACTTGGTGTGGTGGTACATGCCTGTGATCTTGACCAGGCAGGAGGATTGCAAGTTGGGACCAGGCGGGAGGATTGCAAGTTCAGACCAGGCTGGGAAACTTATCAAGACCCCTAAAAAAAGAAAGGAAAAAAGAGGAGGAGGAGGAGGAGGAGGAGGAGGAGGTGTAGGAGGAGGAGGAGGAGGAGGAGGAGGAGGAGGAGGAGGAGGAGGAGGAGGAAAGGATTGGGGCGTGGCTCAGTGGTAAAGCACTTGCCTAGCTTGCACCAAGCCCTGGGTTCAATCCTTAAAACCAATCAACAAAACAAAACAAAACAGGCAAATATAGAGTAATTTGAAAATATACCTGCCTTCAACCAGAAAGACCAAAGAATGCTGATTCTGATTCTCATGTAGAATTATAAGTAAGGCATACATTTACTAACCTCATTCATATAATAATACATTCTTTGTTAAACTAAAAAGCTTAAATTAACTTGGTACAATTAGATAAGTTAGTCTAAGATTATGATAACCAAAAGAATCACTATGCACCAATCTCATAGAAATATTCCAACTATTACTTAAAAGAAGTCAGCATGTGAGTTAAAAAAAAAAAAAAACAAGTAGCTAGGCATGGTGGTAAACACCGGTAATCCTAGTACTGGGGAGGCTGATACGGAGAATTGCAGGTTTAAGGCTAGCCTCAGCAACTTATCCAGGCCCCTAGCAACTTAATGAGACCCTGTTTCAAAATAAAACATAAAAAAAACTAGAGTATAGCTCACAAGTAGAATGTCTTTGGGCTTAATCCTCACTACCAAAAAAGAAAAATAGTAATATGTTATGGCAATCTTAACTACTTTAGCAGAAGGCATTGAGGGACTGGAATTCATCTTTTTCAAATTACTTTCTGATTTGTCATCATGGAGACTTTGATCCAAGCAGTCACATTTCCAGGCCTTTGCTAAATGCATCAACACAACCTGCTTCTATTCACATATGGGAATCTTATGCTTGGGAACTTTAAGAAAATCAATAGGATTGTTTTCTTGAAATCATAGTTGAACAACATTATTCTCTGTCTCGACTGTAAACGCCAACTTAAAATACCATTAAAAAGGATCTGGTCTTTTATTTTTTGTCACCCCCGACGACATCCAGGAAGGAGATTTAAAAATGGAAATCTTTCTATTTCTGTTTGCACAGCCTACACAGCATTTGCTCCAACAGATGTTCCACATTTACTCACAGGAAAGAAGGAAGTCTGAAACCTACCTCTACCACTAGAAAATGATGATAATACTATAAAGAGCATTCTCTTTTCTACCCATAGGGACTTTAAGTGGTTCCAGGTACTCATTCTCTTGGTCTACTGAGGATTTTGGTTTAGGATTGTCTTTTGATGGACCTCTTCAAAAATTCATTTATTCTCTATCCATAGAGGACCAAAGTGGGTTGCTTGGTGTTGGTAAAGTGCTTATTATATAAAGATATATTCTGGCTCTTCATTAAAGGAGTCCTGTTAATAATGGCCTTAAAGAGGTGTAAGCATCAATTAAAAGGTAAATGCAATTATTTTACTGACAGCTTATGTATCTAAAATTGATTGCTCTTCGTGAAATAGTAGTGTTCCAGCATGACAAAACCATTTCTAACTGCACATTTACTTTATTGTTTAGTATTAAGGGGAGGGAGAAAGTTAATTGAAATATGAAAAATGTGGAGTAAGGAATTATAGTAATTCGCCAAGTAATGTTGACTCCAGTCACTTTTTACAACCGGAATTTGCTGAAACACCTAGCAATTATTTATACACAGCAAAAAATGGTTGGGTTGGCTAATCAATAAAACATTGCCTTTCCTGGAAGCATTTTTTAAATACCAAGCAGAAAAATAAAAAGGCTATGAACACAACTGCACTGACTTTTATTTCCAGGGAATATGTAAATCCTGTCAAGTGGTTAAGTTTAAACATTTAATGACATTTTACATTGTCATCAGAATGAACAGAAAAATCATTCCTCTCCTGCAAAGGGGAAGATTCTTTTTGCTTTCCTGAAAATATTTGCATGTCTTAAAGAAATGATTCAAACTGTACCTAGTTCATTAACATGCTTACCAACTGAACTGCAACTAAATGAGCAATGAATTTAAGCCCTACCCTGTAAACAGCGACATGAAGGACACCTAAACAGCAATTTAAATGCATTTGTTTCTGTAAAATAAATGTCTTTAGTGATTTGGCTCATATTCAGCATGGTGGCTTACCTGATCCAGCATCTGCCCACCAACATGCTTTAATTTACCATCACTTTCCTGAGAAGTCTTCTGCTAGTATGTCATTATTAAAAAAAAATAAAATAAAAACAGAATCCTACAAATCTTACTTTAAATTCTGGTGATCATTATTAGAACTTTGTAGACATGAATAACATTTTTCAGCTGACAAAGAGAAATGCTCTCTAGATATCCAAATAGTATAGCTATATTCCACTGGGATATAAAAAAGCAGATTAAAGGAGCTATAGAAAAATTGAGTCAAGATTTGAAAAAACCGAAGAAAGAGAAGTGATTGCTTAAGGAACCTTTCACTAGTAACTTGTCAATGGTTTATTTATTTATTTTTGTGGTACTGGGGGTGGAACCCTGGGGCTTTTCTACCTCCGGGCTTTACTCCCAGGCCTATTTTATACTTTTATTTGGGGTCTCACTAAGTTGCTAAGAGCCCCACTAAGTAGCTGAGGCTGGCTTAAAACCTGTGTGATCCTCTTGTTTCAGCCTTCCAAGTGCGGGGATTACAAGCCTGCGCCACCATGCCTGGCAGTCAATGGTAATTTTTAATTATGTTTTTAATTGTTATTTTGATAAATGGGAGGCACATTTAGTCATATTTTATAAAGGAATGAGGGTTGTGGCTTTTTACATGTTTTTGTCAAGAGTTAGTGACTTTAAACCATAAAATAATTTAAATTTCCTTCTTTCCTTCCTTCCTTCCTTCCTTCCTTCCTTCCTTCCTTCCTTCCTTCCTTCCTTCCTTCCTTCCTTCTATCCTTCCTGTCTCTTTTTCCTCTTTCTTCCTCCCTCCCTTTATCCCTCTCTCTTTCTCTTCTTATTAACTGTCCAATTCTTTATCTATAGTTACAAATTAGAAAAACTCAGGACAGCAGAACATCCCAGACTACTTATTCTATGTCTTTCCTCCGCTGCATCTACTCCTGCACACATTTTGCACATTCTTAAATATTGCTGGCATGTTTTTAAAATTTTTTCTCTTCATTTAGATTCTAACAGGAATTTTTATATTCTTACTTTATAGTAAGACCTTCTCCAATCTATGACCATCTCCAACTATGTGGCCTTAAATTAAGAATATCTTCACCTCACTTTAGCAGGAATTATTTATAGTCCCTCTACAGTATTATCTGTGCAGGAGAGTGGAGAGAGAGGAAGATGAAGATAAAGAGGAAGACATAGGAGTAGCGAAACAGTTGCAGTAAAAGAAAAAGAAGAACAACCCCCCCCCCCACACACACACAACAGTGTCTATTTCCAGACAAGACCTTCCTAAAAGGCCTTTGGAGGTGTGAGCAGATCAGCTGTGGAGATGAAGACCTTTTTACTACCAGACTCCAACCAAAAAATATTGGTAAAAGTGCATATACTTTGAAAGAGTCAAGTATTCTCCATATATTTCAAGTCTATTACTTATACATTTTTTTCATTTCAATGATACCTATTTTAGGATCTGAGCTCTTCAAGGACAAGAAATACATCTGTTGTGCTTTTTTGACATAGCACCTACCACAGTAAAGGAGGGTGTTTAATAAATATTATTAGGAGAGGAGAAAATGGAAGATGAATTATAAAGACTAGTTAATCTAATCATTTGACCTACTATCTTGTTAAACTTGTTTTATGAAACTAGGTATAAAATACTAGTTAATTTTATATAAATTCCTGAAACAATTCAATACACACAGAAATATTCTGTTTTTCCCCTCTAGCTAGTGTATATTGGAATTGCAGAATGGATATTTTAAGTGAATTCCTTACCTTGTAGAAAAGTAGAATTCTGAATGACTTTGACAAGCTAAAAATAAATATACTGAAAGTCCCTGAGGGGAAATGAAGTATAATTTGCTTTGTGAAGGAAAAAAAGTCTTCAAAAGAAAATTCAAAAAGAAGTTAGCTATACACAGATAGCCATAAAAAAGTGTTCTGCTGGAGGAAGTTATAAAAACATACCAGCTTGAGACAAGAAAAATCTAGTATAGTTTCTAGTATCTCTATATAAGCAAACCAGGATGAAGAAAGTTAGATGGTTTATCTGGCAAAAAACAGCTAATGATTTGGAAAGGGGGAAACTGATAATAGTCTCCTGAGCTCCGCACCAATACTGACATGAGGGAGTACTATGACAGTGAAGATATTTTAATAGTAAATTCTGGAATGTGTCCTATTTGTATTTCAACAGTGATGAGACATAAAAATGAAGGGAACTTATGAGGAACTACAATAAAGTCACTGATACAAGATTTGGAAAATGAAGTTTCTAAAGAGTTTCAAAAATCACAGTTATTAAGGTTTAGAGGGAAACAATATCAAATGTAATGTTGTCACATACAGAATGGTAACAGGATATATTTTTTTCACTAACTTCAGAAGTAGAGAACACAAAATTTATGAGTTCCTAAATTCCTTTTAATTTTCTCAGGAAATGGTGATAGGAATATCTTTTGTTGTATTTGATTCTCATACAGTTTCTAAACCCCTCAGAATTTCCTGATAAAAGTGTCATTTTTTTTCAAGTTCTTTTAAGTGTCATTTTTCAAGTTCTTTTAGCCACACCTGATTTTATGCCAATGTGTTGCCCTGGGTAGGACCCCTAGATAGCCTCTTGAGGGGACCAGTGACTAGATAGACCAAATGGTTAGAGAATTCGAGGGTTGAAACTTTCAACTTCACCTACCTACCTCCAGGAAAGTGGAGGTGCTGAAGATCAAGCCCTGTAAAATTTTTGTAGGATGAGATTTGAAGAGCTTCCAGATTGTTGAACATCTGGATATTTCTTAAGGATGGTGTGCCCAGAGAAAGCGTCGAAGCTCCATGCTCTTTCCTGTATGCTTTGCCCTACATGAGTCTCTGTCATCTGTTATTCATCTGTATCTTCTGTAAGATTCCTTATAATAAACCAGTAAATGTAAGAAAAATATTTCTTTGAACTCTTTTAGCAAATTAATCAAATCTGAAAGGGTCCTTTTTGGAAACTGATTTATAGCCAGTCAGTCAGAAGTGTGGCCACAGACCAGGGTTTGCAACTGAATCTGAATTGTGTGGGACTGGGCTCTCAACCCATGGGATCTGAAATTATCTACAGGAAGAAAATACCAGAACCAAATTGAATTAGAAGACATCCAGCTTGTGCCCATTAGAAGATCTGATGCAGATTGCTTGCTGGGTGTCAGAAATACTGTACTGAATTTGTGAGTAGAAAGTAGGAAAACATGTTTTTGGTTTTTCCTTTGTTTTTAAAATTCCTTAAAATTATAGCTTTGGTGAAACATAAAGTTTTCATATATTGATATAAAAAACAGTTGAGGTCCTTAACATAATGCCCTTCTCCAATCTTATGACAAGTGATCCAAGTAGGTACAGTTTCTTGTATCAGCCTCATTTGTAATTTCAGAAATTAAGCCATTTTAAGAAGAGATGATGGACTACTTTATGTAAAGGCAGCATACCACAGTGGATTCTGTATTTTCTGGAGACAGTCAGCCTGTGTTGGATATCCAGCTCTTTCATTTACTCGTTGCTCAAATTTGTTCAATTTATTCATCCCTCTTCGTTCTACAAACAGACACAAAATATGGGTATTGCTGGTGATCAACTCCTTTGGTTATGATGAGTAGATAATTAAATGAGTTAAAAATATTCAAGCACTTTGAAAAATTTTTGACACATGGGTGCCAATATATGGTAAAATTCTATTGTATGGAAAACCCCATTCCTAAAATTAAATTCTCATATTTATAACCCTAAACGCCTAGAAGAATTAAGCTCTTTTGAAATGTTTCAGTACACCTGAAAGTTGTAAAAGCTTTCAAAGTTGAAAATATTATGGCAGACATTTAAAATTTGCCAGTTTTCATTGAATGTTAAGCCATAAAATGCTATGATTGGGAAACCTGTCACCAGACATCTGAGGAATGGCAAATACCATCCTACCATAGGACACCAGAGCCAAGAAGATTACTCATCCTTTCTTCACAATAGATGTGTCCCCTTACCTCTTCCTGCTCTCACCTGAAAGAAATATACCTACAGGGTTTGGACCAAGCAAAGGAAGGCATATGAGAAAATGTCAGTTTAGAATGTTATACCCAATAAACCAACACAATGGTATTGAGAAGTTTGTATCCACACAGGAAACCAGAATTGAGTCAAAGGACATTTTTATGGCAGATGTTCCAGTATGCAATAGTTAGTCATCCTTCCACAAGCCAGCAGTCAGGATCTCTCTCTCCTTAATATACTTTTATTGGTGCATTGTAATTATACATCATAAGGATACAGTGATAGGAAGATCATGCACACAGCGCTTGGTGGGTTTCCTTCTGGATCCAAATCCTCTTTCCGATACATGTCATTGAGATTGGTATTGATGATTTCATGTATGTACATAGTATTATTTGAACTTTTGTCATCATCAACTCTCCTTCCTCGCCTCCACTGAATGTTCTCCATCACTCTACTGGCGTCTCTCCTACTTTATCTGAAGTCCCTTTTGTTCCTCAGTTTCTTCCTAGCTTCCACATATGAAAAAAAATGCACAAGTATTTGCATTCTGAGACAAGCTAATCTTGCTTAGCACAATGTTCTCTAGTTACTTTCTTTTTTAAAATTTTTATTGGTGCATTATATTCATACAACATATTGGGGTAAAAAAAACCTTGTGTGTACAGACATGCACACATCACTGATTTAACCCCTACCCAATTCCCACCCCATTCCCTCCTCTTCCCTCCCTTCCTTGCTCAGCTTAGTGGCTGACTTCGATATGTTTAAGTACATTGTGTGTTTTAGAGATTTTCCTCTTCCCCCCTCCTTTCTCCTCCTTTAGGTTGTCTTGTTTGCTCCTCTATAGGATTTACTTTTTCATCTTGAGTTCCTCCTATGACCCAATTCTCCCTAACTCTCACATATTGGGGAAAGCATCTGATTTCTTATTTTTTGTGATTGACTAATCTCACTTAGCATAATGTCCTCCAGTTCCATCCATTTCCCTGAAAATGATGTAATTGAGTTTTTTTTTTGATGGCTGAGTAAAATTCCATTGTGTACATATCCCACAGTTTTGTAATCCATTCATTTGTTGATGGACATCTTGGCTGGTTCCATAGTTTGGCTATGGTGAATTGTGCAGCTATGAACATAGATACACATGCATTAGTTTGGTAGTTTGGTTTCTTTTCTTTTGGGTAGACACCCAGAAGTGGTATTGCTGGATCAAATGGTAGAGTTACTTTCAAATGGCATGATTTTATTCTATGTATCTGAGTAGAGTTCCATTGTATGTATATACCTTTGTTTTGTAATCCATTCATCTGTTGATGGTCACCTAGGCTGGTTTCATAATTTGAATCTCACTTTCATTGCATGTAAACACTGGGAACTAGGGTTGGTTGGTAGGGTGGAGTGAGGAATGGAAACATTTCTTCTAAATTTCAGTCCAAAGAAGAAGATATTTTACGAAAACTAGCATTTCATGATTTTGTGAGTATGTGTTTTCAGGAGCATTTTCCCATTTAATTGTTAGCTCTCAAGAATGGAGCTAATCATTTCACAGACCCTCCCTTGCTGTACATAAAGAGGAAAAATGTTAAACTTTTAATCAAAGAAGCAGACTTGGTAATTTTATTTTATCTTTTCCAAATTCAGTAACTTTAGAACCCTAGGCCACAAGGCAGGTATCCAAAAATTTTTATTTCATAACTTACTGTTATCAAGGCACATACTTGCACAGAAAAGGAACATCTTTTGTGGACCCTAGTGGCAATTTATGTAAGCCTTATTTAGACACAGACTTCAGACTAATGTAGCCTCTCCTTATTTGATTACTTGATTCCCAACTCATACTTTCTTTTTTCTCCCATCTTTCTTTCTGGTTGGTCTCACTATCTTTTCAAAGTCTTATTGGTATAGGATAGGAATTCCTTTCAGTATTTAGAATGTATTATGAACTATGAGATTGAATATGCAATAGCTGTGATTACTAATTTCATGTGTCAATTTGACTGGGACAGACATATGGCCAGACATTATTCTGGGTGTACCCACAAGGTTTTTTATAGATAAAATTGACATCTGTATCTGAGGAAAGTGAATTATTACCTTTTCCCTTCCCCAGTGTGAATGGGCTTCCTCCAATCAGTAATCAGTTGAAGACCTGAACATATTCTAAAGGTCAAGTGTGAGGGGACTCCTTCTGCCTGTTTGAGTTGTGATGTTGGTCTTTTTTGTCCTTTGAACTTGGATAGAAGCATTGGCTGTTTGATATTTGAAACTTGCTGGTTTTTGGACAGGAACTACATATCAGATGTTGTGGGTTTTTAGGTTGCCAACTGCTGAATTGTAGATCTTGGAACTTCTCAGGTTCTACAATTGTGTGAGACACATTCATATAATCTCTCTGTACACACACACACACACACACACACACACACACACACACACAAACACACTCACATAGCTATGTGTTACATAATGACATTTAGGTCAGTGATAGGCTGCATGTGTAATGGTGATCCCAGAAAGTTATAATGGAGTGGAAAAATTTCTATTGCCTAGTGATGTCATAGTCATTTTAACATATTGACAACACATTATGCACCTATGTGTAGTGATGCTGGTAAAACAAACAAAACCTACTGCACTGATAGTCATATAAAAGAATAGCACATACAATTATGTGCATACTTGAAAATAGTAATAAATAACTACATTAATAGGTTATGTATTTGCTATAATATACTTTCTTTGTTAGTATGTATGTAGTACTGGGGATTGAACCCAGAGGAATTCTACCTCGAAGTTATACCCTTAGCCTTTTTATTTTTGGTTTTAACAGGGTCTTGTTAGATTGCTGAGTCTTGCTAAGTTGCTGAGGATGGTTTTTTTTTTTTTTTAAAATTAATTTATTTTTTAAATTGGTGCATTGTAGTCATATATCAATCACATTGGAGTACAAGACTTGAGAGGATATACAAGCACACATCATCCAATTAGCCCTCCTCCAGCCCCCGTCCCATTCCCTCCCCCTCCCTCCATCCCACACTTCTTTGGTGATTTACTTTGATACATTTGTTTATGTACCTCCTGCATTTTAAAGAGGCTCCGTCCTCCAGTATTACATACCCTCTGATTGGTCACATTAGTTGCTTCACTATAGGGCCCTTTCTATAGCTCAACCTCTTCCTGTTGCCCGTTTCCTCCTAGTTATTGCTGATTATGAGAAGCGTCTGATTTATATTTTCTGCGATATTTCTCTGTGCATGCTGCGTTGCAAGTACCAATCCCACTCTTGATGGTCCCAGTAGTGGCCTGGCTACTCAGTGGACTGATCCAGACCTCGCTGGCTCACGCAGCGGCCTTGCCTCATGGGAGGACCCAGTTCTGGTCTCGCTGGCCCCTGAACCGGTCAAACCCCTAAGCTGGCTTTGTTCCCGACCTTGGAGGCCGCAGGAGTGAACTTGCCTCACGCCAGGCTCCGATGCTGGCCATTGGCCCCTGCACCAGTCTAACCCCTTGGCAGGATTCCAGTCCCGGCCTCGGAGGCCCCAACACTGGTAATGCCTCACGGCAGGCTCCGATGCCGGCCTCACTGGCCCCAGCACCGGCCTAACCCCTTGACAGGCTCTTATCCTGGCCTCAGAGGCCCCAGTACCGGCCTTGCCTCAAGGCAGGCTCCGATGCCAGCCTCGCTGGCCCCAGCACCGGCCTAACCCCTCGGCAGGCTCTTATCCTGGCCTCGAGGCCCCAGTACCGGCCTTGCCTCAAGGCAGGCTCCGATGCCGGCCTCGCTGGCCCCAGCACCGGCCTAACCCCTCAGCAGGCTCTTATCCTGGCCTCGGAGGCCCCAGTACCGGCCTTGCCTCACGGCAGGCTCCGATGCCGGCCTCACTGGCCCCAGCAGTGGCCTAACCCCTCGGCAGGCTCTGATCCCGGCCTCAGAGGCCCCAGTACCGGCCTTGCCTCAAGGCAGGCTCCGATGCCGGCCTCGCTGGCCCCAGCAGCAGCCTAACCCCTCGGCAGGCTCCGATCCCGGCCTCAGAGGCCCCAGCACTGGTCATGCCTCAAGGCAGGCTCCGATGCCGGCCTCGCTGGCCCCAGCACCGGCCTAACCCCTTGGCAGGCTCTTGTCCTGGCCTCGGAGGCCCCAGTACCGGCCTTGCCTCACGGCAGGCTCCGATGCCGGCCTCGCTGGCCCCAGCAGCGGCCTAACCCGCTGAGGATGGTTTTGAAACTGTGATTCTCCTGTCAGTTACTCCCAAATACTGGAATTACAGGTGTTTGCCAATATTTCCAGCCAAAATCTCATACTTTTAGTGGCTATTTTATAATGTACTTATATTTACTAAGAAAAAATTAGTGTCAAATGGCATGTGTGTTATGTTGGCAATAGCCTTATACATGTTTACCATGTTCCCTGACTGCATCAAGAATCTATGCAAGTGATTGACCTATACATCTATATTTGTGTAAGTATACTCTATGATGTTTACGCAATGAGGAAATTGCCTAAAAATATTACCAGAATGCATCCCTATCAGTAAAATACATAAGACTCTCTCTCTGCTCTATTGCATGTATATTGCATACATTGTATTTATTCTGTGTACTTACAAATATACATATGATGTTTGTGTATATATGCATATGTATTTATTTTCATGTTTTGTTTTGTTCATTATAGTCTCATATCATAATGTAAATTATGTTGAGAGTGACATACATGCACAGAGTGTTTGATGCCCCCTCCCCCACTTCCTTCCTCAGCCTCCCTCTCCAGAATACTGAGTTTGACATTGGCATTTTCACATATATATGCAAAGCCAATGGTAGTAAGTCCTTTAATTATCCTCATTCTTCTCCCTCCTCTTTTTTTAGACCACCTCCCTGGCTCCACTGAGGTTTTACTTCCATTATCTGGAGTCTCTCTGGTATCCCAATTACCCTCTAGCTTTTGCATATTAGAGAAAAAATATAACCCTTCACTTTCTGTGACTGCTTAATCTCACTTAACATAGGGTTCCCCAGGTCCATCAATTTTCCAGCAAATGACATAATTTTTCTTTTGTATTGCTGAGTAGAATTCCATTGTGTTAGGATTCCTTAATTTTGTAATCCTTTCATATATTCGTGAATATGCATCATGTACATTAGGAAATTTCCCTATTCCCACTTCCCATCACCCCCAGTTAGGCCTCCTTATTTGCTCATCTATGGTTTCTCCTTCTTCATCTAAAGTTCTTCCTATGACCCATTTCCCCCATAGCTTCTGCATATTAAGGAAAGCATCTGATTTCTTACTTTTTGTGTCTGACTAATCTCACTTAGCATAATATGCCAGCCATGAATTCACTGAGAAAGAAATCTAGAAAACAATTCCATTCAAAATAACCTCAAAACTATATATATATAGTTTTGAGGTTATTGTGAACATATATATTCTTTTGGCTTCATTTTCTAAAGAATATATACAATATTCTTAATAATACAACAAATAAATAGATAAAATTTGAAGATAAAATTGACATTAGGTATAAGTATAAAATGTCAAAAGTGCTTTGGAAAATGGTCTGATAGTCATTTATGAAGTTAAACATACACTTAACATATGAGTCAGAAATTTTAGCCCTTGGTAGTTATCCAAGTTAACTACCAAGATGATGAACCAGAGAAAATAGCAATAGGACAGAATTCATGCAAAGAGAAAGAAGACATTCTAGAGTCTAATTAATAAATTTTGGACCCTGGAAATGATGATCAGAAAATGTTCCAAGCATCTTCAGCATGATTAACAATAATTGTCCAGGATAACTTTTAATTATAGATTTATCAAAAATGGTAGATCAAAGGTCCTTCTCAATTGTATGTAGTTCCAAAAATATCCTAGAACACTCACTTATTTTGTAACTCATGATGAATAAATAGTTCTATTTCTTAATTATCTCCTAGTGATTTCATTAATAGTTGATTTTGTTGTTGTTTTAGGATCTTATCTGACCTTGAATTTATTCATTTTGTTTTAGATGATATAATTTGATAACACTGACATTATATGAATATTCAACTTTCAAACAAAAGTTATGAAATATTTAGCATTTCTATTAAGCATTAGGTACACGCATGTTGGTAACTAATGTGAAATTTAAAAGATTAAAGGAACGTAGAAATTCTATCTGAATTGATAATAGTATATTATTTTGTCCAATAAGTGAAGAGATATTAAAAGGGAGGTATGGCCTAATTCTTACCTAAATTATTAATATTTAAGAATATTTAGGTCATGTTTTATATCTGTGTCTATTTCTTTTCTTTATGTTATATTACTTTTAGTGTCCTTAGTAGTTCTGCCTATAAATTTATTATAAATTTCTTGAGAACCATTAATAATCATTTCATATTCTAAACTATACTTATGCCAAAACATTGTTTAGTAAGCTATTCACAACTTTTCCCAATAGTATATTATGGTCTTTTAATGTAACAATTTTTTCAGATGACAAATATTCCTGACTTGCTACCTATTTGGAAATAAATTGATCATTAAGAACTAATATTATTTTCAGTCCAGTGCTAATAGTTATTCAAATAATTTCATGAATCACAGCCCGTGTAGTAAATTTGATCCCTGTTTTACTTGGCCATATAAATGATAAGAATTAAATACAAGGGCATTCCAAACAAACAAGTGTTCTTATAAATCTAAAGCAACAACTCAAAGAACTGCCAGACTTTCAAATCACACAAAGTAAGATAGTGCTCATCATTGTGTCCTGTGTTTTCCAGGTAAAGTTGAACCAGGTGAATTGTTGTACAGGCAAAATTGGAAGTTAGGTGGCAAATCCACTGTGTGTATTATTATTTTCAGATACATTGTTGTCTGTCTTCTTCCTGAGGAAAATATCAGTTCTAGTTTTCCCTTCATGTTTAAAGAAAGATGATGAATGAGTGAGTTTATTTTTTCCTAATTAAATAACCTTGATTCTTTAATTTCATCTCAGGATGGAAATAGTTGAAATCTAGGAAGGAAATCGATTTCAAAGTTATTGTAGAGATTAGTAAGTTTGATCCTTCATGTACTAAGTTAAAACATTGATTTGAAAGTTATGTTATTAGAACACAAATTCTAAACAGATACCTCACTAAAGACTATAAACAGAAGGCAAACAAACATACGAAAGATGCTTTGCATGGAGTGATTTTAAGAGATTATGAATAAAAACAATGACATACCACTATATATCTATTAAAATGGCCCAGATCAAGAGCAGTGATGACTCTCATTCATTGATGACATGAAAAGGGTTCAACAACTTTTGAAAACAATCTGGCAGTTTCTTACTAGTCAAAAATATTCTTACAATACAATCCAGCAATTATCCTCTTTGATATTTACACAAATGAGTTGAGAACTCATGGCCATACAAAAACCTGTACATTCATACTTATACTGTGGCACTTTCAGACAATGTGGTATTGGATAGAGTCAAAGGAGGTAAGCAATCAAATTCTGAGAAGACATCTCAAGAATGTTAAGTGTATGTCACTTAGTGAAATAAATCAACCTGAAAAAGATACATATAATGTATTATTCCAGCCACATGACATCCTGGAAAAGACAAAACAGTGAAGGCATTAAAAAGGTTAGTGGTTATTGATCTTAGTGGTTTGTGAGGAGGGAAAGATTAATAAGCAGAACACAGAAGACTTTTAGGGAAGTGAAACTATTCTGTATGATATTATAATGACAGATACATGTCATTATTTGTCCCAATCCATAGGTGCATGGCACTAAGTCCTAATGTAACCTGTGGTCTTTGGGGTGATCCTGATGTATCAATGCACATATGTCAAGGTAGCTAGTATACTACTCTGGTGTTTGATGTTAACAGCTGGGGAGGCTGAGGATGTGGGGAGCAGGGAGAACATGAAAAATCTCTATACATTATACTTTATTTTGCTATGAACCTAAAACTTCTTTCTTTCTTTCTTTCTTTCTTTCTTTCTTTCTTTCTTTCTTTCTTTCTTTCTTTCTCTCTCTCTCTCTCTCTCTCTCTCTCTCTCTCTCTTTCTTTCTTTCTTTCTTTCTTTCTTTCTTTCTTTCTTTCTTTCGTGGGTCTGGGGATGGAACCCAGGGGCATTTGACCTCCGAGCTATACCCCCTGCCCTATTTTTTATTCTTTATTTTGAAACAGGGTCTCAGTAAGTTGTGGAGGGCCTCACTAAGTAGCTGAGGCTGTCCACAAACTATGATCCTTTGGTCTCAGCCTCCTGAATGCTGGGTTTACAAGCATGTGCCACCACGCCTGGCTCTAAAGCTACTTAAATAACAAAGTCTACAAAACAAAAGAACAAAGGAACCCTCAGAATTATTTTAGCAGTTTTGAAAAAATGTTACTAGAAGAGGTATAGTTGAATACTGGCTATCTGTCTGGAAAGTCCTGAAGTTTGAAACTCTCCTGAATAGTCTTCAAACTATGTATGTCTTAAGGTTCTTGATGCATACCAAGAAGTAGAGGAACATAGTTTTGGAACCAACAATAAAAGCATGTGATGTTTTTTTTTTTAAATTTATCGGTGCATTGTAGTTGTACATCTTAAAGGAGTTCAAGATGGTAGAGGCACACATGCACACATCACTCACTTAGCCCTTACCCCATTCCTGAGCCATTCTCTCCCTACCCCCTCATTTTCAAGTTTGGCTTAGTGATTGACTTTGATATGTTTGTGAATGTACATCATGTACATTAGGGAATTTCTCTCTCTTTTACACTTCCCATCCCCCTCAGTTAGGTCACCCTATTTGCTCATCTATAATTTCTCCTTTTTCATCTGGAGTTTCTTCTATGACCCATTTTCTCCCTAGCTCCCGCATATTAAGGAGAGCATACAGTTTCTTATTTTTTGTGACTGACTAATCTCACTTAGCACAATGTTCTCTAGTTCCATCCATTTCCCTGTAAATGACATAATTTTGTTCTTCTTTATGGGTGAGTAAAATTCCATTTTGTACATATCTCATAATTTTGTAATGCATTCATTTGTTGATGGACATCTTGGCTGGTTCCATAGTTTGGCAATGGTGAATTGTGCAGCTATGAATACAAATACACATGCATTAGTTTGCTAGTTTGGTTTCCATTTTTTCTGGTAGGTACCCAGAAGAGGTATTGCTGGATTAGACAGTAAGTGCCGGGGTCCAGCCCTAGCATGAGTCGAGGTTCATGTGTTGGTGAGAGAAGAGCTGTCACACGAGACCAGGTTTAAACTTCTCTGCTTTATTCAAGATTTGTTACAATTTTTATATTTTCTTTTTTGGCAGAAAGGTAAGGGCATAGCCATGCAAGCAGGAAATCCAAGGACAGGAAAAGTTTTATTTTTTACAGAGTTCAGGGCAAGGGTGCCAGACATTTAAATAATCATAGTATGCTTTGTCTCACTACACAAGGCTGACTTAAACTTAATCTTATACATTGGCTCAAACTAAGGTCAGTTTGAACTTAATCTTTGGCCCAAAGTTTATTCTTGGGAAAAAATCTTTGCTGCCTGAGTCTCTCACAAGCCCCTGCCTATCAGTTTTAGTTATAATGCTTATACATAAAATTCCAATTATACATATTGATCCAAATAATCCTAAAATAATTTTTTGAAGAAAGGAATGCTAGACATACTTCATGGGGGACCTACGCCTTTGCGGGTCCCCTAATCGAGCTTTCTCAAGATCTGCATGAGATACTATAGCAGGTAAGTTCATTCCGGTTCTTCTGAGAATCCTCCCCACTGTTTTCCAATGTGGTTGTACCAATTTGCAGTCCCACCACCAATGTACTAGAGTTCTCACTCCTCCACATTCTCACCAGCATTTGTTGTTGTTTGTGTTTTGAGTGGTTGCCGTTCTAGTGGGAGTTAGGTGAAATCTTAGGGTAGTTTTGATTTATAGGATGCTATTTGATTGAATGCCCGTGGACAGATTTGGCTCAAGTTCTTCACATTTGGACTTATTTTCTCCTCCTCTCTTCTCCATGTGACCTCTCCTGGTTTATATAAACACAGATGCCTTCATTTTAAGTTTCCACAGACTATTCCCCCTTGTTTTTATGGTGCTTTTAATCATACTTCATGATGAAATTCAGAGTGATAGAGACATACATGTACACAGCACTTGGTGCTGTCCTCCGGCTTCCTCCCCATTCCCTCTCCTTCCCTTTCCCTGATACTGAGATTGACATTGATACTTTTGCCTATGTACATTGTGTCAGTTGAAGTGTTTCCTTCATTGATTCTCTCTCCTCCCACTTGCCTCCCTTCCTTAGACTCCTCCATCACACCACTGTGGGTTTTACTCCTTTCTCTGGAGTCCCTTTTGTATTCCTATTTCTCTCTGGCTTCTGTACATGAGAAAAAAATATGACTCTTCTTCATTTATATGTGTCTGGCTGATATCACTTAGTTTAATATTCTATAGTTCTATTCATTGTACCTACACTGGATATAATCTAATGGACTATTCTCATCAAGGAAGACCTGCATCTATTCCAGCAGAAGCCTATTCCTTATTTACTTAACAAATACCTATTTAACTGGTCCCAGACTCTGAAGAGAAAATTAAACACAAAGTTTAGGGTGCTTTTAGGGATCAATTACACATAAAGTTGAAACTGTATCTGGGATATTTTTCCCTGTGCTGTAGTGATGAGCTTGATATGCCTCTACCCCCAATGAGAGCCTTAAAATATAAGCTTTACATGTGAATTCTTTTCTTCAGAAATTTAAAACTAAGAAGACCAATTAGATGAAAGACAGAAGGGAACAAACTCATTTAAGGGTGAGTCAACGGATGTTATTTAGTTGATTTCATTGTTAGAAAGGGAAAACTCTTTTTTTATGCTACTAATACTAGGTCAATAAAATTACCTTGAAATGACAGACTGACTTATGTTTACATGTATAGATGCCCTATCATAGAAAACAGAATATCAATTTGTGAAAATTCAACATCGATTTAGTTATAAAATGAGTAAAATATTGTTCTACATCAAGCAAGTTGTGTAGCAGAGATGAAATTTACATACAACAGACATGGTAAATGAATGCTATCTTTTCTAGAGACCCCAAACATTATAATAGAGGAGGGAACTGAACTTAATGTTGTCCAATAAATGTGGGTTCAGGTTTAATATAGTCTGTTTAGCATTAACCCTATGTATTTTGGTGTAATCAATTTGAAGTATAAGTTTTACGTGAGTGCTGTTATTCAAGGGCCTCTTCCCAGGAAGGATGGAAGGTGAGAAACTGGTGTCCTTCCTGTAGGGCGCTGAGAGTGTGGCCTGGCTCATAGATCTTTCATTTTTGTGGTTTGGTTAGTCTGCACTGCTCTTTGGGGGATGGAATCTGTGTCCTCTTGGGTATGTGACTTGCTACCTGGGTAGCTGTGCTGAAAGCCATAATTGCTCACCATAGAAAGTCTTTGTGTTCTGAAGCCACTTCCTCTGGCCTCTGATCTACGATGGTCCACTGTTCTCTCTGTATCTCCTATTTTCTACCCAGGACCTCTTGGAATACTGGTTGGCATTTGCTTATGGTATTGATTAGGCTTTTTTATCTATGGTATTGTTTAGGATTTCTTCAGAAAGACATAATAAGATGGGTATACACATAAAGACAGAAGGAAAGGCTTGTTTTTAAGGCATTAGTCCCCATGATGTGTGGGCTAGCAAATCTAAAATCTTCAAGGTGTGTGGGAAGGCTATAGACCTGGGAAGAGTAGCCATTATGGTCATGAGCCTGAAGGCATCTAGAAGCAGATTTCCTTCCTCCTCTTGGGACCTAAGTCTTTTCTCTTGAGGCCTTCAACTGACTGGATGAGGCCCACTAATATTAGGTAAGGTGATCTGCTTTGCTCAAAGCCTACGTATTTACATGTTAATTGTAAACGAAGCATGGTGGTGGACACTTCTAATTCTAGTACTTTGGAGGCTGAGACAGGAAGATCACAGATTCAAGAACGGCCTCAGTAACTTAGGGAGGCCCTGTTTCAAAAATAAAAAATAAAAGGGATTGAGAGTGCAGCATAGAGGTAGAATTCTCCTATACCAAACCAAACAAAAACAAAAAATAAATGTCAATTATTTCTGAAAAAAATGCCTTCCCAGCCATTATCTACACTCTTTTACCAATCGACCAGGCATCTTACCTCAATGTGTTGGCACATCATATCAACCATCATGTTTATCTGGAATAGGTCTGTCCATCAGATTCTGATGCCCACTATTGCCATGCTGTGCTGGATGGGGCAGGCAGGTCGAGCTCAAGGTAGATGGATCATATTTTCTCTGGAACCTATCTAGGGCTCTAATGGAAATTTCATATTCTTGTATCCTCATCCCCTTTTGTGGAGACCCTGAGAATCAGAAGTTGGTCTCTCTTTTAAGACCTGGATAACCCACACATTGTCTTGTCATTTCCAAATTCATCTCATTTTTACCATTTCAGAAGGTTTCCTATTTTCTCTTCATGATAAAAACTTCCTCTACACTGTGTTTTCCATTAGTTTCACATCATAACTCTTTGATCTGAGTCAGTCAGGCTTGGCTTTTAATGTGCAAGGGAATAGTTTCAAAGTGTAGAACATTCTTTTCTTAACGAAGTTAGGGTAAGAGAAAGATGGGCTTTTTACTTTTTTACTTTGAGATTCAAAAGCACTATATATTAATTCTGTATTTAGGCTGTGAAAATATGAATTGCTCTTTGGACAAAGAATTAAAAACAAGAACTTGGTCTTATACAATGAAGTTAGCAAAACAAAACAGAAACCAAACAACTGCTTCAACAACTCTCCAAACCTCAACAATACTCTTTTTAAAAATGTATTTTCCTTGAATCTGGGCATGGTGGCACATGCCTGTTAATTCCAGTTCTTGCAAGACTGAGACAAGAGGATTGCAGGTTTGAGGCCAACATTAGCAACTTAGTGAGAGCCTCAGCAACTTAGCCAGACTCTGTTTCAAGATAGAAAGTAAAAAAGGCTGGGGTGTATCTTGGAGGCAAATGACTCTAGGTTCAATTCTTAGTTCCAATAAATAAATAAATAAGCTTAACTTCCCCAAAGTACATTTGTTTGGTAAACACTTATTTCTTTGTTCCATGGAATCAGAGGCATCTTTGGGCACGCATTACCTACAAAAAAGTGTGCTATTTAGTATTATAAAGGAATATTCTATCTTTATATCAAACACTAAATTCTTTCAATATTGAAATTTGTGTGGTTTAGAATTTTTAAATAGGTAGCAAAGTTTCTTTTTATGTTTAAAAGCTGAAGACTTAGATCTCGCGATGTGAACAATAAATCACACAGAAATAAAGTTTAGTGCCGGGTCAGATAGATAGATAAAGCTAACCTAATACTTATCTAATTATTAGTAGAATTGAGATACATATTAACTAACTACAATATGTATCCATTACATGTTGAGATATTAATATGCAATTGAGATACATATTAACTAACTATAAATAGCTTTAATAAAACATTCTAGTAATGTCTCAACATACAAGCATTTTTAGACAGAATGTAGAAAAGATGATTTTTTTTTGGGTATTAGGATTTAACCAAGGGGCAGTCTACCTCTGAGCTACTCCCAAATCCTATTTTATTTTTTATTTTGAAATTATCTCAGTAAGTTTCCGGGGCTGGCCAACTTCTTTTTCAGCCTGCAAGTGTCACCATGTTCAACTAGAAAAGATGATCTTGAAGGAAGCGAGGAGGAAAAATGTCTTTTCTAGGCAGGTGAACTCACTCTTTGAGTGTCAAGTTATCTCATCAGCTTCCCCAGGTGTTTCCTGTCTTTGGGGAATATGAGATATGAGATGTAGTGATCCTTCCAAAGAGACAGTGGCTTTCCTTTAATGTGTCCATTAAAGGGCGGTAACTCCATCTATTCAGCAGGACTGAAGTTTAAGTATCTACATTCTTTATTCCTGCAGAAAAGAGTAATTATCATGACATGTGTGATAAAGCTGCTATGTTAATGCAGCCACTGACATGCTATTGAGATCTGGCTGCTGGCTTTCTAGCAGTTTTTCAGTCCAGACACCGCCCAGCTTCCTCTTATCTCCTGCTCATGTTGTTCTTGCCCTGAAGCCCACCATTCATTAAAATGCTCACCTTTCTCCTCACGGAGAAATCCCATTACTGGGAGTTCCCATCAATACATTTATATAAGACTCTTCTGAAAAATTACAAGGAAAGGGATCCGATGACATTATGTGTCGCTGACATACATTTCTATTCAATTCGGTGGTCGTGGCAGGAAACATCGCATCTGAAGCCCAACCTAAATAACTACTCTGACCCTGGGTGGTTTCTGAGAACAACAACAGCAGCAACTCTTCTTGCTAATTTCCACAAAAATAGAAAATGATATTCTGAGCAAATGCACTTCCACTTGGCTGACTTTTTGACATCCTAACACCCTTCTGACTTCCAGAAAATCCTCTTTCGTGAGAAAGTAGAATGATCAACAATGTCACTCAGAAAATGCAATTAGTGATTTTCCTGCCTCAGCAGCTTCAAGATTACACACCAGTATGAACCTGTTTCCGTGGCACATTCTGTGAGCTTTTCAGCTACTCTTGGCCAATCCATAATTTCATAGTCTTGGGGTCTATATGATAGGCTAGTCGTAAATGGGCTTACTTAAAACAATCTTATTTTTGTTTCAGAAACCTTCCTGAGGTTATCTCCTTAAGGATACACATCCATCAGTTTATTTTTTAAAGCTGAGATATTTTCTATGAAATTACAGCCTCTGGCACATAGTTTTAGGTTGGTTCTGATCAGTACACTAAAGCTGTAAGAAGGGAAGCTGAAAAAATGCATAATGTTCACAGTCTTCCTTTCATATAAACATAATAGAATGAAATTACCTGCAGGGCCATTTTATCCTCTATCCTCCTACTGTGTCAAATTCAGTTCTATTGGACTTGGAAGGCTAAAGTTGTGAAACGGTGACCATTTTTCTAAAAGCCATTTTTCTGGCTATCTCGGTGGCAGTCTCTAAGGTATGTAGCAATCCTTTTCTGTTGAAAGGTCATTTCTTTTCCCTTTTTCTTCTAATATCCCAACTGGTCATTGATTTGTTTGGCAATTGTAGAAGGTAGGGCTGAAAGGTACATGCGTTTCACTAGTGAGTAAATAATACCATCTCATTTTATATATGTATGGGTGTAAGAATATATATATATATATATTTGTATATGTATATATGTATATGTATATGTATATATCTTCATATATATATGTATATATCTATATCTATCTATCTATCTATATATATATATATGAAGCTTCAAAGAATTTTTACTTATCTTTCTTCATAAAATCATGACAATAAAGGAGTATGACATAAATTCTACAATTGCTAAAATTGAGGATAAAGGTTGAGTTACCCAGAGATGTAAAACTATGTCTTTCAGTACTTTGTTTAGCATTTTTCTTTTTCTTCACAAAAGCAGTCTAATTCTCAGCATGAGAATACTTACTTGTTTTATAGTATCAGCTATAGATGATAATTATGGAAATTTATAAATGTACTTGGAATGGGACTTACTATCAGTCATGAATGCATGTATAAGGTTTTTGTCAATTCTTTGCCAGAATATCGGGATCAAATGAGATAGAAAAGAGGATAACTGTATTTTGATGTAAGAGAGAAGGTGCAGGAGTGTTTGAGACCATGCAGGCTTGGGATGTAATGTCACACAGAGAGGATGTGGAATTTGAGGGTTGTTAAGGGAAGGATGAGGAAAGGTGCTGCCAGGTGGGAAGATGCCCAGGAGAAGTGTGAATGCTGATGACAGATTTTCCCTATGCTTTTCCCTGGTAAGAGAAGTTTCTTTGCTGTACTTACAAGAAATTTATTGTGATGATTTTTTAAAAGTAGCATTCATGTGGACAGCTTACAGTGTTATACTATATAATTATAATCTAAAACCACCAAATGATCATTTTAAAATACCATATCTTATTATTATTGGGATTAATTTCGGTTAAAAGTAAAAGTTCATGAAATATGAATTTATGAACTGGACAACAGTAATTTATAATATATATTTTAAATTTCACATGAACAGTGTAAAATAGATTGTTTTAAGTAAACCTTTCTATTGGTCCCTAGGAATAATGTAGAATTCTGTGATTACCAGTGTGTAAAATGCTATTTAGGGTACAGAGTGTGTTTATGGCCATTTCTTGCTGAGGGAATAGTTATATTTTCTATAAAGACTTTCCAATACTAATTGTGGCTTTGATTTAAGTTCCAACAAAGTCTTAGAAAAAGATTCAAATGATTACAAGTTAGTTTTCAAGGTTTCCTGTCCCCTTTTTATTGAGACGGGATCACTCCCTTCAGTGGAAATAAGGCTTCAGAACAAGAAAAAAATAGAAATGTTCATATTTAACTTTTAAATAATAGAGGAGAAAAAGTCATGAGACCAAAAAAGTATAGGAGATGTATTTGAAATAAAACAAAGTGGAGTTGTCTCTTAAACAGTAAGACAAATATCTTTGGGTAGGCAGAAATATCCAAGTTATTTTAAAGAGTTTAAGATGCATTTTCTAAGGCTGACATAGTGCCACTATAATTAGAAACAGGTGCATATAAATTAGAGAAGCAAAAAGACTAATTGTTGCTAATGAACCTTTTAAAGTAAAAAAATTAATGAAATGCATAACTAAGCATTAATGGCCAAAAGGTGAGCAATCTTCTTTCGTCTCATTTGTGTTAGATTTTGGGTTAGGGTGAAGCCTAATTTATTACTAGTGCTAAAAGTGTCACTGTTCCTATATGTTTATAAAGACAAGCAAAACAACTGATATAGTTTTAAAATGCTGATCAAAACAGGCAAAAAAGTTTTCTGATTTGACAGTGAGCACAGTACATTCAGAATATAATGCTGGAAAGGCAGGATTCCAAAAAGCAAGGAGAACGTCCCTCTATCCTAGAAGTGCGAAGGCCTATTATTACAGGATTTGAGTCTTTTGGGATAGTTCAGACATCAATCATTGCAGTGATTCTTAATCTTGATTTCACACTGAATTACCTGGGGAGCTTTAAAAAAATCCCATTATTCACTCTTCACCTGAGACTGGTTAAGCCAAGTGTGCATTTGCACAGGTAGGGTGGTACCCAGGAATGAGTTATTTTATGAAACTCCTACAGGTACCAAGTCCCGCAGAAAATATTTGTAGAGTTTTCTGATGAAAAATATAATTTCTTCTCCTTCTCTTGTGGGGGTGTTTCTTCGCCCATCTTCCCCTCAGTCCTTTGGCCTGCGGGGCTCAGGCTAACTGCCAATTATTTGGGAAATTTCCCCAACATGAATCACATAAACTTTTCTGTGCTAACTTCAGTGTAATTTGTAAACATTTATTGTTGGCCTTAGGATACTCTTTTAGAATTTGTAACTACATAGAGTCATAGGTTAGAATTTGGTCAACTCTTTATAAAGAGTCACGATTTAAGGGAAAGGTTAGATTCAGGAAGGGTAATTCAGCTTTGTATTACCAGTGGGTGGCAGAGTACTTGGCATATAACACCTTCCCAGTGTATATTGGTTAAATTGTTGACTGGAGTATTATTATTATTATTATTATTATTATTATTATTATTATTATTATTTGGTGGTACTGGGGTTCCTGGAAGCCCTTTTACCTTAGGGCTACATTCCCAGACCTATTTTATACTTTTATATTTGGAAACAGGGTCACTTAGGCCAGCGCGGCTGGCTTCGAACCTGCGCGATCCTCCTGTCTCCGCCTCCCAAGCGCAGGGATTACAAGCGTGCGCCGCCACGCCGGGCATGGAGTATTATTCTTGAAGAGTCCTGCTCATTGACAAGTTCATTTGACATGGTATTGTGATATGTGTGTGTGTGTGTGTGTGTGTGTGTGTGTGTGTGTGTGTAGAAATTTTTTTTGGGAATCTGCAGTCATTCATTCAAAATTTATTTTATTTCCATATTGATAAAGGTAACAGAGAAGAATTTTGAAAAGAAAATGAGCTTATTTGGCTTAACATTTGTTTTTCAAATTTATGATGCAGTTTAGCAAGGTTTTAGCACCAACAAAGCTTACAAGGAATGTGTAGTGTTGCCTGACACAGATAATTTTCTGCTATTTTCTTGCATGCTATCATTCATTGGGTATGGCATTTTTCAACTCACATCAATGGGAGAAACAAATTAAAATTTTTGCTTAAGTCTAAAAAAATGGCACTTCTTTTTTCCCACCCCCTGTAGATTTATATATTTTCACATGAGAGTCATCTATTGTTGTTCTTGAAAGAATAATCTCCAAGTAAATTTAAAACACAGCACTTGTCTTTACATCATTAGTGAGATATATTAGAAAACAAAGAAAGCACAGAGAAACACTGAACTGCATTTGGTGGTATTGTACCTGGTAATATTGGCATTGCTTTAAAAAATCTATTATTATTAGACACATGGATAAATAGGATATCACAAAATGAATAATAAGAAGTAAATGTTAGGAAATTTTAGGAACGAGGATATTTGGAGAAGAAAAGAAAAATATCAAGTCAAAGAAGTAAAAATCCTGTAATGGTAGCTGGAATTAGAGATTGATGAGTTCATTTATATTTCTCCATTTGAAAATATCTCTTTTATAGTTTTGTCCACTGAAAATGCCATTGTAAAACTCCAATTAGTTATCTTTAGCACAGAAAAAAAAATCTATAGTCAAATTATCCAGTTTCTTCAGTGAAGAATATGGGGAAAAAAATAAGAAAGTTAGGAATGCCTTAAAAGATTTACTAAGCAACTGGACTCTGATTCCTGATTAGTACAAAAAATTCAAGAAGATACTTCTTAGTAATTGAATAGAGGCTGGTTGTTAGTTGATACTAAGGAATTAACACTTGAATGGGCATGGTGTACCTACACAAACTTATGAATGTCAATTTCGGTGGCAATGGAGGTGGGGAGAGAGAGGAAACGGGGAGGGAGCTGGAGCAGGGCTCACTGAATGCTATGTGTATGTTTAACTCTATCATTCTGAATTTCATCACGATGTATAATTACAATAGACCAATAAAATAAAGAAAAATATTGTTGGTTATGGTATGGTTTTAAGAATTTTTTTTATTGAAAATGATATACATTTAAACTGCTTGGTGCCCTCTACCCTCCCCCACTTTCCCTTTCCTACTCCCAACAATGAGTGTCCCAACATGCTATATTCATACTTTTACACATATTCGGATGTAGCTCCTCCTTTAATCAACCTCAGCCTTCTTCCTCTCCTATCCTTCCATTCTAGCTTTGCTGAGATTTTCCCTCCATTATCTGGAGTCCCTCTGGTATCCCCAATGCTCTCTAGTTTAGGCATATTAAAGAAAACATATGTCTCTTCTTCTATGCTTGGCTGATCTCACTTAACACAATGTTCTCCAGATCTTTCCATCTTCTTGAAAATGCCGTGATTTTGTTCTTCTTTATAGATGAATAGAATCCCATTGGGTGTATTTCCCATATTTTTGCAATCCATTCATCTGTTGATGGGGACCTAGATTGGTTCCATATTTTGGCTATTACGAATTGTGCTGCTATGAACATAGGTATGCATATGTTGCTGTAGTTTTCTGATTTCAACCCCTTTGGAAAAATACCCAGGAGTGGTAGAACTGGATCATATGGTGGATCTATTCCCAGTTTTCTAAGGAATCTCCATACTGATTTCCATAGCAGCTGAACTATTTTGCACACAAGATTCAACTCGAGATGGATCAAAGAGTTAGAAATTAGACCAGAGACTGTGAAGTTATTAGAGGAGGGCATAGACTCAACACTCCAACATATAGGCACAGGCAGTAACTTTCTCAACAAGACCTCCAAAGCTCAGGAAATAAAAGCAAGAATTAACAAGTGGGATGTCATCAAGCTAAAAAGTTTCTTCTCATCAAAGGAAACCATCAAGAACCTAAAGAGGAAGCCTACAGAATGGGAGATCTAATGTCCAGAATATACAAAGAGCTCAAAACACTCTACCCTAGTAAAACAAATAACCCAGTCAAGAAATGGGCAACTGAATTGAATAAACACTTCACAAAAGAAGAGATACAAATGGCCAATAGATTCATGAAAAGATGTTCAACATCATTAGCCATCAGGGAGATGCAAATCAAAACTATGCTGAGATTCCATATAACCCCAATAAGGGTGGCAAGCATAAAGAAGCCAAACAAAAACAAATGCTGGTGAGGATGTGGGGAAAGAGGAACTCTTTTACACTGTTGGTGGGAGTGCAAACTAGTTAAGAAATGTTTTAAAGTCCTTTTTTGATAGAGATTCATGCTGAGGTACTTATGGATAAAACAACATACTTTCTTGAATTTGTTTTAAAATATCTTGGGAAGCCAGGCGTGGTGGTGCATGCTTGTAATCCCAGCATTTGGGAGGCTGAGATCGGAGGATCGTGATTTGCGGACAGCCTCAGCTACTTAGTGAGGCCCTTGTAACTTAGTGAGACCCTGTTTAAAAATAAATAATAAAAATAGGGCAGGGGCTGTAGCTCAGAGCTAGAATGCCCCTGGGTTCCATCCCCAGACCTGAAAATAAATATATTTATTTCTCCCCAAGATATATATATATATATCTTGGGGGGAAAAGGTAGAGGGCAGATGAAATTGGAACAGTAAATGAAGATAATTGTTGGAGATGCTTGGCTGGTTTGTACAGAGGAGTTAACTAGACAAGTCTATCTACTTTTTATTTTATAGTACTGGAGATTGAATCCAGGGGCATTCTAATCTACTTCTGAGTTATACCTCTAGCATTATTTTATTTTTAAATTTTGAAACAGGGTCTCACTAAGTTGTGGAGGCCCTTGCTAAATTGCTGAGGGTGGCCTCGAACCTGTGATTTTCCTTTCTTAGCCTACCCAGGTGCATGGATTACAGCCATGCACCATCATGTCCAGCTTATATAATTTTTAATGTTTGTAATTTTGTAATTTTCTGTAGTGAAAGTTAAAAATATAATCCATAGTATGACCAATTTGTATACATTATGAAGGTATCAGATACATATTTAGATAAAAAGGAATAGGGGATTGACAATATATCTTCTGTTGTATTTTATGACCTAATGTCATACCAAAAGTTTTTTCAATTAAAGGACTAAATATTTTAATTGAGGAATTGCTATTATGTAATTATTTTATTAACAATAAGAAGAAAATGTGTTAGATGGAATATTTCCAAAATATTGGATTAACCATAGCTCTTACCATTTAATAAAGCTATTTATAAGATACATGGATAAATTAACTATGCACTGGTGCTTAATGCTAATAAATTAGAATTTTTTAAGGGGAGTCATAGATTATTGGAAGTCTGCTAGAATAGCTAGAATATATTTACTTTTTATATACTTGTTTGGGTATGTTTCTGTATTCTTTATTTTTTTTCTCTTTATGTTCTTCAGAACATGACAAATCCCTACCTCTACATTTATTTTTGATATTTAAATATACAAATATTGGATGAATGACACAAAAACCATACAAATTCTGCCCTGTAGTTACTCTTTCCTATGAACATAAGAAAATACTTTTCTCCTCAATGCAATGCTTTGCAAACTCCTCTTATTCAAAGAAAAATCAAAGTAAAGCAGAGGCTGCATGATTTGAAATTTTCTAATATGGACACCCTTTGTTCAGATTAGCAGCTGACCAGGGCACACAGCCCCACCCTCACGATGCTTTGCAAAGTGGCCTCATTCCATCATTGGTGGAAGTGTTTGAAGAGGCCGTTACTGGTGGCCTAAGGGAGTGTTTATGTAGTATGTGCTGCTAATAACCTGTTTAAGTAAAGCCTGATGACTCAAAAATGAAAAATACTATAAAAATGGGCAATATTATCTCTTTTTGAGTCCATAGGGTTTGTGGCAGCACAGGCTGAATGGTCCTTGTGTGGTTGGCTCCTGGGTGCTTCAGCTTCCACATTTCTGTTCTTTATGGGGAGAAGGAAGCTGATGTGGGCAGAGCACTACAGGCATCCCATGCTTCTGAGGCTATACATATGTCTGTTATCTGACTGGGAGTGACTGCTGGAAGCCTATTTTTGAGAATTCACATTTAGACTCAAAAAGAGAGATGTGATTAATGATGTTTGCTCTGAACATGGAAGGATGATAGCCATTTGGTGTATTTTTGCCTTCCCTGTTTTATGGTCTTTTCTCTGCTTCCAGGTACCTACAAAATTCTCATGATGACACATACGATCTATAGCCATAGAGCAGTAGGCTGGAGTTGCAAGAATAAGGCAGAGTTAAGGCATTTAGATTTCATTATGGCCCCTTCAAATTTATTTTGTTTATAATTTTGGCCAAATGACCTCTCCATTAACAACTCTACATTTGAGAGATTTCGTTCTGGTGATGAATTAAACTGCAGTCTCCTCTGTTTTTTCTTTTTTCATGTATGTAAAATGCTAATGATTTCTTGCATACCGCTTGTTGCCTTGGGGCAAGAATTAAACTAACTGGAAAAAATAGAACTCAAAGAAGCCATTCTTGATTCACTATGATTGAGCCTTAACCTAATCTAATCCAAAATGATGTACACATGCACCCATAAATTGATCATTTGAAATTAGTTAATTATTTGACTATATAGCTATTGAGTTCAAAGAACTTCAAAGAACAAATAAATACACTAAAAAACCATTTGGTCTATATTAAAGAAGAAAGAATTGTGTCACAAGACAAAAGTATTCCAAAATCTTGAGGTTTTAAGAACAACTTTCATGCTCTTGGGGAAGGATGGGACTCCAATTTATTAAGAAAATATCATTTGTGCAACATTTTTGAGGGGGTGGTACTTTGACAATAGCTTAGATAAAGTAGAATTTCAGAGAAGACAATTTTATTTCTAATTCTAACTCTGTTATCTGCTTTACAAAAACTTGATTGGCTTGCAGCAGAGGGTTTGTGATAGTTAACATAATACCATAATATATGTATATATATATATTGTATTATGGTATTGGTACCATATATGTATTATGTATATGGTACTGGGGTTCCTGGAAATCCTTCTACCTCTGGGCTATACTCCCAGACACCTATTTTTTAAATTTTTATTTGGAAACAAGGTCTTTTACGCCAGCTTGGCTGGCTTCGAACCCATGCAATCCTCTTGTCTCCACCTCCCAAGCGCAGGGATTACAAGCGTGGGCCACCATGCCATATATATACACACATATATATATATGTATATATGTATATATGTATGTATATACATGTATATATGTGTATATGTATACATGTATGTATGTGTATATGTATACATGTGTATGTATATATATATTTTTTTTTTTTTCAGGTCTGGGGATGGAAGAACCCAGGGGCATTTGACCTCCGAGCTACACCCCCTGCCCTATATTTTATTCTTTATTTTGAAACAGAGTCTCACTGAGTTGTGGAGGGCCTCACTAAGTAGCTGAATGAAATAAAAAGAAAATTGATGTATGGGTGGTGATGAGGAGGAGTGTTTAGGTTTGTGCTCTTCTCACTGCTTACTTAACAAGCTTTGTTAAGTTGTGGCGTCACTCTTTTAAATATTTTTTTCATTGCAATGTGTAAAAAGGCATGCACATAGCTTCCTGGACAATACTTTTATTTTGGATAAATACAATGGGATTTCTCAAAGTAGTCAGAATATAATTTACATATTTCTTACCTCCTATATATAAAACAGAAAAACAGTTCAATTTTAGTCATTTATAAATAATAGCTGCCTCTAGGATTTACATAACTAAGCCAATAGAATACAATTCTTTATAATTTTCTTCTTACTTATGAATTATTGAAAATGTTAACTCATTATTGATTATCTAAAGTAGCTGAAAAGCATCTTCATAGTGTGCCTTACTTTTCTAATTAAAACTGTATTTTAAGCCAGGTGTGGTGGCACACCCTTGTCATCCCAGTACATAGGAGGCTGAGACAGTAGGATCTGGGTTCGTGACCAGCCTCAACTACTTAGTGAGGCCCTCTGCAAGTTACTGAGACCCTGTTTCAAAATAAAGAATAATAATAATAAAAAAAAACTGGCTAGGGGTATAGCTTGGAGGTAGAATGCCCTTGGGTTCAATCTCTAGCACCACACCCACACACTCCACCCCCACCCCCACCCCCACACACCCACACCCACAAAAAACCACCACAAAAACAACAAAAATCCTGTATTTTGCACATTACAGATTTTTTTTTTTGATACAAGGATTCAACTTAGAGGCTTTCTACCATTTGTTTTTGATACAAGGATTGAACTTAGAGGCTTTCTACCACTGAGCTATACCCCCAGTCCCTTTTATTTTTTATTTGAAATGAGGTCTTGCTAAATTAGCACAGACGCCCGGCGTGGTGGCGCACGCTTGTAATTCCCGTGCTTGGGAGGTGGAGACAGGAGGACCGTGCAGGTTCAGAGCCAGCCTTGTTGGCTTAGGAGACCCTGTTTCAAAAAAAAAAAAAAAGGTCTGGGAGTGTAGCCTGGAGGTAGAAGGGTTTCCAGGAACCCCAGTACTACTAAATTAGCACAGACTGGCCTCGAACCGGAATAGGCTATTCCGTCTCAGCCTCTCAATTACTGCCATTACAGATTTGTGCCACCATACCCAGTGTCCATGCCACAGATTCAAAGGAGCATTTGTAGAGAATGCACTTCTGGAGTTGGTTCCTCATAGGTAAAATTACTCAGTTCCATCTGAGCCTAGAAGGCCAAATGATGATATAGTAGGTGAAAGAATTTGGGAACCAATATATGTATATATTTTTGGGGGATTGAACTAGAGGTTTTGTACCTCTGAGCTATGTCCCCAGCCTTTTAAAAAATGTAAGTTTGAGATAAGATCTCACTCTGTTGCCCAGGCTGGCCTCCACCTTGTTATTTTCCTGCCTCTGCTTCCAGAGTAGCTGGGTTGACTCCACCATATCCAATGGGAACCAATATTTCTGAGCGCTCAATCAGTGCCAGGAATTCCCAGCATAATTTATTCTGTATAATAGTTACTTATCTATTTATTTTTGCAACAAGGTCTCACTAAGTTGCAGGTAGCCTCCCTATGTAGTTGAGGCTGGCCACAAACCTTTGATCCTCCTGTCTCAGCCTCCCAAGTACTAGGATGATTACAAGCATGTGTCACTATGCCCGGCTCTATATAATATTTAAAGTAACACAATGAGAAAGATTATTAGAACTCTTACTTTTTACTTAACAGAAGCAGAAATGGGAGTTTTGTTTTTGTTTTGATATGGGATCTGCCTCTGTTTGCACATCCTGGCCCCAAACTCCAGCTTTTCCTGCCTCTTAGCCTCTCAAGTAGCTAGGATTGCATATATGTGTCACCTAGTATGGCACAAAGTAGAAATGCAGACTTGTGAGATTAGTAATTTTTTGAAGTTTATACAGCTAACAAGAAGGGCACTTTAATCTTACCTGATTCCAGACCAGCATCTCCTCAATTATACCAAGTTATTACGTGAGCATTGACAGTATTCCCATGACCAACAATCACCACCGCTTTCCTTCATTTCAGTTTTCTAGGTGAAATACTGTTAGGGGGACACTTTGGAGACATCTTATATGAGATACTTTGTGAAATTTACTCAAAGATAATTGATATAGTCAGTAGTTATTTTTCATAGTCCACAGAAAACGGTTTTTAACACTCTTCATGTTTCTTATGAATGGGTTTTTAGTTTTAATTTTTATTTTAAGCCCCATGTTCATCATTTCTCAGTACAGCTTTATCATTTTCCTTGATCATTGTGTTCTTAACATTTACATCATATACAGTAGTTCAGTTTTCCTCAAGTACTGAACATAGTCTTCCAAATCATGTAAAATATTGAATAATATACCGACCGTCTTTCTCTCATCCTCCACTCTGGAAAGAAAAAAAAATAATGCTTTAGCTCATACTTGGGATTGTTCTCTAAGAGCTAACAACTATTTTATCTAGTGAGAAGAAAATGATAGATCAGAAGGCTACCAAGGAATTTCTCTTTTAATGACTATCTCCCATATCAACACTTGACTCCCTCATAGCTTAAAGCATATAAACACACTTAGTTGAATAATTTCTGAATTAAGCACTGCCATGCACCAAGTGATTGTTTGAGCCTCTTGGCAAAGGCAGAGAGGGGTCAAGTGATTTCCAGTAACTGCTTCATAAATTATATGGTGGATAGATTGGTATATTAAATTTAGACTGCTGGGGCATTTGCAATTCATTTATAAAATGTATCATGGTTCATTAAGAGGAAAAATAATACCACTTTTCACTTTAGAGGCATTAATGCCTTTTCAGAAATATATGTGTCTGATATTTATTTTGGTTTGTTTTTAATACCCTTCATAGGAATTGGGCTGTGCAGAAAATTTCCTAGAACATAGAAATAAAACTGAGCTCCAAATATCCAATGCAGTGTGTCAGTGTTCAAGCACCCAATTGCCTACTCATCTACTGAGTCACCTTGGTGCAGTGATCACTGTTGTGGTTTGAAAAATTGTTTCTTTACTATAAAAACAAACCACTACAATTATTTAAAACTGAACTTCTCTGGAACCTTGAGGCCGATTAATTTCACTGTGCTTCTCAACTCTGTCAACTTTGGCTACTATTCTCCAAGTTTCCACTTCCTCACATCCTGTTATCTTTGCTGCCCTGTCCATCCTGGCTTTCACCCCCAGGCCCATCCTGTCCTACTGATTCCTCTGTTGACTTTTTTTAACCTCTGGGACTCTGTTCCCTAGGAAGCAAACTTCCTTGAATCTTACCTATACTTTTAACCCAAGACTTTTAAATCTTTCTGGGATGAATCCTACAACAATCAGTTTTAGTTTCTTCACTGGTGTCTTAGCATGACTTCCTCTGCTTCTATTGGACATTAAATACTAATTTTTAGGCTTTTTACTGCATTACATTAAGAAGTTAATTTTTCTAATTAAACGTCTCTTTGGGGTTGGAGGTGGGGCTTAGTTGTAGAGTACTTGACTAGCAAGCAGGAGGCATGAATTTGGTCCCTAGCACTGTTAAAAAAAGAAAAAAAGGTAAAGTCTCCATACACTTCACAATAATTTCTGTATTTCATGACCTGTGCCATACTTATTTTTTTCATCTTAAATTTTCCCATTCTACGTGCACTGCATAGTATAAAATATAATTTCAGACAGTTGTTCTTCAGAGAAGCTGCCAATGTGTGTCTGCTAACACTGTTTCTTTGCATTAGTATATAATTCTCCACCTTTCCTTACTTTTGAAAACCTTGTGCCGGGCATGATGGCACATGCTTGGAATCCCAGTACTTGGGAGGCAGAGACAGGAGGATTACAGTTTACAGACAGCCTCAGCTACTTAGTGAGACCCTGTTTCAAAATAAAGAATAAAAAATAAGACTGGGGCATAGCTCGGAGGTAGAATGCCCCTGGATTCCATCCCCAGTACTGCCAGAAAGAGAAAGAAAGAAAGAAAGAAAGAAAGAAAGAAAGAAAGAAAGAATGAAAGAAAGCCTTACATTATTTAAGTTCTAGTGAATACCTCACTTTCTTCAAGAAGACTTCCAAAATGGAATTGATTCAACCCACACATTTTTCCTAAATTTTTTATATTTTACTTTGCCCATGTGTGCAAGGTCTGTCTTTTATTATCTTTGAAATGGACCTATATTTGGTTTCCATTTGCTAACAAAAAATTTAAGATCAAGGATCCTTAATGTTTTTTGAACTCTTGGAATAATAGTTCAGAGCTTGGGCCACAGCAGGTATTTCAGGCAAGAACATTTTGGTGGCAGGGTCCAGGAAAACCCTGAAAAACACTCAATAAGAAAATTACTGTCAGGACAACCAGTGAAATCACATGGAAATCTAAATGCAGACACTGGAGTATGTACGAGACTCTGGGGAAGACATTTGAATCACAGAATTTTGCTTTATCTCTCTTCCTCCCTCAGGGGACTCCTGGCCTCTCTCATTTCTGTCTAGTTTTCTTCCTGTGAGACCAGATTCCTCTAAATCTGACAGCACAATGCCCACACTGTTTGAGCAGGGACTGTATATGACCTCAGGTCTTTTGACTCTCACCACCATCTAGCAACTTTTCTGTAATCTCTTAGTTCAATTTTTTTCAAAAGGAGATTCATGTAGGTCCTACTTGTGTTCCAGGATATACTGTGTTATAGATTAAAGGGCAAATTAGGAACTAACTATTCTCAAGTCAGTTGTATATCTTAGTTTAAACAGGTGTGCTAGGACTGAGACTGGTAGCAGGCAAGATGCAAAACATGAAGTACAAAATTATGTCATTTGCAGGAAATTCAGTGAAACTAGAAAATATTGTGCTCAGTGGAATCAGTCTCAGAAAGTCAAGGTAGGAAGTTTTCTGTCATTTGTGGAAGGTAGAGAGAAAATACAAATCATACAGAACTTTAAATTCCGCAGAGAGAGAGAGAGGCTTGGAGAAGTCAAAGGAGGTCAGGATAGGTCAGAAAGGGGAAGAGGGAGGACTGAAGAAGGACACAGTTGAAATAATACTATGGTGGTATGTGAACGTGTTACTTCCAATCTCTCTAACTTGTGTGGGTAGGGAGGAGGGGAAAGCGTGCAGGATGTGGAGGAAAATACAGGACACATCGATGTATAATTGCAGTACACCAACAAAAATAATTTAAAAACAAAACCCAAAATCACCCAAATTCTAAAACATAATCGTTAGTGTTATTAGGGCCATCTGAAAAGGCTGATTTGTTCCAATGTTCTAGAAAATGCTTTGCACAGAAAATCCTCTATGAATAGGTTTTTGAGTTGGAGATTATTATGTCAAGTGAAATAAGCCAGGAACAGAGAAACAAATACTGTAAAATCTCATTCATGTGGAATCTAGAAAAGTTGATTTCATAGGAGTCAAGGGTAGAAGGGCAGCTACCAGAGGCCAAGAATGGTGCAGAGAGAGAGGACCCGGGAGAGGTTGACCAGTGTGTACTGAGTGCAGTTAGACAGGAGTAAGACGTGCTGGTGTGCTATCGGACAGCAAGATGACCGCAATAACATTTATGCACTGTGTAGTTCAGAAGCTAGAAGAAAGGATTCTGAATATTTTCACTATAAAGTAATGATATTGTTTGAGGAGACAGATATGTTTTATCTTATTTAAACATTACACACTGTATACATATATTGAAACGTTAAAAGGCTTCCCATTAGTAATGTGCAAATTTTATGCTTTTATGTATCAGTTACAAATTAAAAATTGTAAATGTATAGTTAAGCTCACAATAAAGAAATATTAACCAACTGCCAGAAACAAAGAATGAACTAAAACCAGTAAGAAAATGGGTCACATACATTGTTTGAGTAAAAAAATCCCAACCCCCTAAAATCCTAATATGAGTAGAATTTGGTTCAGTTCTTACCACGATAATTAATTTTTTCCTCAAAGAGTACGCTTAGGATAAGATACTTCATTAAGTACTTATTCATTCAAAGCTAATTACACTATTTAATCATTTTCTATTTATAAAATCAATTTGTTCATACACAGTTTTTTGATTACATGCTAAATATGTCTAGATTTGTGAATGACAGTTTTTAAAAATTATTCGTAATTTGATATTTTAAGCTTTGGATATAAAAAATCTAGTAATATTTATTCTGAGTATTTTTCCTAAAATATCACTGTCAGGTACTGTGGATTGAATCCAGGAACACTCTACATCTGAGCTATATCCCCAGCCTTTTTTATTTTTATTTTTGTATTGAAACAGGGTATCACTAGATTGCTGAGAGTCTTGCAAGTTGCTGAGACTGGCTTTGACCTGCTAATTCTCCCGTCTCAACCCCCCAAATACTGAGACTATAGGTGTGCGTCACCATGCCTGGCTGGTTTCCGTTATTTGAATGCTGTTTATTTTATTGCTTTGTACCTAGATATAGAGAAGTACTGTGAGATTTCCACATCCAGAGAAGTTTTACTGAAGGAACAGGAGAAACAATACAAATACAAATAATTACATTTCTAAAGTAGATGTGAAAGCTGGTGAAATCGTGTTTGCCTGGAATAAGAGATATTCAACAAGTGGCTTTATTTTCAAACATAAAGATATCATGTCTACTACTACTTCTACTATAGAACCCACTAATACCCTTCCCCTGAGCTATATGCCCAGCCCTTTTTAATTTGAAACAAAGTCTCACTAAGTTACTGTACACTGGCCTTGAACCTGTGATCTTCCTGTCTCAGCCTCCCAAGTACTGGAATTACAGATGTGTGCCACTGTGCCCAGCTCTTTTTCACATATTTCCTAACTGATCTTCTGTTAAAATCTCTACTTAATGTGTATTATCCTCTTTATTTTAATCTTTCAAGATATTCTATTCTACCTCTGTGCCATTGCTCTTTATTTTCTCTCCCGTCTTGGAATGCACTTAACTTCGATGAATTTATATTAGTTTGAAGACCAGTTAAAATCCCATCATTTTTAAGAGAGATTATCCAGTAGAGTGGTTAGTCTAGATTCCCATATCTGAAGAATTGGTTTTGGGGACCTTGAATAAATTATATAAGCTTACTTCACTCATCTGTGAAATGGGGATAAGAAGCATGTTACTATAACATCTTTCACATATACTTTATCTCACAAGGATATTTCACTTTCTGATTTTTCCCTTAGGCTGTGCATACACTCGAGTGCCACGATGTCTCTTATGAAAACAATGGCTCTCTAATTTTAAATAGCATATTAAGAAAAAGCGTTCTGCGACTGGAAACCAGGCTTTAACAGCTGTAGTATAAGCAGCAACCAGGTGACTGTTGTTTAGTGGTTAGTACAATTACATTGATTAAATTGCGGGACTTAGGAAATGGTTCCCACTGTGTGATCAAGCATCCTTAATGCGGTCTTGACCTCCGCAGAGGGGCATTATTCTGTCTCAAGGCAAGTCCACCTTGGATGACTGCCATGATCTCTTGAGTTTAGTCTGAGGAAAACACTGGGAGGAAAGAGAGAGAAAGGGGCCTTTGCTCCCACTGCTGGCACACGAGTTATTTGCCTAGATAATTAGGGCTTAAGCACTGTTATTATAGAGATTAAAGGCTGCTCTAACCCTCCAGTTTAGGCATCGTCTGCTTTCAGGAGCTGTTGGGCAAGCTCTGAAGATAATGCTGTTGCCCGTTTCTAAGTGGCTTCCGAGAGAGCCTTGGCTACAATTGTTTGATTTAAGAACAGCAACAACATAAAGACTACTTAGGCCGCAGGGAACACCATAAAAGTGCATGCGTTATTGTGGGTATAAAATCTTGATCTTTATCACAGTGTTGTTCTGTTAACAGTTAATGATTCTTTCATAGGAATAAATAGGCTTCCTTTTTTTCTTTTGGCTTAGAGTTGGCTGAGCAGAATATTGATTACTTTATATCCCATTTCCTTAAAGATTTTTTGGTTTTAATCTATGTGTCCTACTAAAAAGTTTAGCATCTAATACTGACTGCTTTATGGTGCATTCAGTTGTCTCAGAGGTGTGACTAAGTATCTACTCTATCACCTGCCTCTGGCCGCCCCACTTCCCCTTTGGTTTCCATTTTGAAAGGCAAAGGGTCTCAGTGTTCCTCAGGGCTCTCCAGAGAAACAGAACATAGATAATTATTAGAAGGGATTTGTGAGATTGGCTCCCACGATCAGAAGCTGAATAGTCCCACATTGACAGTGTGTGAGCTGCAGAGCCAGGAAAGCCAGTAGCTGCTCCGGCTAAGCAGCTGGAAGACTCTTGGACAGGAAAGAAGCCACTGACTCATCCCCACTTAGAGACCTGAAAGTCCCCTGCAGAGAGAGCTGCTGGTGCGAGTGCATGTTTAAAAGCTGAAGAACCTCAGGGCTGACATCCTTCAGGGACAGCGGCAGAACAAAATGATAAACTGATAAGCAAAACAAAATGAAACAAATGACAGCCTCTGGAGAAGGGCTGGGCCTGAATGAATGCTGGCCTACCCCTTCTTCCACTTTTTCCTTCTCTTCTGGCCACTCACATTCAGAGTGAGTGCTCCCCACTCAGTTTGTTGGTTCTTGCATCAATCTACTCTGGAAACATCCTTACAGAAACACCCAGAAATGTGCTTTGCCAATTCTCTAGGCATCACTCAATCCCGTCAAGTTGGCAACCAAAGTTAACTATCAGACACCACGATTCAGGACATCGACTTTGGGTTGGCGCTCCACTTTACCACTTACAAGGTGTGGCCTGGAGCCTACTAGGTAGCCTCTTTGTAGCTCAGTTTTCTCCTGTAGCCTATATGCACAGCAATCCTAAGAAAATCAAGTAAATCTACTTAGAAAAATGCCTAGCAAATACACACACTAAGTGTTGCTTTTAATATTCTTATTGAGTACATATGACACCTTGCTTTTGATCCATGTATGGACTCTCTGATAAATAGGCTTATTATAGATGAATAGAGTTAGCCAGACTAGTAAATAGTAGAAGAGATTTTGGGAAAGGAAATGGGAAGGACGAAAAGAGAACTCAGAAAGAAAACATTTCAGATAATGTTATGCCCATATATGAACGTATCATTATCAGGCTCACTAACATGTATGGGGAGGGAGAGGGCAGCAGGGTAAGATGTGAAAGGAAGCACACCAAACTCTGTGTGCATGTATGTTTGGATCATCCTCAGCCTCACGATGATGCATACTTACAATGCACCAATAAAAGCGTAAAAAAATAAATTTGCATAAAAAAGAACCAGTATTCAAATGCTAATAGGACTCTGAAATCTGTTCTTACTTACAGTTCTCTATTGTCTATGGAGTATTTACCAATATTTTTTGACTATGTCCCATATGTTAGTTGTATTTATTTTTTACTAGTAACATTTATGTCCCTCTCCTGACAAAAATGTAACAGGTTTACGTCTATTTCTGTCTTCCATTGGATGTCTGTAGTGGTGCTGAGCTTAAAGTTGGCATTTGCTGATTCCTTTTGATGTGCCTAAAGTATTGATGTCAAAGAAGTCACTTCACAATGTCACAGCAGCCTTCACAGGTTTCCATCTATGTGTCCCCTTGAGATTATAGTCAATGAGTAAAGGGAAGAAAAATTGGTGCAGTAATCAGGCAGGGGCTTCTCGTGACCTTTTCCTTCATCGCGATTTCTCTTTCAGCTATTATTTGAGGACAACTTCTTGTTCCAGTTTTCTTCCGTCATTTCTCTGCTTATTTACAATGGCAAAGAGACAAAAGATTGACCAGAACATGAGATTTTTGATACTTAAGATTTAGTAAATATTGTACTATCTTTAAGCATTTCCAAATTAAAAACTCCAGAACATACAAATACTAGAGGTAAAACTACCACTGAACTTAGTGCTAAAGACTTAATGTGTAAGTGGCTTGAAATACCCTTCATGCTATGGCAAAATATCAGCATGTGCCACTGAACACTGAAGGATTTGGGTAGCCTTGATTACTGCTGCAGCTAGCTTGGGAATTATTTCCATATTTAATCTAGTCTAGGTCCTTAGCACAATGAAGTCATCTAGAATAAGAATCAGGCAATCACTTAAATATTGCACTTTCAATTTTTCTGATTATAAAGTTTATCTTTATAATATACGATGGTTTGAATGACTTTCCTGTTGGTCAGCCTGTTAGGTGACCAAAAATATTTTAAAAACTAATGAATTCATTTTATCCAAAATATTTGCTAAACATTAAAGTAAGAATAAATACAGAAAAATTCTTTAATATGAATTACTTTAACAAACATATCAATATCAATCACTAAGCCAAACATGAGAAGGAAGGAAGAGGAGGGTATGGGGTGGGAACTGGGTAAGTGCTATTTGGGTGATGTGTGCATGTGTGTCTCTACCATCTTGCATCCCATTAAGATGTATGAATACAAGGCACCAATAAAAAATTAAAAGAATAATTATAACAAATATTTTTGGCTGTAGGCAGTGTTTGGACCCTAGGTATATGCTTAGTGAAATATAAATCATTTTTTCTAGTTTTAATTCATGAGGGTTTAGTTAAAAAATAAAATTAGTTTTAGTGGCAATATTTGAACTTAAATTTTAAAAGAATTATCTTTTTTTTTGCTCAAATTATCACAAAATGTCTATTGAACAGTAGAATAAAATTAATTATTTTCAGAGACTGTGTTTTTATGTTTCCCAAGCTGTCTTTAACTTGTAATCCTCCTGCCTCAGCCTCTGAGTCACTAAAATTACATGTGTGCGTCACTGTGCCAGGCCATTAGGCAATAGAATTTAAAAATGGCTGTTAAATAAAACTCTTGATTAAAAAAAGGAGGAAAATGGTATTGTTTATTGAAAGACAAATTCCTAGGATAGTTTTGTTTTAATGTAGCAATTCAATTTTGTTGTAATGAATACTGAAGGAGATTGTAATATAAGCAGACTGAGGATTAATCCTTGAGAAAACTGGATTGAGAACATATCGTACACTTTAAAGCTACTCAATGAATGTTTGTTTTATACTGTGCTAAGCTATTATATTTGATATCGACCTTGACCTCAGTTATGACAATGATAATAATGAGTCATTCAATGACTATTTATTGCATGCCCACTATGTTCTAGAGAGTATCAAGGTATTAGGAAGACAGCAGTGAAAAAAGTGACAAGTTTTTACCCTGAAGGAGTTTGCAGAAAACAAAGAAATAAATCAACATCCAATATGTCAGAGGCTGACAAGTGCTGTGTAGAAAATGAAGCGGCATAAAGAGAATGAAAATAAGACCTTGCTTTTTGATGATGGAGGTGAGCAGGAAGGAAAGTGATATTTGTTGAGTTCACTACATTTGTTAAGTGGATTTTTAATTTTTTTCTTGATAATCTTCAGAATCTAACAAGTATGTAGTATTTTTATTTTATAGATGTCAAAACAAAGGCCCTTGAGAATTAAATGATCTGAGAGAGAGAGCAACTGTTAGAATCAAATTCTCTGCCACACAGTTCTTCTTGCCTCCTCAGACCCACATATCTAATTCATGTGTATCATCATTAGTACTTTTCAATATACAAAGTGTGTTTCCGTACATACTATTATTTAACATTTACAAAAATCCTTATAAAATAGCACTATCAGATTGACTTTATAGAATAGAAAACTAAGACTCACAGAGATGAGCTTTTCCCCAATTTGAAAGTATGTAGTGTGACCACAAATTGTTGACTTCAAAGCCTTCATTCTTTCCTACAAGTTGGAAGCCAAGCCAGAGGGAATATGACGTTATGTTTAGGAAAATGCCTCCTGAGGTCAAAGGCCAGCATTTGAATCCCCATTCCACCACATCTTAGCTATTTGACCTTGAGATATTAAATACTCCAAGGCTCACTTTTCTCCGCTGTAAAATGAGAGTAATAATCATATTAAACTTCTTACAGGATTAAATGAGTCAATACATCTAAAGAACCTAGAAGAGTTCCTGGAACATAATCAGTGCTATTCAAAAGTTAAATATTAATATAATAAGACAGTCATATATATCTCAAAATATAAGTGTTAAATGATGTGGTTTTGGTAATAATTATATAGAAGTTCAGAGAACATACAAAATATATTCAAAGCCCCTTATGGACATTTCATTCACCACATGTATTTTATAAGCTTTTTGGTTTATCTCTTACCCCAAATCTTCTAAAAAATTAATTATTAAATGGGCAAGTACAAATTATGTGTATTTTTTGGTATACAACATGATGTTTTAAAATTTGTATACACTCTTGCATGACTAATTCAAACTAATTATGATATGCATTACCTCACTTATTTATTTTTTGTGTGTTGTGAGACCACTTGAAATCTACTTTTTTTTTTAGTAATTTTCAAGTATATACTATAATGTTATTAACTATATTCACTATAGTGTACAATAGATATCTTAAACTTTTTCCTCTTGCCTAACCAAAATGATCAATATTTCCCAAATCTTTCCTATATCCTGTCACCCACAGTTCCTAATAACTACCATTTTACTCTCTGCTTTTATGAATTCAAATTTTTTGGATTCCACATAAAGGTGAGATCATTTTTATTCATGTTCTTAGTTTATTTCACTTGATATAATGTTCTCTAGACTCATTCATGCTGTTATAAATGACAAGATTTTCTTTCTTTTAAAGGCCAAATAGTAAACCATTCTGTAGAGATGTCACATGTTCTTTATCCTTTTATAGATTGACATACACTTAGGTTGATTCCATACCTTGACTATTATGAGTAATTATGTGATATTTCATTGTGATGTCAAGCTTCAGGCAAATCCCTGTAGGCCCAGACTCCTGGCCCAACTGTAGTGACCTGTCCTTCCCACCTGCTGACCTGGGCATGGGACAGTGCCTGGAGACTAGCACCGTGCTTGTCCACCAGCCATGCCAGATGACCTGCCCCAAATCTCCAGGTGAGCTGATGGGTGAAGAGCTTGTCCTGCTGAGACTAGGGTGCAAAGACTGAAATAAGTGCCTTATTTTTCAAAGGGTAGACACTAATAATGGACAAAAGGATCATGAACAAATGGGGAAACATGACACCACCAAAGAAATAAAATAAAACAGGAGCAGAAGAGTTGACCCTAAAGAAATGGAGATGTCAAAGAATTCTTTGAATAGTCATCTTAAAGAAGTTCAGTGAGCTACAAGACATATAGATAGACAACTCAGTGAAATCAGGGGCATAATGAACAAGCAAAATTAGAATATCCACAAAGAAACAAGCCATAAAAAAGAAACAAGTAGAAATTTTGGAGACAAAAACATAATGAATGAAATGAAAAGTTCTATAGAAAGCCTCAACAGCTGACTTGATCAAGCAAACAAACCAATTAGTTCAGAGAGAGGCCGTTTGTAATTATCCAGTTACAAGAACAAAGAGAAAAAAAGTAAAGAAGGATAAAGAAAGCCTAGGAAAATTATAGGACACCATCAAGTCTTAAATTTCACCCAACATCTCTGGCAGTGGCAATGTTAACCAGTTGCCTCTGATTACTTTTGACAAATACTCCTGGGGAAATGTCTGTTTGCATAAGATGATCTCTGAGTTAGGTCAAATAAAATTGTGAGTGAGATTTTCTATGGAACACTACTTATTTTAAATACTGCCAATTTTCTTAGAATGGGACTTTGAAAGAGACCTAACCTATACTTGCTTTTTCCATTGTCTTCCAAGCTATTGAATTTTATCATGATTGTGTGTGATTTATAAGGCTGTTGTAGAGATGGGAGGGGGAGATGAAAAGAGAGCAAATTAAAATGTCACAGAGTTCTCTGTTCTTACTTAGATTTAACATTTTTCTGTACAATATTCACTGGATTGCTACAAAAATTTAGTTTCCAGAATTTTTTTTTTTTTTTTTTTTTTTTTTTGGTGGTACTGGGGTTCCTGGAAGCCTTCTTCCTCCGGGCTACACTCCCAGACCTATTTTTACATTTTTATTTGGAAACAGGGTCTCCTAAGCCAGCGCGTGCGGCTGGCTTTGAACCTGCGCGATCCTCCTGTCTCTGCCTCCCAAGCGCGGGGATTACAAGTGTGCACCACCACGCCCGGCAGGTTTCCAGAATTTTGAAAAAGTTGTTTCTGACAATTTTTTTCATGTTCTTATTGCTTTGATGAAGAAGTAGATTTTTGGAGGTTATTACTGCATTCTTTTGACTCACTTACTGATAATATGTATCAAGTAACATAATGTTAATAATGCTATAGGAACAAATAGCTTACTTTGGGTAAATATGTGATAAGTTGATGGGACCAGATGTGCACATTCTTATATGAATATTCTTGTTGCCTTTGGACATTTATTTTTAGTTTTTTTGTGGTACCAGAAATTGAACCCAGAGGCATTCTACCTCTGTGCTACATCTCCAGACTAATTTTCAGTGTTTTTATTTAGAAACAGGGTCTAACTAAGTTGCAAAGGGCCTCACTAAATAACTAAGGTTGACCATGAACCTACAATCTTCCTGTCTTAGCCTCCCAAGTCCTAGAATTGGAATTGGGAGCTGCCACATCTGGCTTGACTTTGAACATTTAGCAAATCGGTGTGTTTTAGACAAGTACTGATGAGCTTCTTTCTTATTTTTGAAGAGTTGTTAAATTATTTGTGCACCAAGAAAGTGTCCATGTGTACACTTAGAATTAAAGTATTTTGCTGTGGATCCACTTTCTAAGCACAAGTAATTTCTGACTTTATTGAAACATTCTGAAGTTTGAAACCTGTCCATTATGTCTAGTAGCTTTTTAAGGGGCCATAATTTTAGGTTCAGTGTGTTTAAAGTAGAGAAGCAGTTTCATGATAGGTCAGGCATTCAGTTCAGAATAAACTAAACCTGGAAAGGCCATGAACTTTTCTATTCTCAAGTTAATGTTTTTTTAACATTTACTGAAGAGAATGTCTTCTTTCATTCTCTTGCTGCTCAACTCTTAACATTTCTGGGTTATCCTTTGGGTAGACTCAGTCCTCTATTTGTTACTCAGTATTTCCATTGTTATTCTTTTTTATTGTAATAGAAATCAAACACTGAATTTCCTGTATACAGTAGCGAGTGAGTTATGGTCAGATACTTTCCTTAGTTGGAAGAAACTTGATTGTATCTCAAAATGATTAGAAATATACTATAGAGCACAGTATAAAATAGATAATGAGATATTATCAATTGCTAACTCATTTACCTGCTTATTAAAGATATGTTTCCCAAACAACTATAAATATACATTTTCCATATTACATAATGTATCTAAGTGTACAATCCAATGTTCTTTAGTAATTTTGCTAAATGATATTATCACTATAAATAAAAATTTTCCCCAATAATATACCACATGTCCATTTACAATTAGTCCCCTTTCTCACCATTGCCCTTGAACAATCAATGATATACTTTGTACACATTTTTCCATTCTGGACATCTCATAAGTGGAGTCATATAATATATACTCTTTATGTCTGACTTCTTTCATGTTGCATAATGACTTGTGCTTCCTCCATGAGGCAGTACATGTCATCAGTTCATTAAGATATACTGCAATAAAGTATCTCATTGTATAGATATATATTTTATTTTGCATATTAATTCCCTGGTTGATGGACATTTAGATTGTTGCCAGTTTTTAGCTACAAAGAATGATACTGCTATGAACATTTATGTGCATGTCTTTGTATGCAAACTAGTTATTCAGGTAGGTTTTTGAACAGACTAGTCTTTCTCTAATGAGTTATCTTGGCACTTTTGTAAACATCAACTGACCATACATACATATATACATTCATACACATATCTGTGAATTTATAGGTTTATTTCTGGACCCTTAATTTTGTTTCATTGATCTGTGTAATGTCTTTCTTTATGCTAGAATCACATTATCTTGCTGGTGGTAAATTTACAATAAGTTTTGAAATTAAAAAAATGAAAGATCCCCAGATTTTTCTCTTTCAAAATTGTTATGGTTATTGTAGTTTTGCATTCCTATAGAGGTTTTAGGATATGACTGTCAATTGCTATAAAAAGGCTGCTAGAAGTTTGATAAAGTTGAGTCAAAATTCTATTTAATCTGTACATTATTGTGGGGAGAACTGCAGTCTTCCAATCAAATGTGAGTCTTCCAATCTCTGAACATAAAATTCTTCTCTACTTATTTAAAACCTTATTTTCTCTCAGCAAAGTTTTGTAACTTTCTCTATTCAAATATCATGCTTCTTTGGATGAATTTATCTCTAAATTTTTTATTCTGTGTGATAGTATTGTGAATAGGATTATGGTCCTAATTTCACTTTCAGATTGTTTACTGCTCATATATAGAGCTCAGTAGATCTTATTTGTTTTGATGCTTACCAAAGAAATTTATGTGATAACAGGATTCTGACTGATTTAAAGTACTGCTATAAATTCTTAAAATGACTATAAACCTTTCATGGATAAAACCATATTGTATTCATAAGAGTATGCCTGAAACTCTTGGGTCTTTGCACAATAGGAGCTTACCATATTATTACTGAATAAACGCATGAAGTTTGGAATGTTATCTTTTTTATTTGAAATGGATGATGCACATTCATCTATTACCTTGATGGAAGCTTGATGTGTAGAAGAAATATGTTAAAAATTCACTATAGGCACTGGGGATTTTTTTGGTTTTCTTTTTTTTGCGGTACTTGGGATGGAACCCAGGGGCATTCTACCTTCAAGCTACACCCCTAGTACCGTTTTTTATTCTTTATTTTGAAACAGGGTCTTCCTGAGTTTGCAAAGGGCCTCACTAAGTGGCTGAGGCTGGTCGTGAACCACGATCCTCCTGTGTTAGGCTCCCAAATGTTGGAATTACAAGCGTGCGCCACAATGCCTGGTGAGGGATTTTATCATCATTGAGAACTAAAGGTTTATGAAGTCACAATATGTATCAGTCATTGGAGGTTTTGTGACAAATGGTGTTTAACTAAAATACATATTTTTAACCAGATAGATGGTGATTTTTAAGAATATACTTGTTCATTTTATGTGATAAATTTAGAAATATTAAAAGAAATCAGGTGGTCAGTACTTCTGTGGTTCCTGAGCCCTGCTACTGTCCTTACTAACCTTTATCTCCATGATAAACTTTGGGGTACATTTCTTAAGTTTCAGTGCAAAAAGAAGTCTTTTTCTTATCAAGTAAATACTTAACATTTGCAAGATGCACAAGGAAACTTATTCGATGAATTGAAGAGTGGATATTACAGTAAAAAGATAGTTTTCAGATTACCAACCTTGTATGAGAGGGCTCATATAAGAAAATCATCAAGCTGGTGTGGTGGCACACACTTGTAATCCCAGCATTCGGGAGGCTGAGACTGGAGGATCTAGGTTCGCAGACAGCCTCAGCTACTTAGCGAGGCCCTCTGCAACTCAGTGAGACCCTGTTTCAAAATAAAGAATAAAAAAATAGGGCAGGGAGTGTAGCTCAGAGGTTGAATGTTCCTGGGTTCTATTTGCAGACCCACAAAAACAAACAAACAAAAAAAAGCACAAAACAATAACAACAAAAAACAACAAAAAAGAAAACCATCAGTCCTAATTCATATCTGTAATATCTGTTTTTATTCTAATTGACCATTTGTCCTAGACTTAAACATTTTTAATGAAGTTTCATATTATTAATATTTGCATTAAAATACACTGGGCTAGTGCTTTCAGCTTCTGCCACAGTGTTTGTAGATACTTGTGCAATCATCAGAGCTCTCACTAACCTGTATTATAGTTAAGTATGAAAGATATTTACCAACAACCTGGCCCATTTTGAACATCATCTATCTGACTCCTCTCATTTGAGGAGAGCAGGAAATGCCCTTGCTGATAAAACAGTTTGCACTAGGAAATAAAGAGGGAACAGGTCACTCCTCATTTCAGTTGAGGGTGGGAGATAGCTTCTTGAGGCACCAGCCAGTTGCACTGTGGTCCACACCACAGCCCTTGAAGTTCATGAAGTCATCACCAGTCACTGGGCTCAGAGGAGAATGGATCTTTCCCCTATGGCATACATGAAAAAATGTATAGAGGACAAAGGTTGAGGTGTCCTATTGTGGATTATCTTGAGTGACACGGCTGCTCTTTTTACAATGGTATTATCACTTATATATTATAAATCTTAACACATATATTTTGGTATTTGGTAACACTTTTAATATATAATGACTCAAAAAATGAAATGCACATAAAAACGAAAAGTAAAATAGTGAGCTTTGAATTCTTTTTTTTTTTTGTTTTTTTGTGGGTCTGGGGATGGAACCCAAGGGCATTTGACCTCCGAGCTACACCCCCCTGCCCTATTTTTTATTCTTTATTTTGAAACTGGGTCTCACTGAGTTGCAGAGGGCCTCACTAAGTAGCTGAGGCTGTCCGCAAACCGGGATCCTCCTGTCTCAGCCTCCCAAATGCTGGGATTACAAGCGTGCGCCACCATGCCTGGCCTGAGCTTTGATTCTTGAGGATAACTCCCATAAGTATTTGTGGATTTTTATCAACTTATGACAGAGGGCACAGGTAGAGTGATGGAAATGACAATGTGAAAATCTGAAGACATACAACTGAAAAAATACTAGTATTTATCTAAAAAAATAATGGTTCTTTAAGGAAGGTTATGTCAACCATAATTTAGCAGATATGTCTGCAGTTTGTGCCTTAATATATCAGTTTGGAAATCGCAATGCTTTATTTGTACCAAATAACTACTCTTCTAAGTTAATTTTGCTCTCTTTGATTTATTTTTTTTGTTTGTACACCTATGGAACGACACTGATTATGTGTTTGTTCTACTTGTACAGCTTTGCAATCTGTTGAATGATGTTAGATTTTTTGGTATCCTGCCATAAGATACTTCAAATAGAAAATTATTTGTTCCTATAATGGTTTGATATTATCATCCAATTCTTAGAAGTAAAAAGCTTAGGAAGTGCATTTTTTCCAAGCGGAAACAACTGACAATATTATTAATGCAACTGAGAATTGAGTTAAAATATTCAACAATGTTGATAAAATAATTAGTTTTTTATGGTAATGTGAACACATATTTTGGTGAAGCAGAAGATCATGATAGAAGTAATGTTCTCATTAAATGACAACTCATTTTTGGAAATGATTGTGGTACAATATCCTAAACAATCAGAGCTGAAATTCTATCAATCTATAGTTATAAAAATGTAGAGATATTTAGTACATAAACAGGGAAACACAGATTTCATGATACAGCTGAATTCAATTTTAGAAGAAGTACTATAACCTGATAGTATATTTATTTCTCTTTTGACTGTCCATTATCAAATTGATTTTAGGGGTATTTAAAACTTTGGAGAATTTCTTTGTAAATCAACTTAAATTTAATTACAGTGATATAGAATTTTTATCTAAACAAATTCTGAATTTTGATTCCCCTTTTTTAAAAATAAATTTAAAATTTAATTAATGGATTGAGCATAGTTCCTAAAAATTTCAGCACATTTGAAACTTGTAGAAAATTGTAGTGATGGCAAAACCTTATGACACTGAACTTTTTCAGTGACAGAACTCAACAAATTAGCTTATCCTTTCAAATGCAGTATAATATTTAAATTTTAAATTCTTTAGCTGCATATTGAAATAGCTTGACTTGTGAGATGAAACTTTTGAAGAAGCTATTTTTAATTAGATAAATTTGTATTCAAAGACAGAATGAAATGAAACTGAGAAAGACTATGATTTTACAGCATCCAAGTTTGGCAAAGCATTAAAAAGAATCACGAAGAGAGAAGACTTATTTGATAAGATTTCTTGTAAAAAATTTGTTGAAGTGCTTTAGAAAGCGCTTTTTGAGCTTGAAAGTCAGCATCTGTGAAAATATTTGGATTGGAATATTCACACATTTCAATACAAAAATTACCATTGATAGCATGCCTTATTTGGTATAAATTATGCTTTTTACCAAGCATCTCAGCACCTATTCAGAGATTTCTTAAAGTATTATGGTCTACAGAAAAATAACAAATGTAGGTGTCAATAATTTTAAATTATTGAAGAAAAATACAGACATCATTGCTTAAACAATGTTAAAAGAGTAGAAAAATACAGGCAAATAAGTTTCTCAGAAAACTACCAGGGCATGATATGGAGACAAATTTTTAGAAAAGTTATGGATAGTACTCAGTGCTATTCGATGGAATATTTAAAGTACTATTTGAATAGGCCAACAATATAATGAAAATAAGTTTTTGGTCAGTAATATTTCTAAAATAAAGCACTTTAATTAGTTTTAATGTCCTTGTTTTACTCAAAGGGGTTTCAGCTTAAATAATTACTTGTATGATCTATATATAAAAAAGAGATGATAGCAAAAAACTTGTATCTTAGGATTCATCCTGAACCAATGGCACTCAACATCAGTTGGCTTCTACATTTCCAGGCCTAATGGGGTACATTTTGCTTGTTTACCATTCTTCCCTGCCCTGTGTCTGCCCTTGAATTTTGGGTTTCAGTAGTTTTATTTACTGCTACTCTCTTAACTAATGACTGTGCAGAAGTGATATGCTTCTTTGTTTAGACCTTGGAAACCTTAACAGTGTCTTCTTCACATCTTGCATTGGTGTGGCCTGATGTCCAAGAGTCCTTTCTGAATTTGACTTGGTTTCAGCTTTTTGTGTCCCATATGGTCAGTGTTGTCAATTGGCAGCATTTAGTTTTGAACATTATCACCTTTTAAATTTATTTATGCCTTATTTTTCCACTCCAAAACAATGCTTTAGATATTTTATAGATTCTTCCCATAGAGACAAGATTAAATTGCTTCTAGTTTGCTTTTAATAGCCTAAAAGAGATAAACCGATATTAAGATCAGTGCCTAAGTATAGTACTACATGTTTGAGTTTTAACTTATTAACTATTTTGAATAACAAAATTTCTCTTATTTTTTCCGAGCATCCTAATTTTAGAAAAAAACTACATACGCACCTATTTGTTAAATTCATCAAGGTTACAATTTTATCAGAAAACTTAATTATCTTGGATTTTTTATCCTTCTGAAACACTAAGGAGATTTTTATCCACCAAGGAATTCTGCTAAAAATATTACTGGCAGCAATTATGATAAGACTCAACCATGAAAATTAATTTCTGTTTGTTTATCCCATAATTAGTAACATCATCTGTAAAAATTATGCCTTTCTTGTTCATAATATTAATCCACTAGGTTTATGAAAAACAAAACTAATAATGATAAAATTTTTTAAGATATTTGTAGTATTACCTTAATATATAGTATGAATTCTTCTTATAGAAGTTATTAGATTTTCTATAATGCACATAATGTACTGCTGATGGCACCATATCACAGGAGATAACAATACCTTTTAACTCTACAAATGGGCCCTGTAAACATTTTTTATTCTGCTCAGACTAACCATCCTTTTATATTATAACTTAGAATATTTAAAAAGTAAACTGCTGGAACTTACCAATATTTCAGGCTATGTGCATATGACTTGGTATATTATGCCATAGTATATTATCTCACTTGAAGGCCTTGGGGACAGGAAGGAGGGTATCATATGATAAGGATATATCATGTTAGATTTTGATATTTCTATATTGATTTCCATAATTAATTCTTCTTTTTTCTAGCTGTCTATTGACATAAAAATCTTTCTGGGGAGGTTGAAGATATTGTTTTTTATTGCTTAGAGTGCAGGTTTCTCCCCTGGCTTGACGTTCTTACATGCTTCATTTGAGACTATCCTTCTAATGATACTAATAGCAAATAAAGCTGTGTAGATTGTGTTTGTTATACAAACTCAACCAAAGCGCTGTTGCCCAATTTGTCCCATCATCATAGGTGTGGAACTCCTATAAAAACCTCAGTTGAGAAATGAATAATCCATTTATGGTAACTTTGAAGTGACATTTAAATATTTAATTTATTTTTCAAATAGAAAACTTGGGCCTTAATGGATTCACTTGCAGATGGCTAAGGTACTGGGCAATAGAATAATTTCAGGTTCTTTACTCACTAAATAAGGTAGCATTTGTGTGCTTGTTAACAATTCCAATTGCATTTATGTCCTTATGTATAATTCAAGAAACCAGCTGTACGCACAGATACATGAGGTGGGTTGTTTATTGCTTGTTTTGTGAATGCTTAAATGGAAAATGGCTTAAAGGATGCTTTATAGGCATTTCTCACTTCTCATTGTTGTTGTCAGATGTATTGTTAATAGGGCCTCAAGTGCTTTTGATCACCCATCATTCTGCATGTTCATGATTAGATTATTTCTCCTCAAAAGGAAACTTAAGTAACTTTAAGAAACACAAGAAAATTTTGTGAAAGTGATATTCAAAACCATTACAGTGATGTATACCCTAAAGTCTGATCATTAGTTTATCTTTTTTGTGCCGGTTTTATTATTCAGGGTGAAGAAAGACCAAGAAGAGAAACTGAAAAGTAATATTTTTTATCTTATAGCAGTTTTATTTTTAGGAACATTGAAAACTGAATACTGGGTTTCATCATAGTTGATTCTATCCAACTGAAGCTGACAAATGACCATGAACTTTGAGTAACCCCAGTATATGAAACTCTTCCTAGATCTAAATAAAAATTCTCCCGGATTAATTAACATTGGGATTTTCTTCCCCTTTAATTAAAAATTTCAATAATAACACTAATTTCATAAAATTATTTTGTGTATATTTGTACATATACACAAAATAATATGTATATGTGTATATATAGACACATACACACACTGCATATATATATATATATATATATATGTATATGAAGAGTTTAACTCTAATGTATAGTTTAGGAAAATAGCTAATCAAAACAGCAAAATAAGATTTTAAATAATGTAGGTATTTTCTTTGTCAGACACTGTAGTTCTGTGACTGTTTAGGAAGGCTGTAAATTGGTCTGTCAATCTATGATGAACAACAGCATAATGTACTTTCATGGTAAACTCAATTAGAGAAACAGCTATGGATGGGAAGAGGCCAAAAAAAGTGATTAGAGCTCATAAAGGCATTAGCAGTCCAATAATTGTCTAATGAAGAGCAAGCAAGCACTTCCACAATCATGGAAGAGGCAGAAAATGCTTTGTTAAATAGTTATTTAGTGTTAATTAAAGACTTTTTTCTGGCAGTAGATTGTTGTGATTTTATTTATCCTACATAACTACATTATCTTAGCTTTTAATACTGTATCTGTAAAAAGGTTAAAGAATGGATTTTTAAAAATTTTTCGAAAGTGTTGTTTCTTGAAGTATCTGAGCATGTTAATATGAAAAGATAATGTAAGGAGAGAGAAATTTTAGAAATATAGTTGATATATGCTGGAGGAAAAGCTTCTTATAGGGCATTTCCAAGATTTACTTTTAGTAGGGCAATTTCTTAAAATTTAAATTTTAATTTATTTATGGGTACATTCTAATCATACATCTTGGAGAAGTTCAGGGTGCTAGAGGCATACATGCATACAGCGCTTGTTGAGCCCTCCCCCAGTCCCCACCCTCTCCCTCTCCCTCCCCACCTCCATGTTTCACACAGTGATTGGCATCCATCATTAAGTTTGTGAATGTACATCATAACAATTGAAGTGTCTCCCTCTTCAAGTCTTTCTTCCAACTTGTGTCTTTCTCGGCTAGGTCATCTTCTTCACTCAACAAAGATTTTTCCTTCTTTGGCTGGAGTTCTTCCCAGGTCTCAATTTCTCCCTAGCTTTCTCATAGGAGGGAAAACATCTGACCTTTTACTTTTTTTGACTGACTAGTCTAACTTAGCATACTATTTTCCTTTTTTGTTGCGTTTGGATAACCAGTTTTGCCAACATCATTTGTTGAAAAGTCTATCTTATTTTTCCAGCATATATTTTTAGCCTCTTTTTCAAAAATCAATTGGCCGTAAGTATGTAAGTTTGTTTCTGAATTTTTTATTCTGCTCTATTGGTTTATGTGTCTGCTTTTGTGCCGATACCATACATTTTCATTACGCTGCCTCTGTATTATAGTTTGAAGTTAAGTATTGTGATACCTCCTGCATGATTCTTATTGCTGAGAACTATTCTGGCGATTTTTGGTCTTATTTGGATTCATATGAATTTAAGGACTGATTTCTCTAGATTTTCAAAGAAGACCATGGTATTTTAATAGGGATTGCATTAAACCTGTAAATTACTTTTGAAAGGATGGTTATTTTGATAATATTTATTCTGCCAATTCAAAAGTATGGGATATCCTTTCATCTTCTACGATTGTCTTCAATTTCTTTCTTGAGTGTTTTATAATTTTCATCGTAGAGGACTTTTACTTTTTTGGTTAGATTTATTTCTAAGTATTTTATTGTTTTTCAGTTTATCATGAATAAAATTGTTTTCTGGATTTCTTCTCAGGGATTTATGGTTGGCATATAAAACAGCTTCTGATTTTATTTTATTTTATTTTTTGGTGGTACTGGGGTTCCTGGAAACACTTCTACCTCCGGGCTACACTCCCAGACCTTTTAAAAATATTTTTATTTGGAAACAGGGTCTCTTAAGCCAGCACGATCCTCCTGTCTCCACCTCCCAAGGGCGGGCATTACAAGCCACCATGCCCTGCGAGCTTCTGATTTTTTAAAGGTTGAATGTGTATCCAGACACTGTTGAATTTGTTAATTAGTTCTAAAAGTCTTTTGATTGAGTTTATTGGGTCTTCTAAGTATAGAATTATGCCATTTGCAGATAAAGAAAATTTTAGTTTTTCTTTTGTTATTCATGTTCTTTTGATTACCTTCTCTTGCCTTACTTCTTGGGCTAGAGTCTCAAGTACTATATTGAAAAGGAGTGAAGAAAGTAGACATCCTTGTCTTGTTCCTAATCTTAAAAGGAAATCTCTTTCCTTTAAGGTATATTTCTTCTAGAAGGCCATTTGAGAAAAAAAAAAAAAAGAACAAGATACTGAAATGGAGAGAGAAAGAAAATGGAGAGAGAGAAAATATATAGTAATTCTTAATGACTCTTAATAATTTCTAAACTTTGCCACACATTAAGTCAACCCAAGGAAGGAGCTTTAAAAGATATTGAATATTGGCACCTGACTTCCACCCCTGTACATCCTGAAATAATTGATATGGGGTTTGATCTGGACATCAGAAATTTCAAAATAATCTCTGCGTGATTTAAATGTGTAGTAAAATTTAGGAGTCATTGGATTAGAAATATATGAAAAAAATGTCTGGTTAAAGGTTACTCTAGATTGACAGCTGTGTGGGAAGGAAAGTGTCCCATAACAAGATTTTAATTAAACTCTGTGAGAAATTTGCTTAAGCATTTTTCAAGAAATGTTAATTTCTTCCCTAAAGGAAAAGGTTGTCTTTCACCAGGTTCAAGGCAATTTTTCTTCTATAGAGAGAATTGCACTGGAGTAGAATTAAGAAACTTGATACTTGATCTGTCTCTTTTTCTTATTGCCTCTGTAACTAGCTGAATTATATTTGGAACTTCTTATCCTCACTAGCCTTCACTTTACTTAGTAAATGATGATATGGGACTGGAAAAAATTTATAATATTTTCTAGCTCTGAAGTTCTAAAAATTTTTATAAAATAACATAATAATCATTATTAAATTAATAGGATTAAAAGTAGAAAAACATAAAGTGATACATTTTATTAAAATATGACTGTCATATATACAACCTGAAAAAACTGATCTATCTGGTTAACAGCAGCATCGATTGTTATTTAAAACATACATATAGTACATATAGACTGGGGTATGTAGTTCAGTGGTAGAGCACTTGACTAGCATACATAAAGCCCTGGGTTCAAGCACTGAAAAAACAAAACAAAATAATAAAACACACACACACACACACACACACACACACACACACACACACCAGAGAGACAGAGAGAGAACTGCAATTCCAGAACTGTTGAAGATTAAAAGAAAGTTAATGATGGAATTACCTTTCTCAATACACTTATAGATGTCTTAAAATATTCTTTAACCATTTCTCCCTATCACAAAACACCTGTTTTTATTAACCACCCTCTCCCATTTCCTTTTTTAGTTCTTTTTAGTTCTTTGCCTGAACACCAGCCTTTTCTTCAAAATCCCTCTTCATGGAGCTGGGCATGGTGGTGCATGCTTGTGATTCCAGTATTTGGGAGACTAAAAAATAATGATTGCAGGTTTCAGGTTGGGCTCAGCAACTTAGTGAGGCTTTCAATAAGTTAGTAAGACCTGTTTCAAAATTTAAAAATTAAAGCTGGGCGTGGTGGTGTATACTTGTAATCCCAGCATTTGGGAGGCTGAGATAAGGAGATTGAGGTTCTTGGACAGCCCCAGCTACTACTTAATGAGGCCCTTTGCAATTCAGTGAGACCCTGTTTCAAAATAAAAAATGAAAAATAAAGCTGGGCGTATAGCTCAGAGGTAGAATGCCTCGCCTCTTGGTTCCATCCCCAGTACCGGAAAAAAAAAAAAAAAGATTAAGTTAAAATAAAAAGGGATGGGGATATAGGTCAGAGGTAGAATACCCCTGGGTTCAATCTCCTGTAAACACACACACACACACACACACACACACACACACACACACACACACACAGAGTCACCGAGCAAACAAATAATAAATAGCAAAACTGCTTTTTAGCCAGTCTTTTTCTTCTAAGATAGCCTTACTAAGGCTTTGTTTGTCAAGTTTATTTGTACTAAATTTAAGTTTTGGGGAACTCAGAATTGTTCATAAGGAAAGAGCGCCAAATATCAATCAGCATTTACTCCTTTCTCGAGCAGAAGGGTCTCCTGAAGAAAGGGAATATGGGCTATTCATTCATTCATTGAATATTTCCTCTCCTGGTTATGGTGGTCACTAGATTTCTTTGTCACAGTTCAAACAAAGCCATCTGTTCCTACTTTTCCAAAACTTTGAACAGTCACAGATTATTGAGGAATTTATCTCATAATGGAAGGTGTCCTAAAAAGCCAGAAATGAGTGCCTATATGGGAATTCTATTTGTAAATCTTGCTATACTAGAGACAAATTAAGATAAACATTCCTGGTCTTTTTAGGACCCAAGTTCTAACTAGTTGCAAGAAGGTTTCTTAACTTATTTAAAGAAGTTACTTTTTTCCCATTTGTTAGAATTGTGAGATTTGGGTGTCTGATATCAATAGACTGAATCATACCTATGCATACCTGGTTTCCCAGGTCACCCTGGTAACTGAGTTATGAAATAAAAATTTGATTGTGTTCCTTGAAGACTGCCATGGTGGCTAGTTTCTTCCTTCTCATTTTAATGAGATTTCTAAACCATATTATTTCAAGTCTATGGCTAATCTTGACTGTCCCACTCTGGCACTGATTTAATTCAGCTGCTTCTGGTTCTTCAGAGAGTGTTGCTCTAGCACTACATTGTTTATTGCCTCATTATCTGACCTCCTAACTAGGAATGACCATTTTTTTTTGCCTCTAAGAAGATTATCATCGAAATGGCATATATGCCAAAAAGTATATTTAGTTGGAATTAAAATAGTATTGCTCCAAAGTTAGGCATTGTAGACAAAGAATGATTTTTCTAAAATCTTCAAGGTCTCATCAATATATTAAGAGCAAGATCTGATGGGTTTGAATGCCAGAGTCTCTGTAAGCCAGGGATAAATAGAAATGTCTCCTATGTAGGAGAGGAGGAAAGTCTTCCTTTTATAGAGCTGATGGAATAAGAAGAGATAAATTTTGAAGTGATTTGGAGGACTGTGGGCATGGTTCATTAGCATCTGAGGAAAGCTCTAGTGTAGACTCAAAACACTGTGGAGGAGAACTAACAAAGCATTGGTGAAGAAAGGTGGTGAGTTAGTTGAGCTGAGATCAGGGTTCCTGTTTGCCATGACCTATATGTGGCCAGTTGGAGATCTTGCTTTTCTTGTTGGACAATGGAGGGAGGAATGGAATGTTTAGGAGGTGAAAGAATTTGTGAGGCTTTTAAATTCACCTAAATATATAGTAATTTAATGAAGATATGATAATTTAATGAATAGAAGTAAATGGCTGGACCCATAAACTTCAGTCTGGAATAGCAAACAGATGAACCATGCCTTAGAAAAAGAGGCCGTTGGTCAGAAACCCTTTAGCAGAGACCAATAGCAGACCAGAGAATGGGTCAGAATGACTTGAAACATCATAAGGACCCCTCCCACATTACAGTGGAGTCAAGGAAGTCCTGCCATTAAGCCAGATGTCCCATTAGGGAGAAGAAAGAAAATAGAAGAATTTCTGAATGACAGATTATTCACTTAAAAGACTGAGATATCTCCAATGAAATTAAAATCAGTAAGAACCTGAAATACTGTATATTGGCATGGTATCCCCAGCAACTTCCAATAGTCAAAACTCTCCACTATTCAATGGGAGCTTGTAAAAAGATGAATTCAGTTCTGGAAAATAACATTTATATTTCTTTTGCATACTCAAGTATTATGTGTTTGTTTTCATCTCTTCTACATGAATTCTAACAACTCTTCATCTTGGAAATCTTTTTGGGGAAGGTAGACAGTTGTTGATACAAAAACAGTAGTCTTGATGTCTAATAATTCTTAGTTCTGGACATTTTTCAATAGAAAAATATTTAATACAAAATACCTGATAAGTTATAAACAGATAAAAACAAAAATGAATACCCAAAAGTAGGAAATTATTGAATAAACTAATTATTTCATATTCTCAAATTTTATGCAAATATTAAAGAAACCAGGTAGAGGGATATCTATACTCTCTTGTTGAGTGTAAAAACATATTTGTATAATATGGTCCTAGTTTTGAATTATGACAAGAACAACAAAAATGTTTCTATATAACTTTTCATAGATAAATGTTTGATTGAACTCAAGAAAAACATGAAAAGATACATATCAAATAACTGACATTAGCTTGAAGGGAAGTGGGCGCAAGAAAACTCATTAAAGCATATATATAAAAGGGGAAATTGAACCTTTAAAAAAATTTTTTTATTGGTGCATTATATTCATACATCATATTGGGATAAAAAACTTGTGCGTATATACATGTACACATCACTGATTTAACCCCTACCCAATTCCCACCCCATTCTCTCCCAGTCCCTCCTTCTCTTGCTTGGCTTAGTGGTTGACTTCGATATGTTTAAGTACATTGTGTGTTTTAGAGATTTTCTTCTTCCCCCCTCCTTTCTCCTCCTTTACAAAGTTGCCTTGTTTGCTCCTCTATAGGATTTCTTTTTTCATCTAGAGTTCCTCCTATGACCCATTTCTCCCTAACTCTCACATTTTAGGGAAAGCATCTGATTTCTTATTTTTTGTGATTGACTAATCTCACTTAGCATAATGTCTTCCAGTTCCATACATTTCCCTGAAAATGATGAAATTGAGGTGTTTTTTTTTTAATGGCTGAGTAAAATTCCATTGTATACATATCCCACAGTTTTGTAATTCATTCATCTGTTGATAGACATCTTGGCTGGTTCTATAGTTTGGCTATGGTGAATTGTGCAGCTATGAACATAGATATACATGCATTAGTTTGATAGTTTGGTTTCCTATCTTTTGGGTAGATACCCAGAAGTGGTATTGCTGGATCAAATGGTATATTTTTTTTCCATTCTTCTGAGGATTCTCTATACTGTTTTCCAAAGTGGTTGCACTAATTTGCAATCCCACCAACAATGTCTTAGAGTTCCCACTTCTCCACATCCTCACCAGCATTTGTTGTTGTTTGTGTTTTGAATGATTGCCATTCTAGTTGGAGTTAGGTGAACTCTCAGGGTAGTTTTGATTTGCATTTCTCTGATTGTCAGTAATGTTGAGCATTTTTACATGCATTTATTGGACATTGGAATTTCTTCTTTCATTAAGTGTCTATTAAGTTCTCTTGCCCATTTCTTGATTGGATGATTTGTTTTTTTAGTGTTGAGTTTCTTGAGTTCTCTGTATATTCTAGGTATTAGTCCTCTATCGGTGGTGTAGGTGGCAAAAATCTTTTTCCATTCTGTTGGCTCTCAATTGAGGTTCTTGATAGTTTCCTTTGCTGAACAGAAGCTCTTCAGGTTCATGCAATCCCATGTATTGATGCACCTTTTAATTTGTTGTGCCTTTGGGGTCTTGTTGAGAAAGTGTTTATCTATGTCTATGTGTTGCAGTGTTGGACCTATGCCCTCTTCAAGGAGCTTCAAGGTCTCTGGCTTGATTTCCAAGTCTTTGATCCATCTTGAATTGACTTTTGTACAGGGTGAGAAAGTGGGATTAATTTCCAATTTTCTGCATATGGCTAGCCAGTTTTGCCAACACCATTTGTTGAACAGGATATCTTTTCTCCAGTGTATGTTTTTGGCCCCTTTGTCAAATATCAATTGGCTGAAAGTGTGTGAACTTGTTTCTGGGTCTTCTATTCTGCTTCACTGGTCTATGTATCTGTTTTTTCTTTTTTTTTTTTTCTTTTTGTTTTTGCCAGTACCATGCTGTTTTTATTACAATGGCTTTGCGGTATAGTTTAAAGTCAGGTATTGTGATTCTTCCTGCATGGCTTTTGTTGCTGAGAACTACCTTGGCTATTCTGGGCTTTTTGTTATTCCAGATAAATTTAAGGACTGATTTTTCTATGTCTGTGAGGAATAATCTTGGTAGTTTAATGGGCCTTGCGTTAAATCTGTGGATCACTTTTGGAAGGATGGCCATTTTAATGATATTTATTCTGCCAATCCATGAACATGGAAGATCCTTCCATCTTCTAAGATCTTTTTTGAATTATTTTTTCAGTGTTTTATAATTTTCTTTGTAGAGATCTTTTACCTCCTTGGTCAAGTTTATTCCTAAGTATTTTATTTTATTTTTTTGTGGGAGATCCTGAGTGGAAGTGTTTTCTGAATTTCTTTTTCAGCGGATTTATGGTTGGTGTACAGGAAACCTTGATTTTTTAAGATTGATTTTGTATCCAGATACTTTGCTGAATGTATTGATCAGTTTTATAAGCCTTTTGGTTGAGTTTGTTGGGTTTTCTAAATATAGTATCATGTCATCTGCAAAGAGTGAAAGTTTGAGTTCTTCTTTTCCTATTTGTATTCCTCTGATTTCCTTTTCTTGCCTCATTGCTTTGGCTAGAGTCTCTAGTACTATATTGAAGAGAAGTGGTGATAATGGACATCCTTGTCTCATCCCTGTTTTTAGGGGGAATTCTTGAAGTTTTTCCCCATTTAATATGATGTTGGCAGTGGGCTTATTGTAGATTGCCTTAATAATGTTGAGATATGTTCCTTCTATTCCAATTCTCTGCAGTGTTTTTTTTTTTAATCATAAATGGATGTTAAATTTTATCAAATGCTTCTTCAGTGTCTATTGACATGATCATGTGATTTTTGTCCTTGGTTCTGTTTATATGGTGAATTACATGGATTGATTTTCGTATGTTGAACCAGCCTTGCATCCCTGGGATGGACCCTACCTGGTCATGGTGTATGATTTTCTTTCTGTGGTTTTGAATGCGTGTTGCGAGTATTTTGTTTAGCAGTTTTGCATCCAAGTTCATAAGAGATATAGGCCTGTAATTTTCCTTCCTTGAACTGTCTTTATTCGGTTTGGGTATTAGTGTGATGTTGGCTTCATAGAATGTGTTTGGGAGAGTCCTGGTTTTTTCTATTTCGTGAAATAGTTTGAGGAGTATTGGGGTTAGCTCTTCTATATAGGTTTTATTTTTTTTTATTTTTATTTTTTTGGTGGTACTGGGGTTTCTGGAAGCCCTTCTACCTCCGGGCTACACTCCCAGACCTATTTTTACATTTTTATTTGGAAACAGGGTCTCCTAAGCCAGCACGCGCGGCTGGCTTCAAACCTGCGCGATCCTCCTGTCTCTGCCTCCCAAGCGCGGGGATTACAAGCGTGCGCCACCACGCCCGGCTTCTATATAGGTTTTATAGAATTCACTTGGGAAACCATCTGGTCCTGGGCTTTTCTTTGATGGTAAGCTCTTTATTGCTGTTTCAATCTCTTTGATTGTTATTGGTTGGTTTAAGTGTTCTATATCATCTTGACTCAGTTTAGAAAGGTTGTATTTATCTAGGAATTTGTCGCTTTCCTCCAGATTTTTCATTTTGTTGGAGTATAGTTTTTCAAAGTAGGTTCTGATAATCCTCTGGATTTCTACACTGTCAGTAGTAATTTCTCTGTTTTCATCTCTTATCTTCATAATTTGGGTTGATTCTTTTTTTTAGTTAGGTTGGCTAGTGGTTTATGTATCTTGTTAATTTTTTCAAGAAACCAGCTTTTGGTTTTGTTGATTTTCTGTATTATTTTTTTATTTTCTATTTCATTAATTTGTGCTCTAATTTTAATAATTTCCTGTCTTCTACTGGCTTTGAGGTTCAATTGTTCCTGCTTTTCAAGGGCTTTGAGGTGTGATGTTAGGTTATTTATTTGAAGATTTTCTGTTTTTCTTATATGAGCACTCAGTGCTATAAATTTTCCTCTTAATACTGCCTTCAAAGTGTCCCAGAGATTTTGATATGTTGTATCTTTGTTTTCATTTGTTTCTAGAAATTTCTTGATTTCACCTCTTACATCTTTTATGACCCATTCTTCATTCAGAAGTGTGGTGTTCAGTCTTCACATGTTTATGTTGTTTCTATGGGTCTTCTTATAGTTGGTTTCTGGTTTTATTTCATTATGGTCTGAAATGACACAGGGAAGTATGTAACATTTTTAAAATTTGCTAGTGCTCATTTTGTGTCCCAGGATGTGATCTATGTTGGAGAAGGTTCCGTGAGCAGCTGAGAAAAATGTAAACTCCGCTGTTGTTGGGTGAAATATTCTATATGTGTTCAACAGGTTCATTTGGTTAATGGTGTTCTTTAGTTCTGAGGCATCTTTACTGACCCTTTGTCTGAAAGATCAGTCTAGTGTTGTGAGCGGTGTGTTGAAGTCTCCCAGTATTGTTGTATTGGGATTTATGTGTGACTTCATGTCACAAAGTGTTTGATTTATGAAAGTTGCTGCACATATGTTTGGGGCATAGATGTTGATTATTGTTATTTCCTCTTGCTGGATTACTCCTTTTACCAGTAAAATGTGACCTTCTTTGTCTCTTCTAATAAGTTTGGGTTTGAAGTCTAACTTGTCTGATATCATAGTTGCTACTCCTGCTTGTCTTCGAGTTCCATTAGCATGGATTACTTTGCTCCAGCCCTTTACCTTGAGTTTGTTCCTATCTTTAATTGTAAGGTGTGTTTCTTGTAAGCAGCAGATGGATGGATTCTTGTTTTTATCCAATTTGCCACTTTATGTCTTTTTATTGTGGAGTTGTGGTCGTTTACATTCAGTGTGATTATTGAGAGATAATTTTTAATTCCTAACATGTTAAGAGTTTATTTCTGTTTGAGATACTGTTTATTCTTCTTTGCTTAGTTGTCTGCTTGATGGGAAATCTTGTTTCTTTGGTTCTGGCATGTATTACCTATTTCTTCTTTGCAGTTAATCTCCTTGAGTATTTTTTCTAGTGCTGGTTTTGAAGATATAAATTCCTTCAGTTTCTGTTTGTCATGGAAGCTTCTTATTTCCCCATCTAATCTGATAGATAGTTTTGCTGGGTAGGAAATTTTTGGCTAGAAGTTGTTTTCTTTCAGAGTTTGGCATATGTTACTACACGCCCTTCTGACTTTCATGACTTGGTTTGGGACGTCTGGAGTGGTTCTAATTGGTTTGCCTCTGAATGTCACTTGGCCTTTTGTTTTTGTTGCCTTTAAGATTCTCTCCTTGGTTTCCACATTAGTCATTTTGACAGTTATGTGGCATGGGTATCCTCTTCTCTGATCCTGTCTAAAGGGAGTTCTATAGGTTTCCTGGACCTGTGTATCGACCTCTTGCTCTATGTTTGGAAAATTTTCTGCAATCACTTTCTTGAAGAGATTATTGATCCTTTTCGTTTCACCTTTTTTTCTCTCCTTATTTCAATTATTCTTAGGTTAGCTCTCTTAAAATGGGCCCATATTTCTTCAATGTCAAATTCCTGCTGTCAGATTTTTTTTTTCTAAATTAGAGACTATGCATTCATTTTTGGAGTGATCACCTTCTAGGAGCTAGACTCTATTCTCCATGTGTCCTAATCTGCTTTTTATACTTTGAATTGAGGCTATTACTTTAATGATTGCATCTTTTATCTCTTTTTGACTCTCTGAATTCTTTTAGAAAGTCCTCTATTATTTCTACAGTTATTTTTCTGATTTGATCTTCTAGAGATCTCTTAATTTCTGTGTTATCAGGTTCTAATGTTGTGGGGTTGTGGGCATTCATTGCTCCATTGTTATTTCTCTTTCCCATGATTTCAGAAGTTTGTGCCTTCTCTGGTTTCTTCCCTGGGTCACTACAATTTTACTTAAGGTGCTCTGGATCTCGAGTCTGTGGTATCTCAGTCACCACTACTCCTTTACTCGGTTGTATCACAAAGTCTCAGACTCAGGGAGTCAATTGAGTCTTCTTTAGACTGTGGGGGTGCCAGGCTGGGCGTTCTCCCACGGGGAGCTGCAACTATGTTGTGATGTCTCTACCACCGCCACTCCACCACTGGGTTGGACTGCAAAAATCTCCAACCCAGGGAGACTATCTCCGCAAGTCCCTGGGAGTGCAGTACTGGGATTTGTCCTCTAGGGTTCGCAATTTGACTCACGATTGTTTAGTGCGCTGATGGAGCTCTATTGGACTCGGTGGACTCGCTGCTGCCGCCGCTGGCAATATGACACCACTGCCATGCCCTCAGCCGTGAGGCTGGCATATTTCTTCTCTGGTTTTGAGCTCCGCTCTGAGTCCCTGCAGGGTGTGCTGAGCCTGGCCCCTGGGACCTTTAGATGTTCCTTGTGCTGAAAAAACTGCTGAATTCTGCCTGGCTTTTTCACAGCTGCTCACCTCAGCTCGCTGTCCACCCCTCCTCTCTGGAGCCTGGTGGGCTGTTGAGTGCGCTGAGTTGTTGAGTGCACTGATCTGGAGCCGTCTGGTGAACTCGCCACTGCTGCCTGCAGCATGGCGCTGCTGTCATGTCCTTGGCCGTGAGGCCGGTGTATCTCTTCTCTGGTTTTGATTTCAGTTCTGAGTCCCCCTCCTTTCTGGATCCTGGTGCTGCGAGGAAAGATGGTGCTGGTGCAACTCCACACTGTGGCTCTGGCCGTGGCTCTGCAGGCTGGTTTCTTTTCTGATGTTTGGTTGTTCTTCCAGTCCTCTTTTTCTCTGTCCCTTGTATTTACAGTTTTTATTTCTCTGCTGATGGTGTTTTCTGGCTATGAAAGGCGCTGATTTTGTGGTAATAGAGATCGATTGTTAGCGGGATTCTTAAACGCTGCTTTTCTCCGTCGCCATCTTCCCGGAAGTCTGGACTTTTAAACTTTCACTTACATGGCAATCTTGGTAACAAGGGTTTGTTATCTTTGTGGCATTTTGGTGGCATAAATCAGATATTCACATACATTTATCCAAATCTCAACAAATATTTATTGACTTGGAACAAAGATTCAGAGACATATCCCTGTTCTCAGGGAGCTTACTTTTTTTTTTTATGGTGGGAGACATAAAATAAAGAAGGGGGAAAAGATAAATCTATTTCCAGGGCCCAAGGTCAGAATGCATGATAGGCCTTTGTTTCTGACTCAGAAGCTCAGCAGCCTTTCCCTGTGGTCCAGGTAGCCTGGGCAGTAGCTTGGCCTCCATGGGACCACTCTTGCCAGAGGAATGGGGTGAGGGCTCTAAATCATTTGAGTCTTCTCTGTCACTGTAATCATCTTTTGTTTCCAAAAAAACCTAAGAATCTGTCCATGTTGACTGACTCTAAACTGGGAATGTCACGCGAGGAATTCTCTGACGCCCTTATATTAGTGAACTTACACAGTTGATTTGTGTCCTCGTAGCGACATCGATCAGTGGCTCTGCAGCCCAGCTTGCCAACACGGCAGGTACCAGGCGGGGATACTGCTCCAGCATCAGTTGATTCTTTCTGCTTGGAAGACAGGAAGGGCAAAAACAGGCGTGCAATCAGTTCTTTCTGTATTTTGACCCTGACACATATTAACATACTTAAATTTATCACTTTAAAATGTATCTCTTCCTAATCTCAGTTTAGTCAGTCAATTTTCTCTCTCAAAAAGACTGTTATAGGGGCCCCTGCCGAACTGCGCGTAGCACGCCAGACCCCTGGAGAAACCGGACCCAGTAAGACGCTGGGTTCTGGGCGGGGGTCGCGGGCTGGGCACGCCAGATGGGGCCCGGGTCGCGGGACTCTGGGCCCCTGCCGAACTGCGCGTAGCACGCCAGACCCCTGGAGAAACCAGACCCAGTAAGACGCTGGGTTCTGGGCAGGGGTCGCGGGCTGGGCACGCCAGATGGGGCCCGGGTCGCGGGACTCTGGGCCCCAGACCGAACTGCGCATAGCACGCCAGACCCCTGGAGAAACCAGGCCAAGTAAGACGCTGGGTTCTGGGCTGGGGTCGCGGGCTGGGCACGCCTAATGGGGCCCAGGTCGCGGGACTCTGGGCCCCTGCCGAACTGCGCGTAGCACGCCAGATCCCTGGAGAAACCAGGCCCAGTAAGACGCTGGGTTCTGGGCAGGGGTCGCGCGCGGCGCACAAAAGCCGGGGCCTGGGTCGCGGGACCCTGGGCCCCGGGCCGAACTGCGCGTAGCACGCCAGACCCCTGGAGAAACCAGGCCCAGTAAGACGCTGGGTTCTGGGCGGGGGTCGCGGGCGGGGCACGCCTAATGGGGCCCGGGTCACGGGACTCTGGGCCCCTGCCGAACTGCGCGTAGCACTCCAGACCCCTGGAGAAACCGGACCCAGTAAGACGCTGGGTTCTGGGCGGGGGTCGCGGGCTGGGCACGCCAGATGGGGCCCGGGTCGCGGGACTCTGGGCCCCTGCCGAACTGCGCGTAGCACGCCAGACCCCTGGAGAAACCAGACCCAGTAAGACGCTGGGTTCTGGGCAGGGGTCGCGGGCTGGGCACGCCAGATGGGGCCCGGGTCGCGGGACTCTGGGCCCCAGGCCGAACTGCGAGTAGCACGCCAGACCCCTGGAGAAACAAGGCCCAGTAAGACGCTGGGTTCTGGGCGGGGGTCTAGCACAGGGCACGCCAGCTGGGGCCCGGATCGCGGGACTCTGGGTCCCGGCCGAACTGCGAGTAGCACGCCAGACCCCTGGAGAAACCGGGCCCAGAACAGAAAAAGATAAAGAAAAATATCGGAGAGGTGGTAAGAAAGCCATTATGGATGCCAGGACACTGGAGATGCAGACAAAACTTATCTAAATGCACTGGAACTTATGGAAAAATTCGCCGTGAAAGAGGACTGCTATTTCTCTATATTGTTGAGAATCTCAGACATCACATATAAGGAGAGAGTTTAGCGGAGACCAAGGAGAAATGCGGTGTTGAAAGAGTTCTTCGCAATGGTGGTAGAGACTTGTATTCAGGAGAAGCAGAAACCGGATCTTACCAACTTTATTTTTTTGGAGAAATTACACCAAATGTCGAATGCTACCATCACGCATGCTTAGGAACACTGGACAACATTCAGAGTGGAAAAAGAGCCTGGGAAGGATTTGAAACGGTGGAGGCAGTGGCAATGCCAGTGGCCAATATTCGGGGGAGGCAGAGATCTGATACATTACAACTGGAACCTTTGAAATACTAACCACAGAGACAGTGATCGGAACCTGCTGAGGGGTTAGGCGGGCGCCGGGGCCAGTGGCCGACATCGGAGCTTGCTGTGAGGCAGGGCCACTACTGAGGCCTCCGTGGCGGGATTGTAACCTGCAGAGGGGTTAGACCGATGCTGGGGCCAGCGAGGCCGGCATTGGAGCCTGCCATGATGCAAGGCTTGTGCTAGGGCCTCCGAGGTCGGGTCCGGAACATGCTGAGGGGTTAGGCCGATGCTGGGGTCAGCGAGGCCGGCATCGGAGCCTGCCGTGAGGCAAGGCCAGTGTTGGGGCCCCCGAGGATGGGACCGGAGCCTGCTGAGGGGTTAGGCCGGTGCTGGGGCCAGCGAGGCTGGCATCAGAGCCTGCCATGAGGCAAGGCCAGGATAAGAGCCTGCCGAGGGGTTAGGCCGGTGCTGGGGCCTCCGAGGCCAGGATAAGAGCCTGCTGAGGGGTTAGGCCGGTGCTGGGGCCAGCGAGGCCGGCATCGGAGCCTGCCTTGAGGCATGACCAGTGCTGGGGCCTCCGAGGCCGGGATCGGAGCCTGCCGAGGGGTTAGGCCGCTGCTGGGGCCAGCGAGGCCGGCATCGGAGCCTGCCTTGAGGCAAGGCCGGTACTGGGGCCTCTGAGGCCGGAATCGGAGCCTGCCGAGGGGTTAGGCCGCTGCTGGGGCCAGTGAGGCCGGCATCGGAGCCTGCCGTGAGGCAAGGCCGGTACTGGGGCCTCCGAGGCCAGGATAAGAGCCTGCTGAGGGGTTAGGCCGGTGCTGGGGCCAGCGAGGCCGGCATCGGAGCCTGCCTTGAGGCAAGGCCGGTACTGGGGCCTTGAGGCCAGGATAAGAGCCTGCCGAGGGGTTAGGCCGGTGCTGGGGCCAGCGAGGCCGGCATCGGAGCCTGCCGTGAGGCACGGCCGGTACTGGGGCCTCCGAGGCCAGGATAAGAGCTTGCCGAGGGGTTAGGCCGGTGCTGGGGCCAACGAGGCCGGCAGCAGAGCCTGCCGTGAGGCATGACCAGTGCTGGGGCCTCCGAGGCCGGGATCGGAGCATGCCGAGGGGTTAGGCCGGTGCTGGGGCCAGCGAGGCCGGCATCGGAGCCTGCCGTGAGGCAAGGCCGGTACTGGGGCCTCCGAGGCCAGGATAAGAGCTTGCCGAGGGGTTAGGCCGGTGCTGGGGCCAACGAGGCCGGCAGCGGAGCCTGCCGTGAGGCATGACCAGTGCTGGGGCCTCCGAGGCCGGGATCGGAGCATGCCGAGGGGTTAGGCCGGTGCTGGGGCCAGCGAGGCCGGCATCGGAGCCTGCCGTGAGGCAAGGCCGGTACTGGGGCCTCCGAGGCCAGGATAAGAGCCTGCCAAGGGGCTAGGCCGGTGCTGGGGCCAGCGAGGCCGGCATCGGAGCCTGCCTTGAGGCATGACCAGTGCTGGGGCATCCGAGGCTGGGATCGGAGCCTGCCGAGGGGTTAGGCCGCTGCTGGGGCCAGCGAGGCCGGCATCGAAGCCTGCCGTGAGGCAAGGCCGGTACTGGGGCCTCCGAGGCCTGGATAAGAGCCTGCCGAGGGGTTAGGCCAGTGCTGGGGCCAGTGAGGCCGGCATTGGAGCCTGCCTTGAGGCAAGGCCGGTACTGGGGCCTCTAGGCCAGGATAAGAGCCTGCTGAGGGGTTAGGCCGGTGCTGGGGCCAGCGAGGCCGGCATCGGAGCCTGCCGTGAGGCAAGGCCGGTACTGGGGCCTCCGAGGCCAGGATAAGAGCTTGCCGAGGGGTTAGGCCGGTGCTGGGGCCAACGAGGCCGGCAGCGGAGCCTGCCGTGAGGCATGACCAGTGCTGGGGCCTCCGAGGCCAGGATCGGAGCATGCCGAGGGGTTAGGCCGGTGCTGGGGCCAGCGAGGCCGGCATCGGAGCCTGCCGTGAGGCAAGGCCAGTACTGGGGCCTCCGAGGCCAGGATAAGAGCCTGCCAAGGGGTTAGGCCGGTGCTGGGGCCAGCGAGGCCGGCATCGGAGCCTGCCTTGAGGCATGACCACTGCTGGGGCCTCCGAGGCCGGGATCGGAGCCTGCCGAGGGGTTAGGCCGCTGCTGGGGCCAGCGAGGCCGGCATCGGAGCCTGCCGTGAGGCAAGGCCGGTACTGGGGCCTCCGAGGCCAGGACAAGAGCCTGCCGAGGGGTTAGGCCGGTGCTGGGGCCAGCGAGGCCGGCATCGGAGCCTGCCGTGAGGCAAGGCCAGTACTGGGGCCTCCGAGGCCAGGATAAGAGCTTGCCGAGGGGTTAGGCCGGTGCTGGGGCCAACGAGGCCGGCATCGGAGCCTGCCGTGAGGCATGACCAGTGCTGGGGCCTCCGAGGCTGGGATCGGAGCATGCCGAGGGGTTAGGCCGCTGCTGGGGCCAGCGAGGCCGGCATCGGAGCCTGCCGTGAGGCAAGGCCAGTACTGGGGCCTCCGAGGCCAGGATAAGAGCCTGCCAAGGGGTTAGGCCGGTGCTGGGGCCAGCGAGGCCGGCATCGGAGCCTGCCTTGAGGCAAGGCCGGTACTGGGGCCTCGAGGCCAGGATAAGAGCCTGCCGAGGGGTTAGGTCGGTGCTGGGGCCAGCGAGGCCGGCATCGGAGCCTGCCGTGAGGCAAGGCCGGTACTGGGGCCTCCGAGGCCAGGATAAGAGCTTGCCGAGGGGTTAGGCCGGTGCTGGGGCCAACGAGGCCGGCAGCGGAGCCTGCCGTGAGGCATGACCAGTGCTGGGGCCTCCGAGGCCGGGATCGGAGCATGCCGAGGGGTTAGGCCGGTGCTGGGGCCAGCGAGCTGGCATCGGAGCCTGCCGTGAGGCAAGGCCAGTACTGGGGCCTCCGAGGCCAGGATAAGAGCCTGCCAAGGGGTTAGGCCGGTGCTGGGGCCAGCGAGGCCGGCATCGGAGCCTTCCTTGAGGCATGACCAGTGCTGGGGCCTCCGAGGCCGGGATCGGAGCCTGCCGAGGGGTTAGGCCGCTGCTGGGGCCAGCGAGGCCGGCATCGGAGCCTGCCTTGAGGCAAGGCCGGTACTGGGGCCTCCGAGGCCAGGACAAGAGCCTGACGAGGGGTTAGGCCGGTGCTGGGGCCAGCGAGGCCGGCATCGGAGCCTGCCGTGAGGCAAGGCCAGTACTGGGGCCTCCGAGGCCAGGATAAGAGCCTGCCAAGGGGTTAGGCCGGTGCTGGGGCCAGCGAGGCCGGCATCGGAGCCTTCCTTGAGGCATGACCAGTGCTGGGGCCTCCGAGGCCGGGATCTGAGCCTGCCGAGGGGTTAGGCCGCTGCTGGGGCCAGCAAGGCCGGCATCGGAGCCTGCCTTGAGGCAAGGCCGGTACTGGGGCCTCCGAGGCCAGGATAAGAGCTTGCCGAGGGGTTAGGCCGGTGCTGGGGCCAACGAGGCCGGCATCGGAGCCTGCCTTGAGGCATGACCACTGCTGGGGCCTCCGAGGCCGGGATCGGAGCCTGCCGAGGGGTTAGGCCGCTGCTGGGGCCAGCGAGGCCGGCATCGGAGCCTGCCGTGAGGCAAGGCCGGTACTGGGGCCTCCGAGGCCAGGACAAGAGCCTGCCGAGGGGTTAGGCCGGTGCTGGGGCCAGCGAGGCCGGCATCGGAGCCTGCCGTGAGGCAAGGCCAGTACTGGGGCCTCCGAGGCCAGGATAAGAGCTTGCCGAGGGGTTAGGCCGGTGCTGGGGCCAACGAGGCCGGCATCGGAGCCTGCCGTGAGGCATGACCAGTGCTGGGGCCTCCGAGGCTGGGATCGGAGCATGCCGAGGGGTTAGGCCGCTGCTGGGGCCAGCGAGGCCGGCATCGGAGCCTGCCGTGAGGCAAGGCCAGTACTGGGGCCTCCGAGGCCAGGATAAGAGCCTGCCAAGGGGTTAGGCCGGTGCTGGGGCCAGCGAGGCCGGCATCGGAGCCTGCCTTGAGGCAAGGCCGGTACTGGGGCCTCGAGGCCAGGATAAGAGCCTGCCGAGGGGTTAGGTCGGTGCTGGGGCCAGCGAGGCCGGCATCGGAGCCTGCCGTGAGGCAAGGCCGGTACTGGGGCCTCCGAGGCCAGGATAAGAGCTTGCCGAGGGGTTAGGCCGGTGCTGGGGCCAACGAGGCCGGCAGCGGAGCCTGCCGTGAGGCATGACCAGTGCTGGGGCCTCCGAGGCCGGGATCGGAGCATGCCGAGGGGTTAGGCCGGTGCTGGGGCCAGCGAGCTGGCATCGGAGCCTGCCGTGAGGCAAGGCCAGTACTGGGGCCTCCGAGGCCAGGATAAGAGCCTGCCAAGGGGTTAGGCCGGTGCTGGGGCCAGCGAGGCCGGCATCGGAGCCTTCCTTGAGGCATGACCAGTGCTGGGGCCTCCGAGGCCGGGATCGGAGCCTGCCGAGGGGTTAGGCCGCTGCTGGGGCCAGCGAGGCCGGCATCGGAGCCTGCCTTGAGGCAAGGCCGGTACTGGGGCCTCCGAGGCCAGGACAAGAGCCTGACGAGGGGTTAGGCCGGTGCTGGGGCCAGCGAGGCCGGCATCGGAGCCTGCCGTGAGGCAAGGCCAGTACTGGGGCCTCCGAGGCCAGGATAAGAGCCTGCCAAGGGGTTAGGCCGGTGCTGGGGCCAGCGAGGCCGGCATCGGAGCCTTCCTTGAGGCATGACCAGTGCTGGGGCCTCCGAGGCCGGGATCTGAGCCTGCCGAGGGGTTAGGCCGCTGCTGGGGCCAGCAAGGCCGGCATCGGAGCCTGCCTTGAGGCAAGGCCGGTACTGGGGCCTCCGAGGCCAGGATAAGAGCTTGCCGAGGGGTTAGGCCGGTGCTGGGGCCAACGAGGCCGGCATCGGAGCCTGCCGTGAGGCATGACCAGTGCTGGGGCCTCCGTGGCCGGGATCGGAGCATGCCGAGGGGTTAGGCCGGTGCTGGGGCCAGCGAGGCCGGCATCGGAGCCTGCCGTGAGGCAAGGCCAGTACTGGGGCCTCCGAGGCCAGGATAAGAGCCTGCCAAGGGGTTAGGCCGGTGCTGGGGCCAGCGAGGCCGGCATCGGAGCCTGCCTTGAGGCATGACCAGTGCTGGGGCCTCCGAGGCTGGGATCGGAGCCTGCCGAGGGGTTAGGCCGCTGCTGGGGCCAGCGAGGCCGGCATCGGAGCCTGCCGTGAGGCAAGGCCGGTACTGGGGCCTCTGAGGCCAGTTTAAGAGCCTGTCAAGGGGTTAGGCCGGTGCTGGGGCAGTGAGGCCGGCATCGGAGCCTGCCGTGAGGCATTACCAGTGTTGGGGCCTCCGAGGCCGGGATTGGAATCCTGCCAAGGGGTTAGACCGGTGCAGGGGCCAATGGCCAGCATCGGAGCCTGGCGTGAGGCAAGTTCACTCCTGCGGCCTCCAAGGTTGGGACCAAAGCCAGCTTAGGGGTTTGACCGGTTCAGGGGCCAGCGAGACCAGAACTGGGTCCTCCCATGAGGCAAGGCCGCTGCGTGAGCCAGCGAGGTCTGGATCAGTCCACTGAGTAGCCAGGCCACTACTGGGACCATCAAGAGTGGGATTGGTACTTGCAACGCAGCATGCACAGAGAAATATCGCAGAAAATATAAATCAGACGCTTCTCTTAATCAGCAATAACTAGGAGGAAAAGGGCAACAGGAAGAGGTTGAGCTATAGAAAGGGCCCTATAGTGAAGCAACTAATGTGATCAATCAGAGGGTATGTAATACTGGAGGACGGAGCCTCTTTAAAATGCAGGAGGTACATAAACAAATATATCAAAGTAAATCACCAAAGAAGTGTGGGATGGAGGGAGGGGGAGGGAATGGGACGGTGGCTGGAGGAGGGCTAATTGGATGATGTGTGCTTGTATATCCTCTCAAGTCTTGTACTCCAATGTGATTGATATATGACTACAATGCACCAATTTAAAAAATAAATTAATTAAAAAAAATGCAAAGACAAAAAAAAAAGACTGTTATAGTTCTTATATATTTCTCTATCTCTGTGTTTGTGTTTTTATATATATATATATATATGAAATAGATATATATATTTATATTAAGTTAATTCTTTCAATAAATTTGGAATGAGTTCAAGTGTATAAATTTAGTGTATAAATAAGTTCAAGTGTATAAATTTAGAATAAAGGCAGATATATAATGTAGTAAAAATTAAAAATCTTATAATTTAAGAATATTTTTTGTGTGGTATTGGGACTTGGATCCAGGGGCATTGTTACCCCTAACCTCTATCCATAGCCCTTTTTGAAACATTAAACCCAGGCTGGCCTTGAATTTGTTGTCCTTCTGTCTCAACCTCCCAAATGCTGGAATTATAGACATGTAACAACTTTCCCAGCTAGAAATTTAAAACCTTAACTATATAGGAGCTCTCTTCCAACTAGAATGGCAATTATTCAAAACACAAACAACAACAAATGCTGGCAAGGATATGGAGAAGTGGGAACTCTAATACATTGTTGGTGGGATTGCAAATTAGTACAACCACTTTGGAAAACAGTATGGAGTATCCTCAAAAGCATGGAAATGAACCTACAATAAGAGCCAGCAATACCACTTCTGAGTAACTACCCCAAAGAATGGAAACCAAACTACCAAACCAATGTATGTGTACCTATATTCATAGCTGCACAATTCACTATAGCTAAACTATAGAATCAGCCAAGATGTTCATCAACAGATGAATGAATTACAGAATTATTGGACATGTACTACTCAGCCATAAAGAAGAACAAAATTATGTCAGGGAAATGAATGGAACTGGAGAACATTATGATAAGTGAGATTAGTCAGTCACAAAAATAAAAAATTGGATGGTCTCTCTAATATGTGGAAGCTAGAGAGAAAATGGGTCATAGGAGGAACTCTAGATGAAAAAGGAGATACTGTAGATGAAAAAAATAAGGTGACTTAACTAAGGAGATGGGAGGGGGAAAAGGGAACTTCCTTAATGTACATTACTTACATTCACAAACATATCAAAGTCAATCACTAAGCCATTCGTGTGAAGGAGGGAGGAGGAGGTAGTGGGGTGGGAATTGAGTAAGGGTGATATGTACATGTAGGCCTCTACCATCTTGTACTCCATTAAAATGTGTGATTATAATGAACCAATAAAAATAAATAAATAAGAGCTCTCATGATTCTGATGAAAGCAAATCCATCGGTACAAAATTACTCTTTTTGCGCCTAACTGTATTTTTAAAAATTAATTTTTTATTGGTGTATTATAGTCAGACATCTTAATGGAGTACAAGATGGTAGAGGCATACTTGCACACATCACCCAATTAGCTACTCCATTTCTTCTCCCTCCTTCCTTCTCATGTTTGACTTAGTGATTGACTTTGACATGTTTGTGAGTGTGCATCATGAACATTAAGAAAGTTTCCTCTCCTCCCCTCCAATCCTCCTCAGGTTGCCTTATTTGCTCACCTATAGTTTGCACATAACTGTATTTTTTTTAAAAGAGTCTTCTTTCCCTGAGAATTTCCTGTGAACTCACCCACCCTAGATGTTCTAATGCTATAAATTGTTAGAATTCTTTAAGGAAAAACAAGTATAAGTTTGCCCCAAAATAGGTTCTGAACTGAAAAACATTTATTAGAATACTTCATCTTAATTAAATATACAGAAACATTTAATTAGAGTTGGATTTATTATAATTTCATATGACATTATTTTGAATTCAGCTTAGCAAAGCTTCATTTGAAAAGATTGATGATCTAAATTAACAATTAGGAAAGTGAGCATGGTAGCAGGTGCCTTTAAGCTCAGTACTTGAGAGGCTTAGACAAGAGGATTTCAGGTTTGAGGCCAGCCCCAGCAATTTAGTTTGACACTAAGCAGCTTAGTGAGACCCTGTTTCAAAACAAAAGAGCCTGGGAGTGTGTCTTGGGATGTAGAATGCTCCTGGATTCAATCTACCCAAAACAAACAAAAAAATTAAAACAAATAATTAGAAGACTCGTTTTTGTTATAAATATTACCAGAAACAGTAGAGTAGGAAAAATATGTTAAATATCTGCATATCCACCATCCATCCAGCTTTGTGGAATCTTAACACTTACCATATATACTTTAGAATTTTATTTATTATTTTTTTGTGGTACTTGGGGTGGAACCTAGGGCCTTTTCTGCTTCCGGGCTATACTCCCAGACCTATTTTATACTTTATTTGGAAACAGGGTCTCACTAAGTTGCTGAGAGCCTCACTCAGTAGCTGAGGCTGGCTTCGAACCTGTGCGATCCTCCTGTCTCAGCCTCCCGAGCACTGGGGTTACAAGCATGCGCCACCATGCCCAGCTTAATTTAGAATTTTAAAGAAATAAATCACTAAATATATATAGACATACATTGGTTTTTTTTGTGCTATTCCTCTAATTTTTTCTGAATCCATCCTAAAATTATTCACTATCTCAAAATTATGTTTATTATTTATATAAATTCCATACTTTTAACACACATATACATAAATGTATACGACACAAATATTGTTTTGTAAATTAAAAATTTATATAAAAGTTCTCACCATATTGCAGTAATCATTTTTAAGTAACTATTTATTCCGGAAGAGTTTACTGCCACACATTTAGCCTAGAACACTTTAGTCTTAATCATATAATGTTATATACTATACTGTGTTATTATACATTATAGGGTCAATTATAATAGTGATTTTTTAAATAAAGGCTCACAGGCCATGGTACAGTGTACATTCTAGTTTTAAACTTTGGCCAGGTGTGGTAGCACATGCTGAAATCTCGTATTTGAGGGACTAAGTCAGGAGGATCACAGGTCTGTGGCCTTTGGGTGATAACTTAAGAGAGAACCTGTTTAAAAATAAAAACAAATTCCATCTAACCCCAACCAAAGTGGCAAGCATAAAGAAGTCAAATAACAAGTGCTGGAGAGGATGTGGGGAAGTAGGTACTCTTTTCACTACTGGTGGGAGTGCAAACTAGTTCAGCCACTATGGAGATCAGTGTGAAGATTCCTTGGAAAACCGGGAATAGATTCACCATTTGATCTGGCTATACTATATCTATATCTATATCTATATCTATATCTATATCTATATCTATCTATCTATCTATCTATCTCTCTCTCTCTCTATATATATAGTATACTTATATCTATACATACTTTTAAATAGCTATAAGTATATCTATTTATATATGTATGTATTTATATATTTCACAATGCTTATGGACAGATCTATTTTTATTTTATGCTTTCACTGAAGTTATAGGCTTTTGGCATCCAAGCAATGTGTGATATGCTTGCACATCTGTGTGTGTGTGTGTGGGTGTGTAGGGGGATAATGGGTTAAGGAATGAGGGTAGAGTCTCAGTTATAATTTCAACTTATTTCAAACAAATGGCTTTCTGTTTTTTTCCTGTAGTCCTATAGATCTAAGCATCTGCATTTACAGAGCTGACAGAGCTCCACAGACAGCCACGCTGACAACTCAAGCAACATGATTCTAATTTTAATTTTTAGTTCCCTTTTCTTTTCTGGCCCTGAGGTTTTTGCCTTATTTTCTTGTGAATGTATCTTTGATTTTCAAAACATGTTTTCATTTTTTTCCCTAGCATTTCTATTGCTTGGTGGCTGTTTTTTTAAGTGAACTAGGTATTGACAAATCAAATTTACTAGGTTTACTTGAAAAGAATTGTTCTCCAAACAGTAGTATCAATTTTCACTCCCACTAACAGAACCTGTTACTCCATGTCTTCACCAACATTTGGTAATAAAATTCTATCTAATCCCAGTTAAAATGGCAATAATAAACAAGTCAAACAACAATAAATGCTGGTGAGGATGTGGGGAAATAGGAACTCTTCTACACTGGTGGTGGGATTACAAATTAGTGCAACTGCTATGGAGATCAGTGTGGAGATTCCTCAGAAAACTAGAAATGGATCCACCATATGATGCTGCAGCTGCACCACTCCTGGTATCTTTCCAAAGGGACTAAAATTAGAATAAATGAATGGGTTACAAATTTGTGAGATATACACACAATGGAATTCTATTCAGCAATAAAGAAGAAAGAAATTATGTCACTTGCCTGGAAATGGATGGACCTGGAGAACATTAAGTGAGATTAGCCAGTCATAGAAAGTGAAGAGTTATATGTTTTATCTTACATGTGTGAGCCAGGAAGTAATTGAGATATAAAAGGGACTTTAGATTATATTGGAGGAAAAACTCTGATGGAATGAGGGAGGTAGTTTTGGGAAGGGAGGAGGGAGAATTAATGAAGGAATCACTTTCATTGACATTATGCACATATGTAAGAATACCAATGCCAATCTCATTTTTTTTGGTGTGGGGAAGAGGAAGAGTAGAAAGGGAGGCAGGGGAAAACTGTGCCTGTCTCACTATAAACTACATTATGATGTGAGACTATAATACACCAATAAAAGTGTTAAAAATCAAACAGAGCATTGTCAAATTTGAATCAAGTTTTGTCAATGTTAGTAATTTGACAAATTTTGTTGTTTTTTAATGTGATGTTATCTGATTATAAGAAATACTGATAACACCATAATATATCTATATCCAAACACATACATATATATTAGACATTTTTGCATAATTTGTGTTCATTTCTGCCTTCCTTTCCCTGCCAGGCTTTTATTCCTTTTTCATAGTCATTGCCTTTGAAGATAAGCTGTCTTTTGCTTAACTCATTCTTATTTTGTATTCTATATCCCCAAAGGTAAATCTAAATATTACTAGCACAGAAGTTGGTGCTGAGGCAGGTATTTACACATAAATTTTTTAAAAAAGACTAAAATTTTAAAAATAAGTTTAATTTGCTAGGAAAGGACAAGAAGGAACCTGTGGCTGGGTGGCTCTTATCATTTTATGGTAAAATATCCAATTAAATGCCACCAATTTTCATAGAAGACAATCTTAGAGCATTGGAAGTAGTGGTAAGACACATCCAGAATGCTGGCATTTATTGGTTGCTTGTTGTTGCAAAGTATTACAAGAAAGAGATAAACTCAGGCCAAGCTAGATAGAGCTGGCCTTCAAGAGGAGATAAAAAGCAACACAACTCCGCCAAGAGAAGCTGTATTTCCAAGCATCATCTAATAGAAGTTCCGTGCCAGAAGATAGGAGACAATGTACTAGCAAAGATTTCATATTGCCTTCTCACAGCCCATTATTTCTAAGAGCTTTAGGTGCTCGCCTTCTAGAAAGAAAGAGTGAAATAACTTTTATAGGAAGCCAGTCATTGTACATCTAAAGCACCCAGCCTAAAATATATTTCTACATGAAATTTTTAATATGGGTCCTATGCATAGGAAATTGTCACAAATCAAGTAGGTTGCAATTCTGCTAAAACTTTTAATTTCTTTGGTAAAGAATCAAGGAGTCTGATAAAAAACTAGGGATGTCACATACTAAAATCTATGGGATGTGGCAAAAATAGTTCTAAGGGAGATATTTATAGAAATACATGTCTGTATCAGAAAGGAAGAAAAAAAAAATTCTAAAAGTTGTATGGAACCACAAAAGCAGTCAAAGGTATCATGGGCAAATGGAACAAAGCTGGAGACATCACGGTATCTGAGTTCAAAATATGCTACAAAGCTTTAGGAATCCAAGCAACATGTTACCAGCATAAAAACAGATGTATAGACCAATGGAACAGAGCAGAGCCCACAGATAAACCTATAATTATAGACAACTAATTTTCAATAAAGGTACCAAGAATTCACAATTGAGAAAGGATATTCTTTTCAATAAATGATGTTGACAAAAATGAATATCCACATACAAAAGAATTAAATTAGACCACTATTTTACACTATGTGCAAAGATGAACTCAAAATGAATCAAAGACTTGGGCCAGGCTGGTGGCACACGCTTGTAATCCCTGCGCTTGGGAGGCGGAGACAGGAGGATCGCGCAGGTTTGAAGCCAGCCACGCTGTCGTAAGAGACCCTGTTTCAAAAATAAAAAATAGGTCTGGGAGTGTAGCCCAGAGATAGAAGGGTTTCCAGAAACCCCAGTACCACCAAAAAAAAAAAATCAAAGACTTAAAAATAAGACCCCAAACTAAGAAACTATTATAAGAAAACAAAAGGGAAAGATGCCATGAAGTTGGTCTGGGTAATGACTTTTTGCATATGACCTCAAAAACAAAGGCAAAAAAAAAAAGTGAAAAAAAATAGACAAGAGATTACATAAAACTAGAAAGCTTCTGCACAGCAAAAGACAATCCACAGAATGAAGAGTCAAGATATGGGAGAAATATCTTCAAATGATAGGTCTGATATAAGATTAATACTAAAAATATACAAGAACTCAACTCAATATCAAGAGAACAAATAACTCAATTATACAATGGAAAAAGACCTGAATAGACATGTCTAAAAAAAAGAGACATGGAGAGGGCAGAGAGAGAGAGAGGGAGAGAGAGAGAGAGAGAGAGAGAGAGAGAGAGAGAGAGAGAGAGAGAGAGAGATGGCAGGCAAGCAGACATTAGGAAACTGTTCTGATTATGTTTAACTGAGAAAATATGCAAATCAATTATTTAAAAACTATTCAATGCTTTTTATACTAGTGGCTGCTAGTTATATGTTTAAAATTTATAGTAACATGGCATTAGTTTTTGCTCTTTTCTTTCATCTTTTGAGTATTTTTGGCACGAGGTAACTATTGCTTATTCTATTCAACTTCATCCTATCCAAATTTATTTGCAAACATTAAACTTGTAAGGTTAAATATCAATAGATACTTTGTTTTTTTACTTTTATTGGTACACTGTAATTATATTTCATAGTCAGTTTCAAAGTCATATAAGCAAATATGCACACAAGTCTTGGTGTATTTCCCTTCAGGCCCCACTCTGCCACCCATCTTTCCCCACACGTAATAGTGTGATTGGTAGTGACACCTTCACACACGGGCATAGCATCATTTAAACTGTTTCTTTTATCTGTTCTTCCTTTCTCCCTCCTCACCTCCTGCCCCATCATCTCCTCAGTTACCTAAATTCTCTTTTGTTTCCTATTTTCTCTCTAGCTTCCACATACGAGAGAAAGCATTCAACTCTTGGTTTTCCAAAACTGGCTGATGTCACTCAGAATAACATTCTCTAGTTCCATCCATTTTCCTGAAAAATGACATAATTTTGTTTTTATTATGGCTGAGTAGAATTTCATTGTGTACATATACCACATTTTTATTAGCCATTCGCCTGTTGATAGACACATAGGCTGATTCCATATTTGGCTATTGTGAATTGTGCTGTAGTAATACATGCATATTCATTTTCATAGAAGCTCAATATATATTTTTACTTCATTTACTTAACATTAACTGTGTGCAAATTTCTCTGTTTATTATAATTCTCTTTGCAGTAGGAAATATGCTGCATGCTATTTGAAATATCTGCTATGTGTGTGCATCTTATCTTCTTTGTTTTTTTCCATTTCATACTTTTATTAGTACATTATAGTCTCACATCACAATGTAGGTCATTGATGATGATGTACCAAGTCCATCTTATCTTTAAACTCTTGGAGAGCAGGTATGATCACTCTGATGATCTAATCAACACCTTCAAGAAAAATAATCAGACAAACCTTGCCTTGCTGAAAATCTGCTGCATTTTCATAAATCCAGAAATTCTTGTGACAATAATAAATAATAACTTAAAAATAAACTTCATTAGTTTTTCAATGATTCTAAGTGTCAAAATCTTGCATTCTGAGAATAAAAATTGGAAAAAACTCTGATTTGGTGCTAATTATTCATGTCTTAACAACATTATTAGAAACTGGTAGACTCATATTCAATTTGCTAGGCAAAGCCTAAGATATTGAAAATGTATGAGTAGAAAATGGTATCTTGCAATTTTTGTGTTCCTAATGGAAGGGTACTGATTTCTTTCTGGAAATTTAATCTGGATAGAACAATGATTTGTTTGTATATGTTTAATATGATTACTAGATGTCATTTTCTTAATATTAGCTCTCCAGGGAGGGGATCATTTTCCTTAGGAAACATTGATTTTATTGCCTTTACACCATGATTCAGTTGTCTCCATAGAAGAGAGCAAAGTAATGAATGTACTTGAACTTTTTATTAAAAAAATCCTTTCAAAAGCATTTTTACAAGTTGTTCCTTAATTGTATATTGGAACACATTGTCTCTTTTCTTCACTTACAATTTAAAATGGTGTTTTTATGTCTCTAATCTACATCTAAGAAAGATATATCTGATCCTGTCTTAGAGGCAGTTTCTAAAAAGACCACTTAGCCATGGTCACCATAATGATGATGTACCAAGTCCATCTTATGTTTCAACTCTTGGAGAGCAGGTATGATCACTCTGATGATCTGAAAGTAGAGAGATACTATTCCTTTTAAGAACTGACATTGGTGAAATTGCTTCTTTGTCATCAGAGAGAGAATATTTTGTGGTGCACACCCAAACAGCCTTACACTTGAGATACCACAGCATCTGTGTTTTTTAGTTATGCTCAGTACATAATCTCAGTGTTTACCCATCGGAGAGGGGGAAGGACCAGGCCACTACAACCTGCTCTCATTTTCAGAATACAGTCCTAAGGAAGGATTTAATTGTCAGATGAAGACAAGCCCTAGGTGGTGGAACTATGCTGTCCAGAAAACTTCACAGTCATAGGTGTTCCCTAGGGTGTTTAGCTACAGCTACAAAGATTCAGAAAGAGTTGAAAATGGCACACACTCTAATCCAGTAATAAAATACAGTTTTAGTAAGTGTTAATTGGAGTAGCTCTGATCAATAAGTAAGTTATTACATACTACCTTCATTCATTTTCTACAGGAACCTTCTTTTTAGGATTATCAGTATCATTATATTTAGCTCTATTAACAGTCTACTTGATTTAGGAAAGAATCACTGTGTGGGGTAAAGACCTTAGTTTCTCTTAATTGCTTCCTTGAGAAGCCTATTATTTTATAAATATTTAAGTAATTGCTCCTTTGGAGGAAAATGCTAATTGCAGGTTAAATAGGTAGGCAAATACACAATTCTTTGAAGACCTAGTTTAAAAACCTGATTCTTTGAAATTGACAAATTAGGCCAAAAATAGTACATGGGATACAATGGCATTTCTTGATAGTGCATTAGTTTGGTCTACACCTTTGTAGGTGACCTGGCCAGTATGCTGAGACAAGCAAACAAATAATTTGCTTAGGGTATAGAGTGATGGATTGCATTCAAAACCCCAAAGGCCTTAAGAGGACCTTTACTCTGGCAAGAATTGAAATTCACGGCACCACAGTCAGCAGCTTATGTAGCCTTATGCATCCCCTAAGTGTGTGTAATTTTCAATTATGGCTATGTAGCAAAATTTCATAGAGATCTTTTAAAAAATATCAATACTTGGGCTCCGCCTAGAGAAATTATGAATGAATTACTCTAGGGTGAGGCTTCAAAATGAGCATTAAAAAAATTGTCCAAAATCTTAAACTGGAATAATAATAAAAACTCCCCAGCAATAAAGCCATTCCACATAGTGTATACAGGTAAGTTGATATTAGTAGATTCTCACCCTAATAATAAAAAACACAGAATCTACACATAGCAGACCAAGCAGAACTGTATGTGTGTGTCAGAAGGTAGTTGTGTGTGTGATTTCTTTCCACTTACAGCTCAACATTGAATGAAACTCTGCTTCATTCTCTGAGTAAGAGCTTTATTACACCTATCAGGAGGAAAGTGGTAATTGATTTCACAGTTAATCATTCATTTTCACATTCCTATAATGTACCACTGACAAAAAAACAGTGTTGTAGAAATGATGTAGAAGAAAAAAATAGAGAGAAAGGAGACAGACAAGAAAGGAAAGCAAAATATATCTTTAATATAGAAGCTGGTGTTAAAGTGGCTCAATCTTTACTCCTCAAATCAGTTCTCTTTCCCAGACCTGTTTATCCCCAATCCTTGGGAAATCTGTAGATCCTAGAGTTAAAAAAAAAACTATAATTGCCCTTTGCATTGTTAACAGACAGATATGATATCTTGAAAACCCCTATAATTTAGAAGACTCTCCAGTTTTATTTATTTATTTATTTATTTATTTATTTATTTATTTATTTATTGGTGGTACTGGGGTTCCTGGAAGCCCTTCCACCTCCGGGTTACACTCCCAGACCTATTTTTACATTTTTATTTATTTGGAAACAGGGTCTCCTAAGCCAGCGCGCGGCTGGCTTCAAACCTGCATGATCCTCCTGTCTCTGCCTCCCAAGCGCGGGGATTACAAGCGTGTGCCACCACGCCTGGCTCTCCAGTTTTATTTATTGATCAGATAGACCACTAGACCACCAAAAAAATGCTTGGAGATTATGGGACTGAGGTCATACTCACATAACTCAGGTAAATCAAGGACCTCAATGATCCTAAGTTGAGAAATCAATACTTCCCCCATGATAGAATGAATGAGCCAATACCTAAAGCAGGTGTCCAGAGCTATGGATAGGATGGCTGGGCATTCTGACTTGCATTGGTAAAGTTATCTTAATCATGGCTCCCTCTGCTTTATGTAACTTTTTCTGTAACAGCTGTATATGATACCATTCTTGTCTAATGTTAACAGAATATCATGTAGCAGTTATCTACATCATCATTTGCATATTGACTCAATAAAGCTTCTTTGCAGAGAGCTCCTGAGCACATATTCCCATCCATGTGACATCAAGACCAAGTGTTCTTCATAACATGAAAGAAGACCACATCACTACCTTGCATAAAAATTCTGTAGTTCCATGCTTTCAGGTTTTATATGCTATAAAGCCATTTATTGTCTGACTTGTCTTATCTGGTAACTTTGCAATATCAACATTCTATCCTCCTTCCACTTGTGCATGGCTGAAATGAGGAAAATAATGTTTATTCCTAGGATGCTGTAAATATTAAAACAGAATTTCTGTACTTAGTTCAATACCAAGGTGTAAAAAAATATAAGCTTACAGAGAGAAACAGAAGTTAACAGAAACAAATATTCCTGTCATCTTGTAGCAGTTATCTACATCATCCTTTGGAGATTGATATCTATCATGATGTTTACATAATTACATTGCAATTGATGGTTTGCCAGTCGCTTAACAACAAGGGAATTGATGCATGTATGTATGGAATTAATATTTCATGGAAACAAATGCCACCAATTTGAAATTTTCAAAGAGTGGTTGGTTTTTGCTCAGCCATCTATTCTCTCTCACATTTTGAGACTTTCAAATATTAATCAAATGAATGAATGAATGATTTTCTTCATAGCCAAGAAGTGACAAGAGCACAGTTCACAGTGAGCTGCCAGTTGGCACATAGGTGGTTCAAAATTCTGAATCTTAGTTCTTTGTGATCCCTCCATAGAATCAATCTCTAACTACGTCCAAAGTTACCATAGAAAAACTTAAAGGCTGGAAATTCACTATAATATTCCTTCCTTTCTTTATGTGTTTTTTTAATCTGTGTTGCTAGTATTTTGTTTAGCAGTTTTGTATCCAAATTCATCAAAGATATAGGCATATAGTTCTCCTTCCTTGAACTGTCTTTATTTGGTTTTGGTATTAATGTGATGTTGGCTTAATAAAATGTATTTGGGAGAGTTCCGCTTTTTTTCTATTTCATGAAATAGATTGAGGAGTATTTGCTTTAGCTCTTCTATAAAGGTTTTATAGAATTCACTTGGGAAACCATTTGGTCCTTGAATTTTCTTTGATGGTAAGCTCTTTATTGCTGTTTCAATCTCTTTAATTGCTATTGGTTGGTTTAAATTTTCTATATCTTCTTGACCCAGTTTAGGAAGGTTGTTTTTATCTAGAAGGTTGTCAATTGCCTCCAGATTTTCCATTTTGTTGGAGTATAGTTTTTCTAAGTAGTTTTTGATAATCCTCTGGATTTCTACACTGTCAGTAGTAGTACTCCTTTTTCATCTCTTATCTTCATAATTTGGGTTGACTGTCTCTTTTTCTTTAGTTAGGTTGGCTAGTGGCTTGTCTATCTTGTTATTTTTTTTTTCAAGAAACCAGCTTTTGGTCTTGGAGATTTTCTGTATTTTTAAAAAATTTCCTACTTTGTTAAATTCTGCTCTGATTCTAATAATTTCCTGTCTTCTACTGGCTTTGGGGTTAGATTGTTCCTGCTTTTCAAGGGCTTTGAGGTGTGTCATTAGGTTATTTATTTGATGATTTTCTGTTTTTCTTATGTGAGCACTCAGTGCTATGAATTTTCCTCTTAATAATGTCTTTAAAATGTCCCAGAGGTTTTAATGTATTGTATCTTTATTTTCATTTGTTTCTGTAAATTTATTGATTTTACCTCTATGACCCATTCTTCATTCAGAAGTGTGGTGTTCACATATTTATGTGGTTTCTCTGGGTGTTCTTAAAATTAATTTCTAATTTCATTCCATTATGGTCTGAAAAGACACAGGGAAGTATGTCACACTTTTTGAATTTTCTAGTGCTCACTTTGTGGCCCAGGATGTGATATATTTTTCAGAAGGTTCCATGAGCAGCTGAGAAAAATGTGAACTCTGCCGTATTTGGGTGAAATATTCTATATGTGTCCAACAGGTCCATTTGATTAATGGTGTTCTTTAGGTCTGAGGCATCTTTACTGACTTTTGGTCTAGAAGATCAGTCTAATGATGGGAAATGTGTGTTGTAATATCTCAGTATTATTGTATTGGGATTTATGTGTAACTTAATGTCACAGAGAGTTTGTTTTATGAAAGTGGCTGCACCTGGCTGGGCATGGTGGCTCACGCTTGTAATCCCTGCGCTTGGCAGGCGGAGACAGGAGGATCATGCAGGTTGAAAGCCTGCTGTGCTGGCTTAAGAGACCCTGTTTCCAAGTAAAAAGTACAAAAATAGGTCTGGGAGTGTAGCCCGGAGGTAGAATGGTTTCCAGGAACCCCAAATAGCATTGAAAAGAATGAGAGTATGAGTTTGGTAAGGTAGTATGTACTTGATATTAGAAATAGTAAAAATGTAGTAGTATTCTAATAACCAATCTAGAGTTTCTGGTATAGTGATATAAAGTGGATTTAATACAAGCAAGGGAGAGAGGAAGAGAAGAAAAAAGATAAAAAAGAGAAGAGAGTAGATATGTACAGTGGAAGAAGCTTGGGAGAGGGTTTGGAAAAAGGGTAAAAAAATAGGCATACACACATACACACAAAGAACAACAACAACAACAAAAAAACAACCCCCAAAACAAATCAATGCAACTCTACAAATAAATGACAATTTAGCAGACAGGATAGATCTCTCTCCATGCAGACACTGAGTGCCACTGGCACCTTTCCTGCTGTAAGCCTGGTTCTCTTGGTCTTTCTCAGTCTATGTAAATGGTCAGTATCAATGGGGCTAGATCTAGTGTTAAGCATAGTTCACCCTCCAAGACTTCCACAGATTTGGAGTCTCCATCTTTCCCTGCCTCCATAGGTATCTTATGCCTCTGAAACTAAACTCATTATAAGAGTCTCTGTTCTCCACAGTTAGGACTGGTCTTGTCTAACTTCTCCATCTTCACCATGATTGTGTGGTCTGTGATGATTCTACTAATTGGGTTTATTGTTAAGTGTAGGTCTCTCTCCACACTTGCCTCTGATCAGAGCCTGAGTCTGTCTGAGCCTCTGCAATGTCCAACAGCAGACTCCATCCCTGCCTTCTTGAGGTTTAACTGCAAAGTCTCAGACCCATGGAGTTTATCGGGGCTGCGTGAGTCCCTGGGTGCGCTGCACTGGTCCTTCTCCCGTGGGAACTGCAACTTTACTTATGGCGGTATTGAGCACCACTCTGGATCTTTGGAGGGAATGGTAAGCTCAGCTGCCACTGCTGCAAGTTGTAGAATCCATTTCATTCTTCACTGAGTTGAACTGCAAATTCTCAGACTCAGGGAATTTATCACGGCTGTGCAAGTCTCTGGGGGCACTGCGTTGCATGCTCTCCCATGGGGACAGTGGCTTCACCTATAGTTTTGGAGTGTGATTGACTGGATCTCTGGAGGGCATGGTGGGCTCTGCTGCCACTGCTGCAAGTTGTAACCGGTGCTTGTGCAGAAGTGACTGATGACTTACAATTCTGATGACCTCCAGCTTCCTACTTCAGGGCTTTTGATGTTTTCCTGATCATTCCTGGTGTAGGGTGAGATAGTGAGGCAAGATGGCGCCACTGTTGCTCCCTCAGCCACAAAGTAGGCAGGTTTCTTTTCTTGTATCAAGCTCTGCTCTGGATCCCTGGAGGGTGTGGTGAGCTCAACCACCACTGTTGGAAGTTGTAGCCAGTGTTTGCACAGGAAGAACTGATGGCTTACAACCCTGATGGTACTGCAGCTACTTACCTCAGGTCTGCAGTTGTTTTCCTTTACATCTTTGGATTTGGTTGCTATGAGGCAAAATGGTGCCCGCTGCCACAAGGCAGGTGGATTTATTTTATTCTCTGTGATTGAACTTCTAATGTTATTTTTTCCTGTCCCTGTATCTTTTGTTTTTATTCTTCTACTGATAGTATTTTCTGGTTTTGTAGAACACTGTTTTTGAGGGGATGTAGATCAGGTATCAGCAGGACTGGTATTTACTGCTTCTCTCAGTTGCCATCTTCCCAGAAGTCCATGTTCTCTATTTTATCCTTTCTAGGCAGAAATTTTATGCTAATGTTAATATTATTCTGAATAGGAGTAGGTACTGGTTCTGGATAGACACCTAGAAGCAGTTTTTTTTTTCATCCAACTGAGTGTTATTTATATTAAGACATAGAGTTGTATCATAAGAATCAACCTGGCCCAAAAGGAAGTTAGCCAATGGTTAACAGACATTAATTGGCACATGCTGTGGAAGGAGAGCAGAAGATGAGAATGTTTTGAGAACCTACAAATCCTCAGAAATACTGGTGTAACCTTGTTTGGTTAGAAGAAAAATAATCAGATGATATCATGGCAGTTTCAGGGTCCTGGCTGGGTATAATCCTGACTTTTATTGTGAGTGATCAAACTTCGATGTGCCAAGACATCTGGGTAACCACAGCTAATCTGTATGATCACAGTGAAGTTTTTCCAGAGGCCAGGCTGCTCAGGAAAAGAAAACTATCAGTTTTTAAAAAATGCCAGCTTTAAAATTGAACACACACTTGGATTTCAAATATAACATTGGCATCTGAATGTATCCTGCTGTATATAATCAAGTAGCAGCCTATTTTCTAATATACAGATATATCTAGTAGCCAGCAACCACTTCAAAGGACAGCCTAAAACTGAAGACCATATTATTTTAAAAGAGCATTTTCTATGGTAGTTTTTAAATCTCTAGAAGGTGGTAGTGACCCTCTTATCAGGAAAAATTTAACAAGTAATTATTAAATAAATGAATTAATGAGTGAGTTAATGGATTAATGAATAAATAAATAGATGTACACATTCATGGGTGGGTGCAGTTATGCATGGGGATTGAGAACAGAGAAATCAATACTACTGAATTAAGGAGTTAGAGAACATAGATGCTAGTCCCACAGTTATTAAAAATTAGCCAAATGATACATGTAAATAATTTACCTCTCTTAGTCTTAGTTTCATCAATAGTACAATATGGTAATAACTTCTGCTATTTACCTCAGAAGTTTTTCGTTTTAAGAAATACAGTGCTGATGGTGAAAATTTAAACTTATGAAATGATATTAGGATAAATTATTATTGAAGAAGCCTTTCAAGTATTCCTTTCCTTTTATTTATAAATTATTATTATTTGAGAGAAAAATCCCTAGAAACTACTATTAATTGATTATTTATGCTTTAATTTTCATAATATAAAGTGGATAGAAAAGGATTATCAGACATTTTAGAAAATACTTAAGTATTCCAAAATTTATTAGAATTTTCTGTAGCTATCACTATATATGTACAGAAATTTACCTTAAAGCACCAATAAAAATGGAGGAACAGGGACTAAAATTTTCACAATTTCTAGAAATCTCATGTACAATGTACCAGAAAGAACTAATTATTTTCCAATATTCTTCTCTACATTTTTATTTTTAAATTTTAGGGAGACATATAAACACTTAAAGACTATATTCTGGGGACCCCTTGAAACAGTTCAGAATGCAGATGTGGTGGTAGCTTCTGGAGCAGCCCTGTGCTGAGAACACTAGAACAAGGACACAGGAGCCTGAACCCTGACCCTGGCACCCAGTAATGGACATGGACTTCCCACATCTGGACAAAAGAGAAAGAAATTTTATTTTAGGGTTTCTAACATTTATAGCCTGAATAAATTATAATGGATATTTCTAATCTCATGAATGTGAAATAATAACAATAATGATTACAACAATAATATAAAAACTGCTTCATAACTACTGGGAAAATATAGAAATTTCAGTGTTACTTTTAACACCATTGTCCTTCCATTTTTTGGTTAGTATTCTGGTAATTAAAATGGGATGCCTTAATTAGGTTATAGGGTATATCTGTGGTGGAGAAGGCTTAGGGAAAAAAAATGTAAGGGGATTTCAGTCTAAACAAAATGTTTTAATTTGGGTGGTTTCTAATCTCTACTTCCAGCCATGTTTCCTCTTGGATGTTGGGCTTTGGCCAGGTCCCAGGGTCTGTTCTGGATACTAGGCTTGTATGAACTGGTCCTCAAACTACAGTTGGTAGGTGGATCTGAGAGCAATTACTAATGTGTAATCAGGAGACCATTTCCAGAGCATATGCCATCCTATTTTTGTCATCCATTTAAACTGTGACCTAAATAAATCTCTTTTTTTTTTTAAGTACCCAGCCTCTGGTAATTCAGTTGATATAGACAGTAGAGGGCATTCATTGGTCATGGGTAAAGTGACAGGAGACAGATGTGATTCTGCAAGTTGGTGCAGTAAGAATACAATCTTAGGCACTAGTTCTGTATAGGGGAAGTAGGATCAAGATCCTAGGGAGAAAGAAAACAGAAGAAGGCAGGGTGTTAGATATCACCAAACAGGCTGAAGTTCAGGATGGAATTTCAGTCTCAGAAGGCAACTGAAATGCTAAACAATGGTACTGAACAGGAATTGCAAGTTTTGATGTCAATGTCTTAGAGATGAGTAGCTTTCCTAACATGGTGGATTTATAGAGCTTCACCTAATTGTTACCACTATGAAGTGGGTCCAGAGACTGCAGAATCCTATCCAGCTTAGGCTGGGGCTCACTCTGCAGGAGAAGGCATCTCTTACATGTGCCAATATGGCTTGGGGAAAAGGAAAGTAGGTAGAGGTATCCACTTCCCATTCACAAAGTGCAGAGAGTCACACTCATCTTTTCTCAGGAGGTTGACCCCTACAGGAAGAGAGGCCAGAGTAAATAACTGCTGGTGGGCTGAAGTCAGAACAGCAGAACACTGTGAAGATATGGGACTGTCTTTATTTGGAATTCTTTCCTGTAATGGTTTTTAGTTTATGAAAATTTTACCTATATTTTCAATATTAGGTTATATGAGCCAAATAAAGAAAATAATACTTTACAGTACTTTATTATAAAATCAATCCACAGCATGTGATAGAACCGCCACCCACAATTATAAACACTGATTATTCATTCCCCAAACATTAGTCATCCACCTTCAAAAGAGCTAGCTTCCACAAACAGAAGTTCACTTTATTATTATATTTTCTTTACTTTCTTGGAATGCTTAAGGCTTTTTTTCCAGCAATTAAAGTAAAGCATAAAGCATAAAAACTATCATAGCCTAAAAGTTTTGATAAAGGAAAAATAAGCTAAGAGGCTCAATTGTTCTATCCAAAGGATATTAGTAGAAAATATGCTTGTGAAGTGCCTGTAAAAAAGTGTTCAGTGCCTTTTATTAAGTCACAAGGTATTGAAAATCACTTTTAACTTGTGTTTCTTCAAAGTCTAAACAGGAATCAGAAAAAATATTTAATCTATTGAGTTCTTTTTGTCTTGTGCCAGAATATTTCTTGGAATTTTAGGGAGCTTAGCTTGTTAAATAAAAAGAAAAGATCAAAGGCAACATTTAGAATTTGGGTAGAAAACACACAAAGAAAATTTAAATAATATCCAAAATAAACAATTTGAAATTTTTTTGGTATAGGACAAAACAGCATAGGCAGTAACTACTGAATACTGCTTGTACAGTATATAAATAAATGAAATCATTTATACTTGAATATATACACACCATGACCATGCATAACAAAATACTCAAGTATAAATGAGACAAAAATGTTCCCATTGGTACATAGCATATTTTTGAGCATCTGTGGTTCTTGTTTTTTTCTGTTCCAATAGAATTTTCAGTGATAAGCTCCAGTGTGTTGCAATATTTGGAGTCTAGCTCTTTGGCTAGAAATATAAGTACCATGTCACTACTGATACAGAAAAACCTAGGTTGAAGTTAGTGGGGGCTGTCATTCATTGTCCAAACGGGCTGGTTCTAGGACACCATTTTACTATGGTACCTCAGCAACAGGTGGCTTTGTCTTCTTTTGGGATAGCTAGTTAACTCAGCTGAATCGTATACATGTTGATTGACCTGTTTATTATACATAACTATTTGTCAACATCAAATGATATTTTTGAAAAAATGAGCATATTTGGTCAAAGGTTATCTAACTGAATTCTCAAATGATACTAAGTTGGTCACATTTCTGTTGCAGCATTCATTTGTTCTGTTCTGTGTTATCTTTAGTTGTTTACATGTATTACATATAAAACTAGATTCTAGCCTAAGTAGCCGATCATCTGTGTAGTTCATGTTCCCATTCCCAATGCTTGGTGGCATGATTCTTTAGCCTTCCCAGGGCCCAGACATGGTGGCTTCATAAGCTGACATTCAGGTAGGTTGCAAAGATTGGGCTTGTGGGTATCAATCAATCAGCAAAATCCTGTTGCCTGGAATAGGAGAAGTAGATGTAGCCTGAAGAGAAGTGAGAGTCATATCTAAGAAAAGTGGTCCAGAAGCTTATCCTAACTAGCAAAGTGTGAGATCCCAGTCAAGAGCTGAGTAAAAGCTGTGGGGCTGAGAATCTGACATAGGAGAAGCCTAATGATTAATAATACAAGTTGGTACAGTTAGAATACAATCTTAGGCGTTGGTTCTGTATAGGGAAAGTGCAGAGGCCAGAGGTCGGAGTGATTAGATTGAGACAAAGGAACCAGCTGATCAATTTAAAGGTATAGGGATAGATCAGCCAAGGACAAATTATTACTTATTACAGGTACAAAACTAGATTCTTTTGAATGAGTCAAAGTAGTTAATTGTAAATTCCACAAAGGGTGATGGTACAATAACTACTATCTTTAGGCTTGACAGAGTGAAACTGTAGTTCATGTGTGCTTCTGGTCAGAAAGGTAGTTGTTTTGACTAATATTTAGCCTGAAAGTAACTCAAATCAAATTCATAAAAATTATCCCTGTAGACAGAGTGTATATGACAAGAACAGCTTTAGCAGATGTATTATATGGAACATCTATTATAAGAGAGCTATTTCTTCTGAAATTACCCATATCCATACAGTCATATGACAAATTATTTTTTAAAGATAGCCTTTACAATCTAGACCATCTCCCATGCAATTTCCTTACTCTGAGATTGACAGTTGTGTGATCAATTTCTAGAGTCCATTTTTGCTCCTTTTGAACTGGAGGACCCTAGAAATGATATAATTGACATAACACAAGCTGAATAATTCCTCTGTGTCTTTAGAGGCAAGGTCATAAAAATGCTGAGACATTCACTGTATATTCTTGGCACATACATGATAGCTTAGAAGTTAGCCACTGTGCTGTGAGGAATCTAAGCTGCCTCATGAAGGTCCACATACAGGTGTTCTGGGCAATAGCTACAATTAAACATCTGTCTACTCCAAAGCAATCATCAACCACGGATATGTGAATGGCCCTTTGGAAAATTCCAGATTCAGCCAAGACATCTCTGGTCCCCTTGCTTCTCCATTTGATGGCATGTATGGCAGAGATAAGATGTTGTCTCTGTTAATCTCTGTTCAGTTTCATATTTCTTTTTTTAAATTTTTTTATTTTTTAATTTTTTTAAATTTTTTTATTGGTGCACTGTATTCATACATCATAATAGGATACATACTTTTGTAGACATACATGCACACTTTTCCCAGTCAGCCCCCACCCAAACCCCACCCCATTCTCTCCCTATCCCTCCCTCCCATGCTTGGCTTAGTAGTTGACATCTAGTATTATGGCAATTTATCTAAAATTAAAAATGATAATCTCACATAACAGTTTCATTTGTCTGATACCAAGCTTTTGATGACTTAAAGATAACATTTCAATATTTCTTTTTGCTTTCTTTCTTACCAGAGAATATTTTTTTCTATTTTTTTTAGGTGAAACTATCATATATTTATATATTTATTTTTCAGAAAAAAATCTATCCTAATATGGAATATGGACTCTAGGTACCCAAAACGATCTTGAAAAAGAACAAAGCTAGAAGATATATATTTTCTGATTTCAAACCATATAAAGCTACAATAATTGAAACAGTGTAGTACTATTCTAAAGGCAGATATATAAACCATTGGAGTTAAATACAAGCCTAGAGCTAAATTCTTCCCTATATTGTCAAGTTATTTTTGACAAGGTTTCCACAAACATTTGGTGGTGGAAATAAAAATCTTTTAACTAAATATTGTTAAAAATAATAATTACATGGAAAGGAATAAAATTGGACCCTTACCTAATCCCATATACAAATATTAACTCAAAATAGATAAAAGACCTAAATATAAATCTTAAGACTATAAACTTTTAGGAGAAAATCTGGGTCATTAAACCTCACAACATTGAAATTGGCAGTGATTTCTTGGTTATGATTTCAATGGCACAGGCAACAGAGGAGTATACAAACTCCCTAAAAAATAAAAAAAAAATTGTATATCCAAAGACAATGTAAACAGAGTTAACAGTTACTAATAGAATGGGATAAAATATTTCCAAATGCTATATCTGAAGGTATATTAATATTCCAACTAGACATCCTAAAAATTAACAACAATAAAGGCAAACAATACCCTTTACAGATAGGTAAAAGACTAACATAAATAATGAATCTCCACAGATAACCAATCTTAGTTGTCTGTTGGATGGAAAATCTTATTTCTCTAGTTCTGGAGTGTGTTACCTATTTCTTCTTTGTAGTTAATCTCTTTGAGTATTTTCTCTAGTGCTGATTTTGAAGACATAAATTCCTTCAGTTTCTGTTTGTCATGGAAGCTTCTTATTTCTCCATCTAATTTGATAGAAAGTTTTGCTGGGTAGGAAATTTTTGGCTGGAAGTTGTTTTCTTTCAAAATTGGGAATATGTTACTTCAAGCCCTTCTGGCTCTCATAACTTGGTTTGGGAAGTTTGGAGTGATTCTAATTCGTTTGCCTCTGAATGTCACTTGGCCCTTTGCTTTTGTTGCCTTTAAGATTCTCTGCTTGGCTTCCACATTGGTCATTTTGACAATTATGTGGCGTGGGGATCCTCTTCTCCGATCCTGTCTAAAGGGAGTTCTATAAGTTTCCTGGACCTTTGTATCAACCTCTTGCTCTATGTTTGGAAAATTTTCTGCTATTACTTCCTTGAAGAGATTGTTGATCCCTTTGGTTTCACTTTCTTTTCCCTCCTCTATTCCAATTATTCTTAGGTTAGCTCTCTTAAAATGGGCCCATATTTCTTCAATATCAGATTCCTGCTGTCGGATATTTTTTTCTAGATTAGAAACTATGAGTTCATTTTTGGATTGCTCATCTTCTAAGAGCGAGATTCTGTTCTCCATGTGTTCTAATCGGTTGTTTGTGCTTTGAATTGAGGCCTTTACTTCATTAATTGCATCCTTTATCTCTTTTTTGCTCTCTCTGAGTTCTTTTCGAAGCACCTCTATTATTTCTACAGTTATTTTCCTGATTTGATCTTCTAGAAATCTCTGACTTTCTGTTTTATCGGGTTCTGATGTTGTGGGGTTGTGGGCATTAATTGCTCCAGTATTATTCCTCTTTCCCATGATTTCCTATGTTTGTGCCTTCTCTGGGTTCTTCCCTTGGGTCACTATGACTTCCCTTAAGGTGTTCTGGATCTCGAGTCAGTAGTATCTCAGACCCCACTACTCCTTTACTGGGTTTTATCACAGAGTCTCTGACCCAGAGAGTCGATAGAGGCTGCTTTAGACTGTGGGGGGTGCCAGGTTGCACGTTCTCCTATGGTGTGATATCTCGGCCACCGCCCCCCTTCCCCACTGGGTCAAGTCCCAGGGATTTCTCCTCTGTGGCTCGCAATTTGACTCACTGTTCTTGAGTACGCAGATGTAGCTGTACTGGCCTCGCTGAATTCGCTGCTGCTGCCGCCGGTAGCAATATGGCGCCGCTGCTACGCCCTCGGCTGTGGGGCTGGCGTTTTTCTTCTTGATTTTGATTTCTACTCTGAATCCCTGCAGCGTGTGCTGAGCTCGGCCACTGGGAGCTGTAGATGCTCTCTGCGCGGAGAAATCTCGCCTAGCTGTTCTGCAGTGGCTCACCTCGGCTTGCTGTGGCCATCTGGTGAATTCGCCGCTGCCGCCGGCAGTATGGCGCTGCTGCCGCGTCTGCCGCGTCCTCGGGCGCGAGGCCGGTGTATCTCCTCTGTGGCTCTGTTCTCAGTCCGCTTTCTCTCTAGAGCCTGGTCATTTTTTGTTTCACTGGTGATGGTGTTTTCTGGCTATGAAAGGCGCTGATTTTGTGGTAATGGAGATTTGTTGTTAGCGGGGCTCTTAAGCCCCGCTTTTCTCGGTCGCCATCTTCCCGGAAGTCCAGTTTCATATTTCTGAGCTAAACACTAAACACATAAATGCTTTACTCTAAGGCACTAAATTTTGAGTGGTTACTTTTTATCAGTAGCCTGCTGGGACATGACAGGAATAGAAGAAAACAAAATTTGTATTATAGAAATATCACCTTGGTAAAGACATTTTATCCAAGGCCATTCTCATGAATATTCTCATTTTTTCCCCTATGCTTTTACCAAGGGAGAAATACTTTTTCATACTTGATTAATATTGGTTTCAAAATTTAAAATTATAAATGTGTACTTGTAATGCAGAAACATGTTTTCTAAATAATTACTAATTATTAAAAGTATTTATTATTTTTTCTAAAGATTACTGAATGCATTGCTTGATGACCAAACAAAATATTAGGCAGAATTTTTCATGGACAGGAACAAATGCCATCCCTAAATACTATTTTTTTTTAGAAATACAATTTGCTAATGTAGAAATGTCAGAACAAATGACTACTAGAAATGACAGCTTATAATTCAATACAGCACTAATTTGAGTATTTAAAAAACGTAATTACTCATTCAAAAGAGATCTTCAGTTTTCTGCAAGTGTCTTTTATATCAGGGAAAGTGAACATTTTCATTATAACATCTTCTGTTAAAAAAGAAGCATTTAACATTTATACTTTAATTGAGTTAAATGCCTAAGGCTTCAGTGATGTTGCATGTAATTTTCCAGAGGGAAAAAATCTTCAGATGAAAGAAATACTAATAAGCCTTGCTTAAAATATTTCTGAAGTAACTAGGTATTGTTGTGCATTTGAGAAATAATTCTTTAAAAATCTAAAAGATTATCCATTTCAGTTAGACTAAAATGACAACTGAAAATGACTGCGAGCTTCTAAAAAGGAACATGATAATCAGAATGGTACTTGAGAAAGATGATTAATAGTGCTGCATATGTGAAACGTAGGAGCTGTGATTCTCAGGAAAGTGTGGTTGGGACAGGTGGGCGGGTGCAGGACATGCACAGACTCACTGATCCCTGGGGAGTCACACTCCCCCAAGTCCTCCTGGTTACCTTTCCCAAGTTCCCAGGGAGAACCAGTGGACCACAGGGAGATGCTGAAAACTCTGAACAGGGCTGAGCCATGATGTGGGAAGAGAAACAGAATAAAGAAATATAGATTACAAAAAAAGATTTGACAGAATATACTTTTTATTTGGATGTGATGCTATAATGAGGATGTAGGTTAAGAGCTCAAGAGAAGCAATACAGAGCAAATGGGATCTAAAATAAGAGAAGAAAAATGATGGTGAGCTACTTATTTTAAAATATAGTTCTTTGTTTCTGAGCCCTGAGTGGTTTAGGGTACAAGAATTGATTCTGTGAGCAGCAGTCGACATGTTTATGTTTCAAACAGAACCTGGTTCTTCTTTATATACAAGAAAGCTTGATGTAATTTATACCCATTTTTACACTAAGTTATGCTATTTGTATGTGACAAAAAATGAGTCATTTTTTCCATTAAGATATAGAATGTTAGTTTGGAGCATATAAAGTAATGTTTTAGGTTTTGCTATTTTAATCTTGGTAATGTTCTTTTTCATGAGTAAGATTATTATTTTTTCTAACAGTCTATGAATTCCTTTTGATAAGATGCATGTATTTATCTTAGAGATGTGGTCATTGAATATATGATCATTTGTTCTTGGACCTCTTGTTCTACCCTTCACAGTTCTTCCATCCCTCCACTCACATCTGGCAATCCCTTCTTCTTTCAGCCCATTCTTTTGTACTCATAATCCCTGACAGCTGACCAATAACCACTGTGCAGTTACTTGAGTAAACATTGTAGGTTGCTTTGTGAAGATCCGCTTCTACATTTTCTTCTCATGTAGAGAGCTATCTTTTCCTGATAACTCTCTTAATTTAAATATTTGACAATATTTTGACAAGACAGAAGTTCATAAATACCCTTGGTAGCCCAGACAAAGGCATATTTCAGTCATTTTGACATAGAATAGAAAAACTTTACATGGTTCATCTAGATGCCAGAGTGCTTTAAAAGGGGGCTTTGAGTGTTTTAAAACCCAACATTCACAGAGGGGACTATGTGATTTAATTGTTTATCTTTGCCACCATTGATGTTTCAGCCTTCAGGTCTATCCCCCCACAAAGTACCAAGTCTCCAAGTGTCAAAACATTCTCCTTTTTGAAAGAACAGATTCTTTTGTGTGCAAAAGGTCTTCCTCCACTCACTCAGTGTATTCTCCTTTAGCATTAAAAAATAAACAGAAGCGACATATCCTTAAAATAACTATCTGAACTCCAGTCACCTGTGCAACGCCGAAGCTCTCTAAATGAATGAACTGTCAAACATCACACAGAGGTGGGAATTAAAACTGCTGAACTCAGGGTATTAGAGGCAATCTAGCGCTTCTTTGGGGCAGTGTGTCTGCCAGAGTTCACACAGCTGCTGCGACACCGCATTTCTCCCAGTGTATTAAAACATTCCCTTTGAATAACACAGGCTCTGCGCTACATTGCTTAACCTCCAGGAGATTTGAAACCTCCAAGCCATCATCCAATTAGAGCTGACACTCTTTCAGTTACCTACTGGATTTAGAAGAACCCAGGGGATTTAAGAAAAGGTATGTTGCTTTGGCCGGAGAAACAAACAAATAATAATCATGCCTTTTATGGGATTGTATTTATTAAGGGAACATTCTAGTTTGCTGCAGTGTTTACTTATTTTTTAAGGTTTATTTTTTATCTATTTTTTATTTTTATGTGGATCATATTGAAATTGGCATTCAGACAGTATTTACTCATTAATTGATTAAAAGCTGCCATATTCCTTTCCAAACTGTCTGCTTAATCCATAGTAACAGAGACGTTGGGGCTTTCTTCTCACTCTTTTCAAAGCACAGACTGTGATACACCTTAGATACAACTGGCTGCAATTAAAATGTTACTCTTTGCAAATTTCTTTTCCTCAGACAAATGGTCTGGTGAAACCCTCATCTTTCTGTTTTCCTCTTCAGACCATAATTTTGTACTCATAATCCCTGATGACTGATCAATAATTACACTGTGGTTACATGGCGAATATTGTATGTTGTTTATAGTAGCTAGTAGGGACCAGAGGTGCAGAGTCCCTCTTCTCTCATTACTATAATGTTATGCATAACTATTATCCTTTCTCTGACCATCCTGCCCCTTCTTCAGACTGTTATTCTGGGTAGAGATTATATGCCAAGTTAGAGCCTTCTCAGAAGGAAACAATAGAGGTTGAAGTTATACTTTGCTCAAAGTGTCCTTTGAGACTCGCTCTTCAAGCACATACTTGGTTTTGTGGAAGTCTCCCTCGTTTTCTCACAGTAGTAGAGCTTGATTCTTGACATCTCTCTGAGCTCTCAGTTTTACGACTTGGACTTCAGCTAAATGAAAGTTGATGGTTGCTTCTCTGTCATCTTCTATAATGCTATTTCATGAGAAACGGTAGAAGTTGCTTCTCCAATTTTGATTCATGTTTTCTATGGCTTTCCATGTTTGGGGATTTAGTTAAATATGTGCAATTATTAAGAGTAACTTGTTTGCTCATTTTATTTTATTTCATTTTTGGACAACATATCCTGTCTAGTAGTGAGGAAAGATTTCTTCCTCTCTATTTTTGGGGTCTGCTTTGCCCTCGTCTTGACAGTAGGCCCACTGTATTGGGTTTGGGGCTCTTTCTAGCTCTAAGATTCACTGATGAGCCATGAGTACAATGCTTTTTAAAGTGGATATTCTCTTTGTTACTCACAGAATGACTTCTGAGTTGACCAGATAATTTTAACTGAGAATCTGATAAGGTAGAAAATAATGGCTCAGTTCATCTGCTTTCCTCTCTTATGGTACTTGAACTCTCAATCTCCATTCTGGACTGATGGGTACTTATCACCTACTAAACCCAATCAGTTTGCACCTTGTGTCTTGCATCCTTTTTACAGCTAACCGATCTTCCATATCCAAATCTACCTGCATAGACTCCTTCTTCCTTAGAAGAGCTTCCCTTTCTCCTCACATTCATCAAGATCTCACTCTCCACATTCTCTTTTTCCATGGACATTGTCTTTGCTACTCTCTTGGTGCTCATTTTGTGTTAGTTCACTTTAGCTGCTATAACAAAATATCACAGAGAAATTTATTGTACCACAATTCCAGAGGCTCAAAGTCTCATATTAGCATTTGTCAGGTTCAGTGTCTGGTGAGGGCTATCTTTTAGGTTTTCAGATTAGCTTTGCAATATGTTCTCACTTGGCCCTTCTTCTGAGTAAACCCCTGTATTCAATCCCTAATAGCATGCACATGACACGCACACGCGCACACACACACACACACACACACACACACTCACACACACATCTTATATACAGAAAATTAAAAAATTAAAAATGTCTAGCTGAAAGTAGTAGAGAGACTATTTGAGAAAGGGAAGGGGAAGAGGAAAGGGAAGAAAAGGCAGGAGAGAGCATAATGGAAGGTAGACATTTTCACAGCATGATATATGCATATGACAATTTTACAGGAACCCCACAATTCATACAATTAATATGCCCTAATAATTTTAATGAAGAAGAACTGATTGTTAGAGAGGAGCATGGTCATTATCAAGGGCTAGAAAAATGTAGGGTTGGGGTCATAGAATGGGTGGCATGAACTTGAGGAAATGTTGGTCTTAGGCAATTTTCATTAGAGAAGAATAAGCTCATGTAATCTATTGTACAACAGAGTGACACTGTATTCTTAATTTTTTTCCTTTGGTACTGGAGATTCAACCCAGGGCCATTCTACTTCAAAACCAGATTCCCAGCCCTTTTTATTTTGAAACAGATTCTTGCTAAATTCCTAGGGCTGGTTTCTAATCTGCAATCCCAAATACTGGGATTATAGGCATGTGCCACCATGCTCAGTTTTCCTTCTTTCCCTCCTTGCTTCCTTCCTTATTTCCTTTTTCTTTCTTGTTTATGATCCAGTCCAGTGCCTCAGCAGGGCATGGTAGTGCAAGCATGTAATCCCAGTACATGGGAGGCTGAGATGGGAGGATTACACGTTCAAGACCAACCCTGGCAATTTAGTGAGACCCTGTTTCAACATAAAATATAAAATTGGGCTGGGAAAATAGCTTGTAGGTAGAATGCCCTTGGGTTCAATCCCCAGTATCACACAGACACATATATACCAAATAAAGGAGCAAAACAACAACAAACAAACAACAAACAAGAACAAAAACCCAGCCCCTTGCTTGTGCCTGGCAAGCAATCTGGCATAAAGCCAAATCCCTAACCTCAAATATTTTCTTGCAAACTGCTAATAGAGTAGATTTATTTAGTATATACATATATGTAAGGGTATGTATATGTGAAGTAATGCATATGTTAATTAGCTCAGTTTAGCCATTCCACATGTATACTCAAAACAACATATTGTACAGGATGAATTTATACAATTTTATTTGGCCAATTAAAATAAATATGTTTAAAAACATATTGTTTGTTGCTATATCCATTTTGCTGTCTTTTTTGAGTATCCAAATATCAGAAATTATTCATGAATATAATGACTTCAATATTATTCAGTGAATTCATATTTGTTTCAAGAGAAACTTGTCCAATCACTCTTAGTGTAAGAATCACTAGCATTCAATGTGTATTTCACTACATGAAGAAAGTTAATAGTGGGTATAGAGTAATTCCTTATTATCCAGGATTTTCATGAACATTGAAATGTGAAAATGTTCAAGTCCTTGATAGAAAATAGAATTTTATTTGAATGTAACCTATATACTTCCTCTTATATAGTTTACATCATCTGTAGTATCATTTTTGCTCCCTAACATAATGTAAATACTCAGCAAAAAGCTATTATATTGTATTTAGTGAATAATGGCAAGAAAAAAGTTTGAACATGTTCAATATAGATAAACTTTCTTAAAAAATTTAAATTTTATTTAAAATTATTTTCAATCTGAAGTTGACTGAATCTGCAGATTTGAAACCAATGGATATAGAATATAAATTCTATAATGATATAAATTAAAATGAGGATTAAATTAGTGAAAATGTCTTTAGTATCTTTAATACTATGATTTTGTACACATTATTGCTAGGTTTTCTTTAAAATAGACATTTAAGATTACGAACTTTTCAGTATTTAAAGACTGAGAGTAACAAAGACAGATATAAATGTCACTATGACTATGAGATATTAAGCATGGAATTCTAATTAGTAAAGCTTGATGGGGAAAGAAATCTGATGGAGTAAAAATGTAATTATTGTAAAATTGTTGATAGTGTAGGTAAAAGACTTGTCTCTAAAATTAAAAAGTCAAACCTAGTTAATTATATCTCAGCTAATAAAAACTGCAGTGATAAGGTATATAGATTGGTGAAAAATTAATGAACTCTTTAATGAATTTTGTAGTAAATTATAGAAGTTAAAAGTAACTTAATAAGAAGTTTGAAAATGTTTAGAAGAGATTAGATATACTAAGATATTAAATAATGCTAGAAATAGTGAGGCTTTTTATTTTAAAGAACTTGAAAATTAAATCTTTCTTACTGAGTTGCATCTCATTGTCTAGAATACTCTAGCACAAAATAGAATTTAATAAATATTAATTGTATTAATTAATTTTCAAATGCAGGAACTATAGGAAAACAAAGATGGTATGTATGTGGATGTTGTATAGCTCTGAGAGCAATTGTAATATTTTTGTGACCAAATGTTTTCTTTACCTTTGCAATTCTTTCTCCCTCTTTCTAATCTGTTACTTGTGCACTCATTTAATTTCTCAAAGCATAAATTCTCTAAATGTATATACTAATGCACCTTTCAACATTAATTTTTTTCTTTCTGAAATGTGTTATATTGCCAACTTAAATTTCCGTTTTCTTTTTCTTAGATAAAAGCCATAAGAGCAACTTCATTTTATAATTAGGAGACTTTCTGGCCATAATTCACAACAAGATCTGTCTTAAATTTTCTGGGTAATTTACATACTTTGGAATTAAAAATGAGAATGGATGTTTTTCTTGTTTTACTCATTTTGGGCACCAAAAGGTTTACCAATAACTAAGATAAGACTTTCATGACCCAGGAATTTAATGCATAATCATTCACACAAATAGCCCTTCACTTGGCTAGCTATTAGTCTAAGTCCTGTTTGATGTTGTCAGAGAAATAAGAGTGTCTGAAACATGAACATATTTATCCTTGTCCACTGAACGCTACTGATTTTTAGTCATCATTCTTTAAGCTGATTATAAAAAGGTGTGGACGTCCAGTTTTTATAAATTAAATTCTAATAAATTTCAACTTGCAATGGCAAATATCTTACTGTTATATGTGAGAGCTGCCAAATTCACATGCAAAACCATGAAAATGAGGCTTTTGCAGATTTAGACAAGTTAACAGTTAAAGTGACATATGACTTGCCGGGCGTGGTGGCGCACGCTTGGAATCCCCGCGCTTGGGAGGCGGAGACAGGAGGATCGCGCAGGTTCGAAGCCAGCCGCGCTGGCATAAGAGACCCTGTTTCAAAAATATAAAAAAATAGGTCTGGGAGTGTAGCCCGGAGGAAGAAGGGCTTCCAGGAACCCCAGTACCACCAAAAAAAAAAAAAAAAAAAAGTGACATATGACAAATGGACCAGTACTTCAAAAGAGAAGAATTTGAGTACTAAAGGACTAAGAGAGGCCCTCTGGGAAACTGGGTGAACCTTTAGGTAATTATGCAAGAAAACAATTCTCTTGCATGATCCTTCTGTCAAAGTCAAACTGGAAGTCAAAGTATATCACATTTTGCTTGAAAAATTAATAAAAACCCTCAGTTATAGTTTGTCTTCTTCTTTGTAAATTATTTTTTTTATGGTGGTACTGGGGTTCCTGGAAACCCTTCTACCTCCGGGCTACACTTCCAGACCTATTTTTTTATATATATATTTTTATTTGGAAACGGGGTCTCTTAAGCCAGTGAGGCTGGCTTTGAACCTGCACGATCCTCCTGTCTCTGCCTCCAAAGCACGGGGATTACAAGCGTGTGCCACCATGCCCGGTGCTCTTTGTAAATTCTAATAATTAAAATTTAATTAAATTTAACCTCTACTTGATAATATGGCAGATTAACAATTTTAAGACTTTTTAAGGTTTATTTTTATTTTTAAAAATATTTTTATTTTTATGAACTGATATATAAAAATTGTACCACTTCAGAAAGTTGTAATCTTACTTTTAAAAGTATAGAGCTATTCATATGTATATATATATATGTATATATATATATATATATATATACCAAAAATATATATATACAAAAATATATTATATATCTATTATAATTTTGCTTTTGGCTTTAAGTGGGCCTAGTTAAGTGCCAAGTGCCTTTCTCCTGGAGTGTTGTGATATTTGAATAATTGGAACTCTCTATATTAGCCAATATATGTTTGTGTGTGTGTATGTGTGTGCATACACATGCATAATTTCAGTGCTTACATAATTTTTCAAGCTTAGAATTTGATGGATATAATAAAATGTTTTAAATGACTAATATAAAAAAATAAAGTGACTTTACTAATGTGAATAATCCAAGCTGAATAGGCTGTATGATGCTCAATAGATTTTAAAATTCACTTGCAATTTTGTCCCAATATTTAATCCACCTAGTCTGATTTCAATTGGGGTCCTCTTTTTTATTTTATTTTTAGAAATTTTGCTTGTTTCTCAAAATTGAATCATAGTGTCAAAAGTATTTTCTTATATAATTTAAAGACTCTTCATTTTCTATGTGTGTTTTATGTGGTTAGGAAATAGAGTCTAAAATTACAGGAAAGAGAAGTAACCTTGCCCATCTTCTTGCTGGTACTCAAATGACATGAAACTTAATCTCAGTTCCAAGGTGAATTTAGTTATCTAGAAAGAGGTGGAGTGTGTGTGTGTGTGTGTGTGTGTGTGTGTGTGTGTGTGTGTGTGCTGGGATTGAATTCAGGACATCATGCATAATAAATAAATGTTACCACTAAGCCTTAACACTCCATCTTGACAATTTGCATATTGTTCCAATCCAATTAACATCATATTATGAAAAATTTCTCATACTTAAATACTTCTTGAAAATTAGATTATAAAGATGACATTGAAGCCGGGAGTGGTGGCAAATGCTTGTAATCTCAGCATTGGGGAGGCTGAGACAGGAGGATCTCGGTTCCCTGACAGCCTCAGCTACTCAGGCCCTTTGAAACTCAGTGAGACTTTGTTTCAAAATAAAGAATTAAAAATGAGGGCTGGGGGTGTAGCTCAGAGGTAGACTGTCCCTTGGTTTTATCCCCAGTACCATAAAATAAAGTAAAACAAAATACAATAAAATAGCTGGGTGTGGTGGCACAGGCTTTTAATCCCAGCACTTGGGAGACGGAGACAGGAGGGTTGCACAGGTTCGAAGTCAGCCTCAGCTTCTTAGTGAGGCTCTCAGCAACTTAGTGAGACCCTATTTCCAAATAAATTATAAAATAGGGCTGGGGTGTATCCAGGAGATAGAAAGCCCCTGGGTTCCATCCCCCAGTACCACAAAAATATAAAAAAAAATAAATAAAATAAAATAAAATGAAGATGAAATTGTATTTTTCTGAATTGATTTATAAAATTTAGTTTTATTTTATTGGGAAAAGATATACTTAAATTATTTAAATTGTTTTGGAGTTATGAAGCTGCTTTGAGCACTTATGAAGATAAGTTTGTTGTTATGGTTTATATTTGTGACTTTTTAAAAATTTGATTTCTAGAGATGAAATTCTTGAGTAAAATTTAGGAACATTTGCTAAATTGCTTTCAGAAAGTTAATACCAATTTTTTATTCCTCACAGCAGTTATAAGAGAGGCAGATAGTCCTATTCTTGTTTATGTCCTACTTGGGATTGAGAAATACCATGAAAATTTTTGCAAGTTTTATAAGAAAAACAAATATTTTAATTTTCATCTCTTTGCTTATTAAGTGGCTGAATTTTTTATTTACTGTTTATTAGCCACTTGTGTTTCCCCTTTGTGTGTTCTCTGTCCATACTCTGTGCATATAGTGATGCATTTGTGTTTTAAAAGAGGAACTCATTAACGCAAATAATTCCCTAATTAGTGAACTTATAGTGGAAGTATTTTCTAAGTCTGTGTGGGGGCTTTTCCTTGCTTATATTTATTCTTTAAAAATATATTTTGGTGTACGCTTGTAATCCCAGCATTTGGGAGGCTGAGACAGGAGAGTTGCGGTTCATGGCTAGCCTCAGCTACTTAGTGAGGCCCTTTGAAACTCAGTGAGACTATATTTCAAAAATAAAGAATAAAAAATAAAATAGGGTTGGGGGTATAGCTTGGTGGTAGAATGCCCCTGGGTTCCATCCCCAGTACTGATATATATATATATATATATATATATATATATATATATATATATATCTGTAAAAAGAAATTTAGCATCTACTTAATATAAATTACTATGCACTATGGGAAATAAAAGGAAGAAAAAATGTTTGTGGTCTCAACAAGGATGCTGTCATATGACTTGAATAAAATAATTGAGATCCTGCTTCTACAAGCTCACTCATTTCTAATTTAAACATTATAAAAGCTAATTGAAATATGTTAGAAAAATATGAACAATGGCAAAAAAAGGGAATAACTATCCATAATTCTATCACCTTGGTCCATCACCTTTATACTTTTTGTTTAGCCATTTCTTTTTAATGCATTTGGACGTAGTTGAAATCACACTGTACATACTACTTTACAACTTGTTTTGCTAATTTATTATTAATTAATTAATTTGTGGTTCTGAGGGTTCAACCCAGGGGGCATTCTACTTTCAAACTACATCCTCAGTCCTTTTTAGTTTTTATTTTTTGTTTTGAAACAGTCTCTTGCTAGGTTGTTGAGAGTCTCACTGTGTTACTGATGCTGCCTGGACCTTACAGCTTCTTATCTCAGCCTCCCAAGGACTGGGATTATGGCCGTGTGTCACTATGTGGGTTTCTTTTTATTTAATATTATAGTTTAAGCCAGTCTTTTTATTTTAAAGACATCTGTATTTGAATAGGTAAATCTCTCTATTATTTCGTTAGGCATTCTTATATTTTTGGACATTTTGAGTTTTTCGTTTTCAGTATAATTTCTCTAGGTCTGTTATATATTTAAACCATAGTTTATGCTCCAAATTGGTTCAAGTTATGTTAAATTTGTCCCTCTTTTCTATTATTCTTCTCTTTTATTCTGGCTATTTGTGAGAAAAACTGAAGTATTATTTGGTTCGAAGGATTGAAAGTTTTTCATTTATTTTTTTCACATTTTTTAGGAATAGGCTCTTAATCATGAATAATCTCTTAATTATGCTTTAATACTTCTTGAAACCTCTTAAACTTTAGTAATTACCAATTTTCTATCAGCCTACTCTATGATGGTATGTGAATATCATTTATACTCAAAGGAGTCTTCTGTATGCTGTGCTGTCCTAAGTCCTAGAGCATTAGTCTGCTGCTTTTGTGAGGCCAGTACTTCTGATGGACTTTATCCTCCCTAATCATGTCTTTGAAACTTGTCCTTCCCAATTTTGTTTATCAAATGATTAAGGTTTTTGACACAACTAGAGCAGAAAAACTCAAGTTAGTATCTCCTAATTTCACAGCAATGTGGTAGATACCACATTTTAGAAGGGTGATAAGGATAAAATGTTTGAGTACCTCCCCACATTTACTTATTGAAGTCCTAACTCTAATGTAATGGATTTTGGAGATGTGTTTTCGAGAGATAATATAGTTTAGTTGAGGACATGAGGGTGGGCCTTTATGATGGGATTAATGCCCTTTCCAAAAGAAGACATAGATTGCTCTCCACAACAAAGAAAACCCCAAGAAAAGGCCAAGTGATCACATAAGAAGGTGGTCATCTGCAAACCAAAGAGTGAGTCCTCACTGAAATCCATACCTGCCGGCATCTTGATCCTGTACTTCCCAGGCGAAGTCCGTGAACGGTGAGAAATCAATGTCTGTCGAGGAGGCTGCCCTGCTTCCGTATTTTGTTACGGCACTCCAAACGGAATAGGACAGAATAAAGTGAGATTCCAGAAACTAACAATGCCTTTCTTTCTCATGAAAGAAATGATACATATGCCCTCTGTATCGGATATGTAAAGGTTTCTCTGAAATGGGATAGGAAATCACTGTTCTGGAAAAAAAAAATTGCTTTCTGTTTTAGAACCCAAAGTTAAAAGGAAATAGCATATTTCTTTTTATCTGGAGTAAATGTGTCCTTGGCTATACAGCATTTGCTCTACTGAGAATAAACCATATCATCATGTTCACAGTTTGCCTGTGAGCAGAATATATTAAAAAATTCATGTCTCTTAGGTTATTTTCAAAAAGGAGAGATGATGAAAAATTAAAAATTTTAAAAAAGATAAGCTTGATTCAATACAACTGCTGTATATACCATGTGCAGTTTATACTTTATTGTTATATTATGTTAATATTATGATAGTGAATGAAAAAGGTAAGTAGAAAATTCCATTGCATTAATATGGTTGAATTGTGCATGGGGAAGGGAGGAAGAAGGTAGGTCCACAGAAGAGAGCACAACCTCAAGTTTTCCCAGAATTGGGCTCATTTCACATCTCATCTCCTTCCTAAGATACCTCTTTGAACTTGAGTAAACTAAATTCTCAAAACAGCAGTTTCTTTACAAGGTGGGTATGAGGATAATATATTCTGTTCTGTACTGTATATTTCTACTGTGAAAATGAAGATATATTTGTGATACCACACATTTAAGGGTTTTTGTAGTGGAAAGTTATTGTTCTTATTAAAAAATTCTAGCATCTCAGATTTTATTGGAAAATTAATTGCATCTAGGGTTACCTGTAGATTGCTAGTTCAAGAAATTCAAAAGCAATCATTATTCAAATTTATTTATTTATTTATAGTATTGGGGATTAAACCCAGGGCATTCTACCTCTGAGCTATAACCCTAGCCATTTTTATTTTTTGTTTTGAAACAGGGTCTTGCCCTGTTGCTGAGGCTGTTCTTGAACCTGTGATCCTCCTATCTCAGACTCCCAAGTACTGAGATTACAAGTATGTGCCACCACATCTGGCACCATTATTCCTTTTAAATAATTTGGTAACTAAAATCTTTGTCCCAAACTATCCATCTTATCCAAGTTATAGGAGGGATAAAATACAATACACAATTTAACTACTATACATAAAACAGTGAAAAAAGAAGCAAATTTTGAGAAAAACTTATTTACACACTTAGAGAATTGCACTTAGGTGTCTTATATCCCTTAGTGCCCATGTCTTTTCAAGTACAAATTTTTGAAGTGAAGTCCTGAATACTTCAAGCCACTAAGTACAAATTGTATTTTATCTTTCCCATTATTAATTCAACTGGGAAAGACTACCTGTAATCACTAGGACAAAGATGAAAATAAAGGGAGGGAGAAGATAGAAAGGAAGGAAATAAGCACTCTAGTCACCTGGCTCACAATTTTGCTTAGGTCAGCCATGCAAAGGATCAACATTTGCTTGGTATTGTTCTATGATTGATTGAAAAAGTCTAATAAAATATGTTGAAAAATTGCTCTGGAAAACTTTTTTAAAAATTAAGCATTTTGAAATCAGCATTCAGTGATGCACAAACCAGTCTTGAGTCTAGCACCTGCATGAATTAACTACAAAACACACTGCTTTTCATTTTTAGTCAAATGTTTTTTTAAGGACATTTTTTATTTTAGAATGAATTAGACTTAGACAAAGTTGTAAAGACAGTACAGGAGTTTCACATTCTCTTCACTCAGCTTCTCCTCATATTAACCTCTTATGCAATCATGGTTTGTTTGTCAAAACTAAAAAAAAAAAAAATATTCAACTAAACTCTAGACTTTATTAGAATTCCAAAAGACTTTCAATGGTCTTTTCTTAGATCCAGGACTCAATCCAAGACATCAGATTGCATTTATTATCTTTTGGTTTGTGGTAGTTTTTCTGCCTTTCTCTGTGTATTATTTCCCTATTGATGTTAACAAGTAATCACAAACTTAGTGACTTAAAACAATGTGAACTTATTATTTTATAGTTCTGGAGATTAGAAATGGGCCTAATGACACTAAAATCAAGGTGTCTGCAGGGCTTCAGTATTTTCTGAAGTCTGTAGAGAAGAATCCATTTTCTCACTCTTCCCAGCTTCCTGAGACTGTTCACATTGCTTGGCTTACGGCCCCCTTCCACTTTCATAGTCAGCAATGGCCAGGCAAACCCTTTTCACTATCCACCTTTCTGATTTCAGCTCTTCTGTCTCCCTCTTTCCCATTTCCAGGTCCATATGATTATACTGGGAATGCCATTGTAACCCAGAATAATCTTTTGATTTTAAGGTCACTTGACCTTAAACAATAGGAAACCTCATTTCCTATTGTTTTGCTACATAACCAATTTCCAAATTCTGGAGATTAGGAGATGCACATATTTGGTGGGTCATCATCCTGCCTACTAGTCTACTCTCTTCTCCTCCCAAAGAGTCATGTCTGTTCCACCACATACATTTGTCCAATACCAAGGTCCTCACTCATCCCAACTCAGGTTCTGCCACACTCGCCACATAGTTCACAATTTCCCTGAATCTCATCTAAATCTCATTAGCTCAAAAATTCAATAATCTCATCCTCTAAATCACGTATGAAAAAGACTGAATATAATATAACTGAGGCACAATTCCTATCTGTAACTATGAAAGAAATAGTTACTTGCTTTCAAATTACAATGATGACTCAGATGATCAGTTAAAATGGGCAGAAAAAGGGTAAACCAAAGGAATCGTCATTTTCAAACAATTTTTCCCTGTGGTTCTCTCCTGACTTCTGGGTTTGGTACTCCACACAGGAAATCCTTTTTACTTTTTCATGGAAGGTAGCACATGTTTGTATCAGTCTGTTTCCTGCCTGAGAATTTGGGGGAACTCAACAGTTTTATTTTATTTTGTACTCCTTATATTTCTTATAGTCAAAACTTGCATTGTTTCTGAAAAAACTTTTCAAGAACTTAGCCATCTTGATTTTAGCCCAGCAAAGCCTATGCCAAACTTCTACCCTGTAGAGTTGATAAATTTGTGTGTGTGGCATTCTTCTTTTTTTTTATGGTACTGAGAATTGAATCCAGGAGCATTCTACCTCCAAGCTATACTCTGAGCTTTATTTTACTTTTTATTTTGAAACAGGGTCTCGCTAGGTTGCTGAAAGTCTTGCTAAATTGATGAGGCTGGCTTTGAACCTACAGTCCTTCTGTTGCAATCTCCCAAGTTAATGGGATTCCAGGTGTGCAGCACTGGGCCCAGCCCAAATTTATGATTTTTTTAATCCTTAAGTTTGTGTTTATAAAAACGTATAACTGGATTTAGTAATATGGAAGCCATTGGTGATATTGAAAAAAAAACTGTAATAGGGAGATGATGAGAAATAAAAGTTTAGAAAGGGATTTGAAAGAGAAAGAGAACTAGAAAGAGTACATAGAAACCACCCTGGAGGTTTTCCACATACTCCCTGCTTTCCTATCTTTTGGCCTTGGCTAATGGTCTCCGCTGACTGGCTTGTTCTTTTCCCTGTTCTAACTCTACTCCATTCTCATGGTAAATTCCTATCTGTACACTTTTCCTGACTCTCAGTTAAGGTTATTTTTTCCTATCACCTAAACATTTACTCTGTTGTATGATACAAGCTCTATCCACATTAAACTCCTTGATATGCATATCACTTAGCAGGTATGCATATCACTTAATTACAGAAAATCTCAATAAATGCTTGTTGAATAAAAAATTATTGGGATGTTCTTATACATTAATGAATTAAGTAATTATAAAGTATACCCTCTTGACCTGTGAAGCTTTATTATTTCTATTTTCTAGGTGCAGTTTGGTATATTCAAGTATTGGTAAGACAAGCAGAAAGATTAACCACAGGACAAATATCTATCAAGTTTCAGTCAAATTAGAGCTTCAGCACTGAAAGTCTATTTACTTACATGAAATCTCTTTCCTGAAAAAATATTTGTGGATCATTATCCTAACTTTTGAAAGTACATTTTCAAGTAACTTCAAAGTTATCACTTTCTATGGAAAGAAAAAACAACAACATATTTATAAAACTGAATTCAAAGCTTTTTTAATTTCAGAAAAGAGGATGCCAGGAAATGCTATAAACATTTGAGAGCTTAAACACACCTGCATTGAAAGCTTAAACACACAGAGATGCAGGAACTCAAAACTTAAACCAATTATAATAATCAGGAAGCAAAGCTTATCCAAATAAACATAAAAAGTGATTCAGGTCTCAAGGTGTTAGAATTTTACTTCTTTAAACTCAGTTTATTTTTAAATTTTCTCACTTCTGCCTACCAGTTTCCCCCAGTTGCTCTTGGTGATCTACCCCTTCAACATTTCCCGTGAATTCCGAGGCCACACTGCTCAGTTCATTTTTCCTGCTCTCTCACCGTGCATCAATTCCCACACTTTGTCTTTTCATTATCTGATAGGCACTGAAGTTTGCTTTGAGTAAGCAGTACCATCTTATATAACTACAAGTCTTTCATCTTGCAACTACACCCATCGGAAACCACTGGGAACAAGGAAGAAAACAAATGGCATTTCTGAGCAGCCAGGAAACTATCACAAAGAACAGAGCCCACAAGTCATAGAATTCACTCGTCGGAGAGTTCCTCAGACTCTCTAAGTCCACTTACTTTGGCATAGTGTTTTTTACCAATACGTCCTGAGGGGATTAGTGAATGATGTCATAAAATAATAACACTCATGTTGTGATGATCTTGGGTCAAAAGTGCAAGTTGAAACACACTCTGTAAATTAGAATAAATAGGGACAAGAAGTAGGCACTTCACCAAAAATGAATAATATAGAAGAAGTGTGTCAACAGTTATGGAGTGAGCTTCCTTAGTTTATAAAACATATTTTTGTGAAATATAATTCCCTAATAATGCAGAACTTATTTTTTTCAGTGTACTCATCAGTAGTATTTTAAGATATATTTAAAAAAATTAACTGTTAAACTGGGCATGGTGGTACACACTTTAATCCCAGTACTTGGGAAGCTGAGACAAGAAGATCTGGGTTTGTGGCCAGCCTCAGCTGCTTAGTGAGGCCCTCTAGTGAGACCCTGATCCAAAATAAAGAATAGTAGAGTTTGGTGGCACAAGTTTGTAATCCCAGTACTTGGGAGGCTGAGACAGGAGGATCGCAGTTTGCAGAAAGCCTCAGGTACTTAGGCCCTTTGCAACTCATTGATACCCTATTTCATTAAGAATAAAAAAAAAATTGGGCTGGGGGTTTAGCTCAGAGGTAGAATACCTTTGAGTTCCATTCCCAGTACCACAAAAAATAATTGTAGAACAGTTTGGAGATAACTAAAGAATCCCTACAGCATCTAAAAACTGTTTTGGGATTATAGTTTACAAAAGCTATACAAAAAAGTCTGGCTGATGAGCCACAATTAGCCTAATGGGTTCTGAATTTAGAAGCTCCTGTTCAGCTGGGTGTGGTGGCACACACTTGTAATCCCAGCATTTGGGAGGCTGAGACCAGAGGATCACAGTTCAGGGACAGCCTCAGCTACTTAGTGAGGCCCTCTGCAACTTAGTGAGACCTTGTTTCAAAATAAAGAATAAAAAATAGGGCAGGGGCGTTCCATCTCCAGACCCTCAAAAAAAAAAAAAAAAAAAAAAGTTCATGTCCAAATTATTACTTGACTATTAATAGACTATGTGAATTTCTGTTCCATGCCTCAGTTTCCTCTTTTGTGAAAAGGGGATAATCAAGGTGGCTATCTCTTAGTGCAGGGCACAGAATGAAGCAGATACTCTTGGTTATAATGGTTTCTGGATATTTTGGTCTTACTAGTATCTTAAACACATCTGCCAGTGCATGGAGAGAAGTTGGAATTGTGAAATACCAGCATTATAGGGAATCTTGAAAAGTATTCATTGAACGGAATTTAGAAATGATGTAGTGTAACATTCACCCCAATGTAAGTTTCACTTTTCAAATTCCCTGTCACTTAGCATCTGCACACAAAAAATGGACCATTTCAAAAATCTTCTTTGTCTCTTTTTCTTTTGATTAAACTCAGAGGCATTCTACCTATGAGCTATGCCATCAGGACTTTTTATTTTTTATTTATTTTTGAAACAGAGTCTCACTAAGTTGCTGATTCTGTGTTCAAACCTGTGATCCTCCTGTCTTTGCCTCCTAATTACTAAGATTGCAGGTGTGGGCTCACCTTCAAAATACCATATTTTAAGAATTTTAGATAATTCCTAAAAATACAATAGTGTGGACTATGTTCCAGGTTACATACTATACACTTTACTCATATTCTTGTTAACCTTGTAATAACTTTACAGAATTGATATGCTTACCTATATTTTAGAGATAAATTTGGGTCAGAGAAGGACAATATCTTTTTTGAGATCATATAGTTAGTAGTTTTAAAGATGATAAAGTATTCTTATTAGTAACAGCCCTTGATACGATTTGAAGACATATCTTGTTGTTTGGTAAGATCTCTCTTTCCTACAGCAATTATGTCAGCAATTCTTTGTATGACATGTGGATTGTGGTTGTTTTTTTTTTTATCAGTAACCCTCCCCTAAAAACTTAAAAAATTACTTTTAAGTATGCCACTGAAGGATAAATCTTCTTCTACAGATAGATATTGTCCATCCTGATTTAGATACTACCCTATTATACAGCATAAGAGGTTTTTTTGCTTCAGCCACATCAAAATGTTGGCTAATGTTTAACTAGAAATCAACTAAAGCCTCTAGTTTTTTCCCCTCCTCATTAAAAATCCATCACACCTGGTTGCTCCCATCTTGTACACATGCAGTGTATATCTTTGTTCATCTGTTTGTTTTTTAATTATAGCATGTCTGCTAATTTCATTTTATGGGTTTCATCTCAGTGTTCTGCCTTGTCAAAATTGTTTTGAATCTTCATCTTGTCATTTGACATATTAGCTCTGCCTTTCAATCTAGCGTTATTTGCAAATTTGATAACCATGATTCTAATGCCTTCATCCAGGCTGTTGATAAAAATATCGAACAGAAAAGGGCAAAGATACAACCCAGCATCCTTGTCCCAGAGATATTTTAGTTAATGATGCTTCCTCTGAGTGAATAATGGTCCAGCAATAAAAGAGAATGTAGCTTTGTTTGTATTTAATAGCTTCGAAGCTGCATTTTTATCTATAACACATTATGGTGATCTAATCCAGTCCGATTGGGTAAGACATTAGCTTGGGTAGAGATTAAATTCCAAGGGGAGCAGCACTCACTGCCTTCTGTGTTCTGGAATTTTATGATTTCCATAAAGACTCCATCTCCTCCTCAAATTCCTTCTCTTTCATAGCAGTGCTATGATGTATCTGAAGAAACATTTATTCTTGTGACTTCAGTAAAATAGAACTTTTGTGTTCTTTTATAAGGCCATACTTCGTGTTTTTTCACTATGGTATTTATCATCATGCCATATACATATATACTTATTACCTTGTTTATTGTCTGTGTTTTACAAAATTGTAAGCTTTCATAAAGCAGATTTTTTCTCCTTCCTTCTCTTTACTCACTTTTATTTCCTAGCACCTAGACCACATAGATAATTTTAGTAGACACTCAAACATGTATGAATAAATGATTAAAAAGCTTTAAGACATAACTCCGGGTGTGGTGGTGCATGCTTGTAATACCCACGCTTGGGAGGTGGAGACAGGAGGATTACGCAGGTTCGAAGTCAGCCACGCTGGTTGAAGAGATGCTGTATCCAAATAAAAAATATAAAATAGGTCTGGAAGTGTAGCCCAGACAGGAACCCCAGTGCCACCAAAAATAAATAAAATAAAAAACCTTTAAGGCATATAGGCATGCCACATTTTGTACAAATGTGGTAGAAGTATTTTAGGGGACGTTTGATATATTCAGCCCCATCGAGGCAGTGGATATCTGTGAACCAAATAAACATGTGCCCTTTGCTACTGCCCTGTACCCTCTTTCATGCTTCCTGCTGCTTTGACTCAGGATGCAGGGGCTTCCCCTGGTTCTCCAAGTTCCTAACATTGCTCTTTGTAGCTGAGGTCTAAGGATGGCGCTCCACTCTATATCCAATTCCGGTTTTATCCAATGACCATTCTAGTCCTAAGCTTTTCTGAAACGAGAAACTGTTTTGAGACAGAAGTCCCAGATGCTGAATGCCTGCCTTCATTTCCTGTTGTTGCTCACGTGGATTCTTGGGGGCTTAGCCTATCTAGTGGAAGCCTGTACTCTTTCATTTGGCAGTGCAATATGTTGCAGATGCCGTAAGCGCCAGGCCAGACCAGAGCCTGGCTGAGCTGGGTTTGAGCAAGCTCTTGTCCCTTTCATGATGTCTGTCTCATATGATTTTGCAATGATCTCAAGATACTACAGATAGAAACAGAGCCGGGAGAGAACGTGAGGTCACTGACAGCTGGAAAAATGAGACATCTAAGAACAAACTCTGCCTTCCAGTTGATTTTGCACAGAAGGTCTCTACATAAATTATTTCTGAAATAATTTATCTGTACCCCTTCAGACATGATTAGATATGTCTAGGAAAATAAAATGCAGTACAAGCAAAAACACCAAAAGAATTGTTCTTTTTTTTCTATTTTATGCTAGAGAAAGAGAAGTGACCTAATTATTGTTTTCAACTACATGACGGATTGTGTCCATCTGTTTTTCTCCTCCACCAGGAATAGAACTAGAGGAAACAGGCGTAATCTGCAAGCCTGAGCTTTGTAGTTTAAACATAAAGGAGAGTTTCCTGACAGTGAGTAGTGGATTATGGAATTTGTTTCTGATGAGATTTAGATTTCCATCTGGCTGGGGTCTGTTTCATGTAGTTGTCTCTGAAAGTGATGGAGGTGGGTGTGTACGTAAGTTAAACGTCCCCCTTAAAAGATTCTGATTCCTAAGAATTTATGATTCACTCTCTCGAAAATAAAGAACTACAATAGTTTCATGCTTTCCTAATATTTTTAAATGTAGAATAACACAAAGTTTTAAATTATTGGAGTACATTTAAAAATAACTTCCAAAATGAATGTTCTCCCACTTCTAGAGTGTAGGAGGGCAGATCTTTGAATCTGGAAAAAGATTGAATATGGTTTGCTGAAATGTATTTTTGGGCTTGCCCTAGATGAAATAGTTGTTTATTCAGTAATATGTTATAATTCTAAAATTGATTTTGAACTTGTAAATAATACTTTTTTCTTGTGAAAGTATTTGGTTTTGGACTAACTTAATAGTAGTGTATTTAATGGCCATCATTTTCACCTAGGAGTTGGGAAAAAAAAGCTCTATAGATTTAGCAATTATAATTATCTAACCAGTTAAGTGATAGATCATGGTAACAGAAACAAAAACAACTCAGTGACTGATTTATGTAGTATGGTTTTACCTGAAGTAGAAGTACATATGGGAGAAAGATTAAATTCAAAGTGACCTCAAGATTATTTTAGAAATCTATATAAATATCCAAGGTACTAAGATCTTGCTAAACTTACCTGTAGCATCAACATGGAAACTATTCTTTCAAAAATAAGTGAAAAATGTTAAAAAAAATGAGCTTCTGAGACTTGAGAGAAAATGTTAAAATGTTATACAATGATAAATAAAGAGGAAAATATTTTGATAGTAGGTTGAGTACTAATAACTACACTAGAATCACAATTAAAACCTCTGTGTGTCTCTTAGGACAGAAGCTGATTATTATATTTACTTTCTTGATTTTATCTGAAATAAATTTGTACAAATGAAAAAATGGCTTAATTTATGTCATCAATAATCTTTTAATGATTTAATTAAGTTATTTTGAAAGGTTATAGAATTGTGTTAAAGGGGCAAGGGTAAGTGTCGCCTTTTGTAAAATAATTTAGAAAACGATGAATCTTCAAGTTAGGAGATACTTTCTTAAATATATGAATGGTCAAAAGGTTCTTTAGACATACCTAAAATAGGTACATTGTTAAGGATGATACTAGGGTAACATTCCTCCTTCTTCCTAGCTTTGTTTAAAAAGAAAAGATGTTCAGGAATTTCAGTCGTGACATGTAGGATAAACTAATATCTTCTTTGTGAATAGAAATTAAAGTTTAAGAAATTATTCTGGACTGTATCAATGTGAAAACAAATTCTGAAGAATTTTGCAATTCCAGGCAGCACTGGTGAGTGTCAGGCAGAATTCACAACTTGTATTTGACTGAAACCCCTGTCACTCTGGGAGTTGTATGAGTCTTACTCTTTTTTCTTAACAATCTTCTGCCTATTTGCTAAGTCTGCCTCTCTATCCTCCCTTAGATCCCAATATGATTGTATCTAGCCTATGTTTTACTTCCCTCAATATGATAAGGCTTTACTCAATATCTTGGGTCAATCTACACAATCCTACCAAAACCTTGTCATTTTTATTACCAGTAACAAATATAGAGAATAAAGCACATGCTGTTGGAGGAGGAAATTCCGGATATATTTTCGAGATGAGAGAGTCATGGAGCCAGATGCAGTGGCATATCCCAGTACTTGGAAAGCTGAGATAGGAGAATAACAGATTCGTGGCCAGTGGATGGTAACTAAGCCAGACCCTGTTTCAAAATAAACAAATAAAATAAGGCTGGGAGTGTTGCTATTCCCCTGGGTTCAGTCCCCAGTTAGAAGAAAAAAAAGGAAGTTGGGCATGGTGGCGCACGCTTGTAATCCCAGCATTTGGGAGGCTGAGACAGAAGGATTGTGCAGGGTCAAAGCCAGCCTCAGCTATTTAGGCCCTTTGCAACTCAGTGAGACCCTGTTTCAAAATACAGAATAAAAAAATAGGGCTGGGTGTGTCTCTTGGAGGTAGAATGCCCCTGGGTTCCATTCCCAGTACCACAAAAAAAAAAAAAAAGAAAAGAAAAAAAGAAAAAAGGAGGGGACTCCTGTAAAATAATTCAGTGTTCATGGTAGGAGAAAGAGGTAAAGGTACTTACTTCTCTGGTTCCCTCTATATAAGGTTCTCTTGAGCTATTTTTTATTACTTTAATGAAGATAATTATTTCTTTTAAATTAGCCTCCTCTATAAGATTTCATCTTTTTTGACAGTAACTAGTTCTCCTTATTCTTTTGCTATTAATAAACCTTGGTTATAGAACCATCCTTCATGGCTTCCCTCACCCTATTCACACCTTTATAAACAGTCACTTTGTAAATGAGTTTTCAGATAACTTTCCCCGAATTATCTTGAGTATTCCATCTGTTTCCTCTTGAGAGCCTGAATAAAATAGTATTTTTGCCTCATTCTATTAAGTATAAGGCTTGGTGAGTGGTAGAAAATTATCTGTGATTGGTTTAACTTCCTTTATTTTTACGAAGACATTATTATAATTGAATGGAAATTGGAGGGTAAGCCTGCAGTTTGTGTCCTAGTTAACTATACTTACACAACCATACGTGTTTTATGGTGAAAATCCGACTCAGACTCCTGTTTTCTTACTTCTAGGAAAGAGGCTCACTTAACTTACAGAGTGTTTGGGAAAAACCAACCAACCAAATAGAAAAAGACTACTATAAAATAGTGTTTAAATTAGTCTATTCTAGAAATTTATACTTCACAATACTTTATGGGCACAGGAGGCTGGCAGAAGAAACAATAGCCTTAGGAAACTGCTCTTGTGCCCTGGTCCTCCAATACTAGAGAACAACAAACAGTTTTGTGTAGTGAGTTTTATTAACATTGGCTTTGTTAAAATTCTTTCATTTTGAAATTGCTGAAACTCAAATAAAGCTTACAAAACTGTAATTTTATCTTGCTTATGTAACTAGGAAGTCAAGGAATCATAGGTCAATGATTTTTTGAATTTATTGATTTTATTTTATTTTTTATTTTATTTTATTTTTTTTATTGGTGCACTATATTCATACATCATATTGGGATACAAACTTTTGTAGACATACATGCACACTTTTCCCAGTCAGCCCCCACCCGATTCCCACCCCGTTCTCTCCCCATCCCTCCTTCCCATGCTTGGCTTAGTGCTTGACATCTAGTATTATAGCAATTTATCCAAAATTAAAAATGATAATCTCACATAACAGTTTTATTTGTCTGATACCAAGCTTTTGATGACTTAAAGATAACATTTCAATATTTCTTTTTGCTTTTTTTCTTACCAGAGAATATTTTTTTCTATTTTTTTTAGGTGAAACTATCTTATATTTATATATTTATTTTTCAGAAAAAAATCTATCCTAATATGGAATATGGATTCTAGATATCCAAAACGATCTTGAAAAAGAACAAAGCTAGAAGATATATATTTTCTGATTTCAAACCATATAAAGCTACAATAATTGAAACAGTGTAGTACTGTTCTAAAGGCAGATATATAAACCATTGGAGTTAAATACAAGCCTAGAGCTAAATTCTTCCCTATATTGTCAAGTTATTTTTGACAAGGTTTCCACGAACATTTAGTGGAGGAAATAATATTCTTTTAACTAAATATTGTTGAAAAATAATAATTACATGGAAAAGAATAAAATTGGACCCTTACCTAATCCCATATACAAGTATTAACTCAAAATAGATAAAAGACCTAAATATAAATCTTAAGACTATAAACTTTTAGAAGAAAATCTGGGTCATAAATCCTCACAACATTGAAATTGGCAGTGATTTCTTGGATATGATTTCAATGGCACAGGCAACAGAGGAGTATACAAACTCCCTAAAAAATAAAAAAAAAAATATTGTATATCCAAAGACAATGTAAACAGAGTTAACAGTTACTAATAGAATGGGATAAAATATTTCCAAATGCTATATCTGAAGGTATATTAATATTCCAACTAGACATCCTAAAAATTAACAACAATAAAGGCAAACAATACAATTTAGAGATAGGTAAAAGACTAACATAAATAACGAATCTCCACAGATAACCAGTCTTAGTTGTTTGTTCGATGGAAAATCTTGTTTCTCTGGTTCTGGTGTGTGTTACCTATTTCTTCTTTGTAGTTAATCTCTTTGAGTATTTTCTCTAGCGCTGGTTTTGAAGACATAAATTCCTTCAGTTTCTGTTTGTCATGGAAGCTTCTTATTTTTCTATCTAATTTGATAGAAAGTTTTGCTGGGTAGAAAATTTTTGGCTGGAAGTTGTTGTCTTTCAGAGTTTGGAATATGTTACTCCAAGCCCTTCTGGCTCTCATGACTTGGTTGGGGAAGTCTGGAGTGATTCTAATTGGTTTGCCTCTGAATGTCACTTGGCCCTTTGTTTTTGTTGCCTTTAAGATTCTCTGCTTGGCTTCCACATTGGTCATTTTGACAATTATGTGGCGTGGGGATCCTATTCTCCAATCCTGTCTAAAGGGAGTTCTATAAGTTTCCTGGATCTGTGTATCAACCTCTTGCTCTATGTTTGGAAAATTTTCTGCTATTACTTCCTTGAAGAGATTGTTGATCCTTTTGGTTTCACTTTCTTTTCCCTCCTCTATTCCAATTATTCTTAGGTTAGCTCTCTTAAAATGGGCCCATATTTCTTCAATGTCAGATTCCTGCTGTCATATTTTTTTCTAGATTAGAAACTATGCATTCATTTTTGGAATGATCATCTTCTAAGAGCGAGATTCTGTTCTCCATGTGGTCTAATCGGTTGTTTGTGCTCTGAATTGAGGCCTTTACTTCATTAATTGCATCCTTTATCTCTCTTTTGCTCTCTCTGAGTTCTTTTTGAAGCACCTCTATTATTTCTACAGTTATTTTCCTGATTTGATCTTCTAGAAATCTCTGATTTTATGTTTTATCTTGTTCTGATGTTGTGGGGTTGTGGGCATTCATTGCTCCAGTGTTATTCCTCTTTCCCATGATTTTGGAAGTTTGTGCCTTCTCTGGGTTCTTCCCTTGGGTCACTATGACTTCACTTGAGGTGCTCTGGATCTCGAGTCTGTAGTATCTCAGACCCCACTACTCCTTTACTGGGTTGTATCACAGAATCTCCGACCCAGGGAGTCGATAGAGGCTGCTTTAAACTATGGGGGGTGCCAGGTTGCACGTTCTCCTATGATGTGATATCTCTGCCACTGCCACTCCCCTACTGGGTCAAGTCCCAGGGAGTACAGTACTGGGATTTCTCCTCTGTGGCCTGCAATGTGACTCACTGTTCTTGAGTTCGTGGATGTAGCTGTACTGGACTCGGTGAATTTGCTGCTGCTGCCGCCGGTGGCAATATGGCGCTGTTGCTACGCCCTCGGCCGTGAGGCTGGCTTATTTCTTCCTGGTTTTGAGTTCCACTCTGAATCCCTGCAGCGTGTGCTGAGCTCAGCCACTGGGAGCTTTAGATGCTCCCTGCGCTGAAAAATCCCGCCTGGCTGTTCTGTAGCGGCTCACCTCGCCTTGCTGTAGCCATCTGGTGAACTCACTGCTGCCGCCGGCAGTATGGCGCTGTTGCTGTGTCCTCGGGCGTGAGGCCGGTGTATCTCCTCTGTGGCTCTGAGCTCTGTTCTCAGACCGCTTTCTCTCTGGAGCCTGGTGATTTTTTTGTTTCTCTGGCGATGGTGTTTTCTGGCTATGAAAGGTGCTGATTTTGTGGTAATGGAGATTGGTTGTTAGCGGGGCTCTTAAGCCTTGCTTTTCTCGGTTGCCATCTTCCCGGAAGTCCCCTATTGATTTTAATTCTATGCATTAACTTTATTCTTAATGCATTTAATTCTTTATTCTTTATTTTTAATTCTCTTCTGTAGATCAAGTGTCTGTTAGTAGTTTTAGCTAAATTACATCTTTTTTTTTTGGTGATACTGGGGTTCCTGGAAACCCTTCTTCCTCTGGGCTACACTCCCAGACCTATTTTTATACTTTTTAAAAAATATTTCTTTTTTATTTGGAAACAGGGTCTCCTAAGCCAGCGCGGCTGGCTTCAAACCTGAGCGATCCTCCTGTCTCTGACTCCCAAGCTCGGGGATTACAAGCGTGCGCCACCACGCCCGGCTTAAATTACATATTTTAATTTTTAACAAAACTAGGGATTAAAACCAGGGGCATCCTACCGCTGAACTACAACCCCAGCCCTGTTTTATGTTTTATTTTGAAGCAGAGTTTCACTAATTTTCCCAAGGCCTTCTTAGTTCCTGAGGATGGCCTCGAACCTCCCATCCTTCCATCTTAGCCTATCAAGTATTGGAATTACATATGTGTGCCACTTCTTTTGGTTTTAAATTATATCTTTATAACATCAAATTCTATAAGTCTAGAACCTTTACTTGAGATATAGGTAAAGAAGTTCTAAAGGAAAATTTATAGCCATGAATAAATATAATAAAAAGTAGAAATATCTGTAAACTAAGCAGATATGTCAACAAGTTAGAAAAAGATTAATAAGAATAACAAAAAGTAGAAAAATGAAACTAATAGTAACAGAAATAAAATACAAACCAGAAATATGGTGATTCTTTAAGCAGACTAATAAAGTTGAAGACCATACTTGATTAAAAAGATATATTGACAATTTACCCCTATATTAGATTTGTAAATTAAGTCTCATTTATTACTGTACCCATAAGAATCACATATTTTCGGGAGTTTTGAAGGTTCTCTGACTTACAAAGGTGGTAATTTAACTCCAATATATAGCAGAAAAAATAAAATCATTATATATTATGTATATGTATATATAGTCAATCATTATACATACATACACATATATGAACATACTTTATGAGTTAATTATGAATGCATTTTTCAAAGCAAAATTAGGTTACAATTACTATAAGTAAATGTGGGCATTTGGTGGGTCACAAAATCTTCTGTTTAGAGAAAGTTTCATTTGCTCTGTACTGAAAGGTGCATTTGCCTCCCACCACCTTTTTTTTTTTAAAAAAAAGAAAATGATAATATAGAACAAAGTATTTTGTAATATTGAGATTGGACTAGATGATTTCTGAAAGACTACCTTTGAGGACAGGATGTAGAATGGACTTCTGGAAAAATGACTTTCTCATGTTTTTGTTTTTTGACAAAGGTAGAGATTCAAGATAATCTCTATACCAAATTTCACTTAATAGATAATAATACTTAATAAAAGTATGATTTAGAGAATCAAGACTTGAGTGTTTTTTCCTAAGCCAATCTAACTTTGAAAAACGTTAAACACTGACCTCTCTCATGGGTTCAGTGGTATACTTAAAGTGAGTCCACTGTCAAGTTAAAGTAAAGAGAGAGTGGGGCAAATTAAAATCCCAAAGTCTTTCTCCCCCTCTTTAATGACTATTGGGGAGACAGGTGGAATTTTATAGGGGCACAACTTTCTCAGCATTGAATTTTGTGAAATGAAGCAATTAAGCGACCTAGTTAATTCTATCACTGGAAAAAATTGTCCCTTTGGTCACTCTCCCCACATTTTATAATATTCCAGAATCTGAGAAATAATAAGTTTCAGCTACTGTTCTTCACTTAAGAACTATGTGCCAAAGTAAAAGTACTTGACGTTGTTTATCTTTTTAGAACACCAATAGCTTTTGGTAGAGGGTACCTAATCACACTAAATACTACATGATTACATAACTAAGAATAGGTTTAATAATTTTGAACTTACCACTAATCATTTCAAAGAGTATACAAAAGAGAGGCAAACTATTAAAATACTGAGTTATCTACTCATAAAGTCTCCAAATCACTCTTTCAAAAAGAAATAAAGAAGATGGCTTAGTGTTCCAGATATACGAGGAAACAATGCAAGCGTGTGTATATTTCTAGCATGTTTTTAGAGGACAAACTGTGACTCATGAAAGAGACTGATGGGTAATCCAGGAACGAAACAGGAGATAAGAAGATGAAACTGTGTATGAACCTTCATTTTTACCCTACATAAAAACTAGACACAACTTGAAGGCAATTTTACAGAGAATTTTAGAGAAGGACAGTGAACCTTGAGCTGCCCAAGGAAGGACAGGATAAGATTATTATTGATTTAATTAAAGAAAATAAGTTCATAAGAAACAGACTCAGTGTAATTGAAAAACAAGGTGAAAGCTTCAAAACACTTCCAGAAGGGCTTTTTTCTTTCTTTTCTTTTTTTTCCTTCTCTCCAGAAAATCTGTAGAAAAAAAAATCTGAAAAAAAATTTTTTTCCCAAAACTTATGTGAGCTTGAAGAAAAGACTATGGTCAATGGTACAGAGTTGGGCTGGGGAGGGAGAAAAACATGGGTCTAATAGCCCTGGGCACCCAATATTTAGGCAAGTACAGTAGTTTTATCTGAAGAGGGGTACAAATACATAAAGTACCAGGTGAATTCTTCACAAATTGTTTTGACTCTTTTAAAAAAAAGTGAAAGGCAGATTAGAAAATCGGTTACAGTTTTTTTTTTAAAGTAGGAGAACTTCATAACCTTCCACTGTTTATATGTTTCTTGGTTTAAATGATATTTTGTTTTATGGCCAGGATTCAAAGGAGACAAAAGTGACCAGTGCAAACATGGATTATGATTTTCCATTTAGAAGCTCTTCACCCACAGAAAAAAAAATCAATTTTATTATTTTTCTTCTCTAATGAAGAATTCAGATGATGTTTTTCAGTAAAACATCCTATCTTACTATTATAATATTTTATAATGATTTCCTCCCAGGATGATTCCAGTACTTAACAATTATGTTGCTTTTCCTTAACACATAAATCTATTTTGTATACTGTACAATCTAGTAAGAACTGTGTGGAAGGTCACTTTATGAACCTCATCTAGGGCCATCAGTTATATTGAGTTCATTCCTTCTGGTTTCAGAATGTGGATGAAGAGTCAGGCCCTTTGGATTTCACTGAGAGGTATTTTCTCTTAAGTAGGTAGGATCTGGTAAATTATTTATACAAGTCAAATGAAGCCTTGCAGCCCTGTACTAAAAACCTGTTTAGTGTGGGTAGGACTGAAGAAGCTCTACTAAATCTACTTGGCCACAATATTTTCTTTTGAGAACCAGCTCCATGCTAAGACTATGCTTCAAAACAATTACTCTCCTTTGGAACCTAGGAGTGTGTTTCATACAAGAAAGAGCTCCATTTTAGTACTCAGAACTTGAATTTGAATATGTGAATTAAAATTATTTCAAATTAATCTCTGCTCAGTCTAGCATTTCACATGATAGCCTTAGATTTTTTTTTTTTTGTTCTTGTTTTGTTCATTTTTGGTATAGTTTTGTAGTTGAGAAAACATTACATAAAATGTAAGACAACAAACCATTTATCTGCTGATTTCTCTGCTTCTTTTTCTTGGAAGTTTTGTCCTTTCATGGTTAAATGACAATTAGGGATTAGGGAAGGTGATAGAATTAATGTAGGCAGGTTTTATTTTCTACCTGGATTTAGCATAGATCAAAGAAGATGAATGCTCAGCCATTAGTAAGCAATTAAAAACTGTTGCCATGGGCTGGAGATATAGTTCAGAGGTAGAGCACTTGCCTAGCAAGCAGCAGGCCCTATTTTCCATCCTCAGCACTGCAAAGAAAACAGAACAAAACAGAACCAGCCATTGCCTCCTGCAGTTTTTGCCTTTTACCCCAACATGTAACATCACCAAGACCACGTCACCTTTTCCCTTTCTCTTGTCTATATCTTAAGTTAATCTTTCTGGATGATGATATGTTTTAGTATATTATAGAATCCAGGGACATTCTACCTCTGAGCTATATCCCAACCCCTATTTTATTTTTTATTTGGAAACAGGGTCTTGATAAGTTGTGGAGAGCCTCACCATGTAGCTGAGGGTGGCTTCAAACCTGCAATCCTCCTGTCTCAGTCTTCCAAGTACTGGGGTTACAGGCATGTGCCATCACACCCAGCTGCGAAAACCTCTTTTGATAGAAGGTTCTGTTGCATCATGAGGGAGGGTTGTGATAAAGAGCTGGAAAAAAAATCACAAAAGTCTCATTGTTTGGCTATTACTAGATGCTTGACAGTAGTCAGTCATTTGTATGGTTACCTTGTGTTACTGAATCATGTGTTTTTAGTGGTGGTTATTTTGTGGTTTGGGACCTTTTCATCTTTCCAAACCTTTAGCCATCTTTTCATATCAAACAAATATCAAATGTAAAAACTTAGAATTTATTTGTACCAAAAGGTTAAAAATAACTCAGCTTCTAATACATATCTTCTATCCATACTCCTGCTATACAGTTGGTTCTGTTTTTAGGAGTTAGTTGAGCATCATCAAAATTGATTGGTATTTATTCTATTATTGGTTAAGGCCAATCTTAGAAATCTTTTCTAATTGCATACGGTTGATCCTGGATACCTTTCCAGCCAGTTCTGATTTTGACTAGTCCTTCTTTTTCTGCTAGAGTTCTGTGTAGGTACCGCATAGCGTCTGCTATCTTTCAGAGGCAAAGTGCCAGATCCTTTCATCCTCCCAACAAACATAATATTGTTCTTCAACAGAATTTCTCGAAGTTCTTCATTTCTTTTCAAACTTTCCCCTTTTTTTGTCATCAAAGTCTTTCTCACCTCTGCCCTGTTTGGCAGCCCTATCAAATCACTGGCAAATCTAATCAGTAGATTTATTTCAAATGATAATGGCTGATAGAATAATTTGTATTTATATTTTTACCTGAATGAGTTAACATCTTATGAATTTCAAGCAGTTTAGTCTAATGAGAAAGATATTTTGGGCAAGATTTCTCCTGTTAGAGATGATCAGACCTGATCTTTTCCCAAATGAACAATAGGGCAAACATGCTTTGAGAACAGCCCATGATGGACCTGATGTGGGATTTGACCTTCATCGACTCCATCTGTTTATCTCATTCTCCTCTCTCTCACTATTGTTTTTTCTTTCTCATGATCTTACAGGATTTTAAAACTTCTGCATGTCAAGATTAGGGCAATAGTGGCCTGCTTTGAGAAATATTTTTCATCCTTTTTTTTTTTTTTTTTTTTTTTTTAAATTTATTTATTTTTATTGGTGCACTGTATTCATACATCATAGTAGGATACATACTTTTGTAGACATACATGCACACTTTTCCCAGTCAGCCTGTGCTTTGGCTATGTCAATGACAAGGCTAATCCTCTTACAGCTCAAATGTAGCATTCCATAGACAGAACTTTCATTTATAATTAGATCAGATCAGGATGGCAGAGATTAATCAGTAGTCCTTTATTAATAAGATAGTTTTTAGCACTCTTATTTCAGATGAACATTTTCTATTTAAGATTTGTGAATAGAATAGGTCAGGAACTTAAATCTGTTTAACTTTTCTACATAGTGTTCCTCTACGTATAAGTTTTAGAGGGCATTTAAAAATAAACAGAAAAAGAAACAGCTATTATAAAACACGTATTTCTGTATCTGACTCGTACCTTACATTTGAAAGAACAATTGTAGCTGCTATGAAAACAATCTAGAGAGTCATTATGACTTTAGCATTGTGAGTGCTATTAACTTGAAAACTTTTATTATCGTTTTTGACCTTATTACAACATCTAGATTCACAATAGACCAACAATTAAGTGATTTTCACATTTGGGGACCTAGACATAAGTAAAATTATATTAACATAAAGCTTACATTGTATTAATTTGCCATATGGGCATTCCTGATATACCAAAGTTGCCTACTTTCTGCTGCCAAAGGACTTGTAGTTACAATGCTCCACAAAAGAAGGAAACCTTGAGCAGTATTATTCACATGCTTTATGATTTAAATTTTTCCCATAATGCAGTGAATAAAATTCAGCCATCATTTGCTGAAGTCTATTGCCTGGGGCTTAGAACATTCTTGATATTTAGCAAGCAGGAAAACTAAACTAAAATCGTGGCTTATGAATAATGAAACAGACAAATCTACTCCCTCTGGTGAAATGGAAATAAATACTGTACACCTTTCCAAATATTTATTTGTCCATTTTACTCACTCCTGCCCATAGGATTAGTTTTTTTCCTGCTCTTTTTAAATGGAAATGAGTAGAAAGTGTTCCCGGCTGAGAAGTATATTTTCAGAAGTACAAGGTTTTTATTCCACTAGTAAGGAATATATGTTGCTTACAATTATATATCTCTTTTAAATAAAAATAAATAATACCTGGTAAGGGCTAACAGTGGGATCATACATCAGAAGTGGGTGAATATTTCCAAATTAAAGCTTCTTTGTTTGTCCTGAAAGTGACCTAGAAATGAATTTCAGCGCCTAGGGATATTTGGTTTCCACAGCCTCAGGGAGGGTTGAGAGGGACATGTTTTCTCTGAAGTGTGTCCTTACGTCCTATTCACATGCTCTAAACTGGAGTCTGTGTCTGATTCACGAGCTTAGCTTGGCCTCAGCTCTCACAGTGGTAGTTTGGAGAAGCTATCCGGCATCCCAAAGCTCATGGTACCCAGCTGATGAAGAATCCCTTTCTTGCGTGTATTTCCTGAACTGTCTTCACTATTACAATTCTGGTGGACACACCGTCTGAAACACAGGCCCCTAAATAATTTAATTTTATTTTTGTTTCCTGTTTGTACTTCTCATGGTTCAGATAGTTTATTTGACAGTATTACGTTCAGCATATTTTGAAATCCTGTAGTTAAGACTATATGAATATATTTGTAATAAACTTCCTTTTTTGTAGTCTTCTTAATGTTTAAATATCTGAGGATAAGGGATGAATTCAGAAACCAAATTTCTCTTTCAGGTTTATTTTTCTCTCTAACAAATTGATAACTACTTGAGAACGACTATAAGGCCAGAGCCTTTAATTTTTCCCTTACCACATGAATGTGGAATCTAAGGCTTTTAAAAGGACCAGTTGAAGAAGTGATACTGCAAATCCTATCATCAGAGAGGGGAAGAAACAGAATTTGCATCATTATTATCTATTAGTATCCAGAACTTCTGGAACTTAACTGCACTCAAATACAAGAGCACAGTTGCTTATGTGGTAAGTGTGTTAGGTCGGCTACTTCACTTAATACCTAGACAGAAATTGTTACCATTTTTACATATGTGGTTTTGAAACTCAAAAAGGCTTATTAAGCTGCCGAAAGTTCACATAACTTGTAAGAAGTAGAGCCAATATTTAATCTCAGGTCTCATCAACTCTACGATGCACATCTTACCTGATCTGGTAATTAATGATAGCACCCAAAGATAAAAGTCACTGAGTTAAAACATTGTGCCTTTTATTTTATCAACTATTTTAGAATCTGAGCAGGAAATATGCACCTCATGACTCTAAAATACATTTTTAAAACATTTTAATACCTCTGAAAATGGAGGCATGTAATAATCTTTTTTTTATTTTTTTTTACAATTACTAACAACCATGCAGTAGCTATGGTGGAGTTGTTATTGCCCCAATCAGTTTATTTTTCTATATTTTACTTCTTATGAATGCAATAGAATGATGTACTAAAGGCAAATATATGTCTAAGACTAAAAGGACACTAAAAATAGGTGATAGGAAAGCACATATTCACACGTTGTAAATGTGCTTTTTTCTTATTGAAACATAAAAACAGCAAGTTTAATAGCCCCTTAGATATCATAAATTACAGTATATGTAACATTTACAAAATGGTCACACAATGTATTAGTATTAAGATAAAAAGCACCAGTACTGCATTTCCCATTTGTGCCTGCTAGGCTGTAAGTGTCTCACCAATCACATCGTCTTTTCACCTTGAATCACCCAGTATCGTGCCATGCAGGTGACAGATACTGGATAAATCTATGCCTAAGTGAATTCATAATGAGACTGATTTTTTATAGTCCCTGTAAGGGAAATTAAAAACAAGAATTCAAGAAATATTTTAAGCAGTGTCAGCACCAATGTAATTATTGTAGAACCTCCCATGATGATGACCTTCCGTGAAATACCATGCTAATTTTAATGAATTCATCACAGGGAGCCTTGGCCTCCTAGGAAGAGCAGTAAGGTAGGATATTTCAATATTAATTTTAATCCTGGCACCACTTACATATGACATCTTTGGGTAAATCATTTAACTATGTCCTAAGCCATATGTAAGAATAATAGCTAACAGTTCTTATACCTATTGTACATGGTCAAAGTCATTGTGAGTATAAGTGAAATTACAAATGCAAGATCATCCCCCAAAATTTCAAAATGCTCACAAATATATTATTGTAAACCAAACTGTCCCAGGTCCTGAAACTTGAAGTTACCAACAAAGCTAATCAGAACCAGCCGCGAGCTTGTTATGAATATTCTGAGACGAGTACTGTCCTGCTCATTTTCTTTCTGGCAGAATAGCTGCTTAGTACTTGTTTAATGTGGGAGCAAAGGAATGTAGAAGCAGAACTAATAATTAAAATAGATTGAGGAGACAATTAATAGACTTTATTTTAATAAAATTGCATAATTGTTTGAAAAGGAAGACAAGTAATAGGAATGCCTTATTTTCCTTCAACTTGGAGCTGGGATTAGAGGTCACCATTCCTGAAATTATAAACCACTAAAAATTATCTTGCATCTTGGCCCTTGATCTGTTCTATTTGAAATATGTGGACAGAAATGATTATATTTTGTATAGAAAAACTTCCTTCTGGAAACTGCATATATCCATACCAACAGTGATTATTTAGCTAATAATAATACTTGGAAACTGGATTCTTATTAATACTTATTTTTATAAATACCATTAACTGGATTTAATTTTCATATTAAAATTATCACAGAATATTTGTTTATCAAACTAGTAAAACATAACTTTCCAAAAAACTATAATTTGGATACTTAAAACTCATATTCCAATTCATGCAGAAAAGCCGGCTCTCTTAAGTATGAGCATAGTTAACAAAGGTGAAGTATATCTTTTTTATTTTAAGCAAGACAGAATTGGTTTAGGAGTATGATATGTTGCCACTTGGTGGCGCTCTTTACTCATTTAAAGTAGTTTTGATGACAGGAGGAAATAATGTGTTTGTAATAAAGGAAAGTGACAATCCAGAGAGAATTTCAATAGTCTAATTTTAGACATAGCGTGCAGGTGTTTTGGAATTCTTAGAGCCTGGATCGGCTGTCTTTGGAGCTTGCCAGGGCACTGGAGGTCTAAGGAGTGCCACTCAGGTTGTGAAATGCATAGGTTTTGCATATAATGATGTTTGTACTCTGCAAAATTTCGCATATTAGATTTACCTCTTTGATTTTCTTTTGTCTCCATTCTTGGAGGTGTTTTTTTTAAAGCCTTAGCAGTATATAGATAGTAAATACATATTGAACGATTTTCTCAAAGAAGAATCTCCTCTTAGGCAGTAACTTAGATCATTAAAAATTCAACCAAGTAATTTATGACAACCTTTTGGCTACTGGATAGTTGAGCCTTATTGACAAATAGATTTAGCAAAAGGTAATCAAGCAACAGCTTTCGTGAACCAGTGTATTCATTAAAGAACATTCTTTAGAAAGTGCAAATTAAAGTAAACATACACACATCAAATGCAATGGTATTGTTAAGTCAGTCAGAATGTAAACTGTTAATAATGGCATCTTGGCCAACTGTCACTCTTCACATGATCAGCCACCATTTCAAAGGTTTAATTTGACATCAATCATTTTAATAGAACATTAGCATAGATATTCTATTAGAATATTGCCACTGCAATACATGGGAATAACATTTCTGACTCCTTCTGTCTTGTTCTTGCCATATAAAACACACTTGATGCTTACCAGTTTTTAGAGTTTGGAGTAGGGGGTGGAATTAAAGACCCATGCCTATCTTCATTACAATCACAGTGTCTGGGCAGCATTCCCAGCCTCCAGCTTAAAGAAGCTCCCAGAGCGTAGCATATTAGTGAGTACAGTTCAGCTGTTTCAGCTGTGGCATCAATCACACTCAGTATAGTTAGAGCAGGTCCCTACCCAAGCCACTCAATTATGAAAATCTGTCCAATGTAGAACTAGCATATCACTGCATTTGAAATTCATTTAGACAGTCTCATTGTCACTAAGCTACATGGTTCCCATTTTAGTAGAAGGAGTTTGGTGAGACATAGCCACACATTTTGAAGCATAATTTCACCAAGAATAGCCTGGAGATGAATATATTTAAAAAACATCCAGATGATGGCTAAAATGCAAATTTCTAACACTCTCCTAAGGAATGGGGTGTAGCATAAGGTTTCACTAATTTTACAATGTTTGCTGAATGAGTCTTAGGCTTACAAAAGTTTGAGTAGTACCGCTTGGTGACGAACCACACTCCTGAGTGTTTAAATAGCAAATGCAGTGTCTGCCCCCTGCTGTATATGTTTACTACTGTTCATCCTAACAGTGAGCATATTTCTGCTTTCAGTCACCCTCTAGGGTTCTTTAGAATCAGAGACTGGGATTTGGAAACATGGTGTATGTTGAATATCTCACAACCATTAGAGCTTAGCACTAAAACTACAAAGGTGTATTTTGCTTGAATTCTTGATTTATTAGAAATACTCTGTTTTCACAAATATTATTTGTCTTTATAATATCCAATGATGTCTTGGGTACTTTCTAGGAAAACTTGCATTTGTTGATCATCCACTATGCAAAAAAGTCTTTATATTGTAAATCTAATGGATCCCAAAGTCTCTATCTATTAAAAGAAATGATGTGAGCCAGGTGTGGTGGCATACACTTGTAATCCCAGCATTTGGAAGGCTGAGACAGAAGGATCTCGGTTCGGGGACAGCCTCAGCTACTTTGTGAGGCCCTTTGCAACTCAGTGAGACCCTGTTTCAAAATAAAGTCTGAAAAGTTGGTTGGAGGTAGAATGCCCCTTAGTTCTATCCCCAGTAAAGCAAGAAAAGAAAAAGAAAAAGAAAGAAAGGAATAAAATGAAAGAAAGAAAGAAAGGAAGGAAGGAAGAAAGGAAGAAAGAAAGAAAGAAATGATGTGAACACACTACCCCTGGAGCCAAGTAAAAATTGATAGGGATATTTTGCTTACTGTTAATCAGGACATTTGAATTATTGTAAAGATAGATTTTTTTGAAGATAGACTTTGAAGACAAGAATCTCTGTACCATTTTTAGCTACATCTTTTTTCTTTATTTTGAGACTCTGGTATCATTTGGGGTATTTTTAGATGCTTCCACAGGCTGCTCTTATTTTTCATCCTGTGAGCTCACAACATAATGTGGTCTTGAGCCAAAAAGTCCCAATTCCATCATGTACTTCCCCTTTAGAGTTTCCATCATACTTCATCAGCTGCTGTAGAAGTTTATGTTACAAAATAGGCAAGATTTATGTGCTAGATATGCTCAAATAGTCAAAGGGAAAATATAATTTCAAAGAACAAGATCTTACTTTACTCTTCTTTTTTATGGCACTAGAGATTGAACTCAGGGACATTCTACCTCTAAGCCACACTCTAGCCTATTTTATTTTTACTTTCAAAATAGGGCCTCACTAATTTGCTGAGACTGGCTGAAAACTTGCCATCCTCCTGTCTTAGCCTCCAAAGTGTTAGAGTTACAGGTGAGCCCCACCATGCCCAGTTGTTTTATTTCTTAATTCTATATTTCTAGAAAGATAATCTATTGCAATGTGAAGCTTGATAAGAATAATTATCACTCCAACTTATTGATCAACATGAAGGTTTATTGATAATAAACATATAAATCAGATTAACAAGTTCCTTTTGGGTTCTTCTTTATTAGTGCATTGTAGTCATACATCTTAATGGGGTACAAGATGGTAGAGGCATATGTGCACATCACTCTGTTAGCCCTTCCTTATTTCCCACCCCATTCCCTTCCCCTTCCTCCTTCTCATGTTTGGCTTAGTGACTGATATGTTTATGAATGTATATCTTTTTCAGTTAGGTCACCTTATTTGCTCATATGTGGTTTCTCCTTCCATGGTTCTTATAAGAAATCAATTCATGAGTACCTTTGTGTGATGTGCGTGTAGGGAGCACCTCTAGATTCATCAACATTCTGTTCTGTATTCTCAACCTATTGGTATGACAAGGATGCCTCTAATAATTGAGACTGCTTCCTTCTATCATCTTTCTTTAAGGCTTGCATACTGATCACAGTTGGGAAATAATAGCTTCTATTGTTTCAACTCCTGCTTGCTAATGAATATTTGAAAGTGGTTTGAGAGTAATTTGAACAAGATCTCTTAACATTCACCATTCTGGTGGCTATAGTAAATAGTACATATAATCTATTAATTGCTGAATTTTAGAATTGAAACGAGCTATCATGATCATGTTGTTCAAGCCCTTTAGTTTTCCAGAAAAGGAAACAGGTTTAAAGAAACCAATTTTACTTCCACTGTAAAACCAAATTTACAGCTTTACATAATAAAATGCTAATCATATAAACTGCACAGGAGTGAATAAAACTTGAACATTCAGGCTTACACTTCATGGTTGAAAAGCCTCAAGCTGCTTTTCATTTTGTTTTATTGTCTTTGACTTCTTTCTATAATTATTTATACTTAAGCCACATTTCTCTAAATAAGATATCGATAGAAGCCCTAGTTTTCTCCTGTTGTTTTTATATTAAGAAACATTCACAATACACATTTATGCTGACAGTCATAAAGGGCATTGCTTAATAATACCCACTAAAATTCACGATAATATTTATTGCACATTTTATTTTGCTATATTCTGTTACTTGTTGTTTTGGACTGACAGAATTGGGCTTTGAAGAGCTGTTGCTTATGAAATTTATCTGTTTATGGTACTCTGTCTGGGCTCTTGGTGCTTCTGACAGTACCCGAAACAAAAGAAGGAGACATTAATTCATCAGTACAAAGCCTGGATAGATTTCCTGGTACAGCTGCCTTGGGCTGAGCCTTGAGATAGTCTGAGCTGGGTGAACACCAACCAATAAGGACTTACCTGATAAGCAAAGGATGAGCTGCTCCCTGGCACTCCCATTTAGTGTGCGGTATAGAGCATGATGCTAGACTCTCCTTTTCCTTCTTTGCCTGCCCACGTCTGGTCACCAATATACTCCCGTCATTCTCTTCTTTATTGAGTCTTTTGTGTTTGTGTCTCTTCCATAATATTTTACTCTGAAAAATACGAGAGATCATCTGGTTCAAACACACATCCATTGCGAAAGTTACTTCTACTAATCTTGTTGATAGATACACTTCCAGTTTACATTTGAATATTTCTAGTACTGAATTATTCACTACTTTTCTAAAATTTTTATTTTATTATTTGGCAACTGTAAGTGTTGGAAATGACTTTATAGTATGGAAGAAATCTCTTCCTTTGTAATGTTTTAGCCCTTTGATTTTGTTTTCAGAGATTATTTAAAATAAATATAATTCCTATTTTATATACTAACTCATCATCAATCATTAAGTTAGCAGTAATGCCCTAACGAGTGCCCTACTCTCACTCAACACACACACAGAAACATACTTTCCTACTTATCAGGCCTCTCCTCCCCCATTTTTCAGGAACACAGTGTTTTATAGACTGCTTGTCAACTTGTTTACTTCTTGTGTTCTATCACAATATACCATCTTCTTTCTAAAAATAATATACGAAAAATTAAATATAGTAATTTTCCTTGATGTGGAGATGATACATCAATCATCTAAGCTCAAGATTGCACTTGTTTGGTTGCTTGTTTTAGGCAAAGTGTCACACCCTGAGCTCATTTGTCCTCAGCTCTACTCCAACCCTCCTCCTTCAGTTCACCTCCTGAATCCACATATCCCCACTGTGTACTTTCACAGTTCATTTACTGGCTGTCATGTTCATAATTGTTTAATTTCACCATTTCCAGTTTTTGAAAAAGCTCAATTCTGTCAATCAGCAGAGTCTTTGATTCTAGCTTCCTGCTGTGTGAATTGTTAAACATGTCCTCATCCACGTGGAACCGGGTGGCTCTAGAGACAGCATCTATGGCTCATCACAGAGTGCTCACTGTGGGTTGATCAGCCACCAGCCCTCTCAACTGTATCGCCACCAAGCCCATAGCTAATGTGACCAGGGCTTCTCAAGACCCCGTCAAGATACTCCACTTCCTTTACCATCCTCATTTACAGCTGTTCTTTGTCTCTGAGTCCTCATTTTGTTCATTTTGTTATAACATGTTCATACAGTTTTGCTGAGCCTAGACACTTCCTCTCCTATGGTTTCTAGAGATATTGGAACTGTTTTTTTTTTTTTAATACTATGCTTTAGAACATCACTGAAATCAGTCATCAATATGGCATTTGTAGAAGCTGGATACTTTTGCTTTTTTGTGGGTACTTTCTTCAATAAAAAATAAAAGCTATTTTATAATTATGTTGGCCTAAAGTTAGCATTTTTACATAGAGCTTAATTTTTCTTTTCATCACTTACACAGAGAGACATAGAGAGACACAGACACACACACACATACACACACACACACACACACACACTCAAAACATCATAAGCCTCATCATTGTGCCTAATAGACAAAGCAACTTTGTATTGATTTCTAACATCCAGCATGGATTCCAAAGTCTAACACAAGGGATCATTACTTTTCCTTCTCGAGTCATTTTTTCTAATATTTTCCATGACTGTACTGAAATCTGGTACCTTTATTTTTAGATGACTTATGTACTTAGTTCTCTGATCATACATTTCACTTCTTTCACATTTTATAGCACATTTTATGACTACTGTTTATATTTAGTTGTTGTTAACATATACTTATCAGACTATTTCTTTTGTTTAAATGTAATACAAATTTTACCTTGACATGTAATTTAGAATTAAGAAGCTTTTATGATCATTAGTAATACAGATTGTATTGTCACACCATTATCAATAAAGTATCTGAGAAAGTTTTCTTCAGTCATTTAAAATTTTTTATTTTTTCTGATTCACACACATAAGATCAATGAAAACTTTGAAAAACTATAGAGAAGAGACCTTAAGTTAAAGTTACCTAGAATTCCATAACAAAGTGAAGGAATTGTGATATTTTCTATTTCTCCTAGATATTTTATGTATTTATACTTCTACCAAAATCATAATAATTTTGCTATACTCCTCTGTACCCCTTTTTCACTAAACATTATTCTAAAAACATTAATTGTTTTAGTAGGCCATGCTTTAAATTACTGTATTATGTTTCTTTTTGGAAGATACCACAATTTATTTAGCCTATCACCTATCTTGGGAACTTTAATTTGTTTCCAATTTTTTGGAGGGTGTAGTCAATCCTACCAAGTTTATTTATTTTATGTTTGTTCTTCCATAATTGCTGTTGAAAAATTCAGGAGCTTGACAGGTGGTGGCAAATGGGAAGTTTGATAAATGTGGTGAATATTATCCTCATCAATATTACTGGATTGTTTTGCATTTTTAAATGTAGATTTTTAAAATTAAAATGTTTTCTCTTGAATTAAAGAAAGATGCTGTGAAGGAAAATGAGAAATAGAAGTTGTTTCAAAAATTAAAAACTTTATAATATTAAATCTTTTAAAAGCATGTACTAGTAATATTTTGTCAGCTGAAGTCTAATCTGCTTATAATGAATGAACTGGCTTATTGAAATGATCCTAGTTTTTCATATCATTTCAATATTGGAGAAGCTGTTTATTGCTTTGTGTGTTTTATTTAATAAATGTTGCTTAAGAAATCAGAAAAAATGCAATTGTAAGATCTATCATGAATTGGAAATGCAGGGTGAGAAATCTCTCCTATTAGACATTGTCTAGCATTTGAAGAAGAAAAATGGATTGATGAAAGCTATTAAAAACTAGAATTAATGCATATTTTATGGACTCAACAACATTAAGGGGAAGATTAAACTTAAAGGTGTCCATTTCAGGCTTTACGCAGTGCTTTATAATTTTATTTTCATCCCTTCGAGTAATGTGGGTGTAATGCCAGCAGACCAATTATGTTCCCGAGATGAAATAGCCGTCTTCAGCAGCTTGGCAATCAAGGATCTATTGTCTAAAATCCTTCCTGGTGTTGGTGATGTAAAGTTGTTGAGGCATCTGCTTTTTCATCCTGGCAGAATTCAGATGGTTCGCAATGTCCGCTGAGGTGCACATCAGCTCTGACCTTCTACCACAGTGCTCAAAAGACATTTTATACTTAACTTGCAATGTGCTCTTTCCCATAAAGGGAGTGATTGCCATGCATAAAGGTAAAAGAGCTGCAAATATATAGTTATATGAGTGAATTAATCCACACACTGATTCATACTACAGAAAAATAAAAATGGCAATGTTTCCCCACATAATGTGAACGCCATTTTTTTTTCTGTGAATGCATTCAGGTACCAGTTATATCTTTCATTACTTACAGAATGCAACACTTGTTAAATAACTTTCCCCCCTCATAAATCACTATAAAAAAACACAACCTATGAAAAAATTGTTGGATACAGTGTAGAATTAGAGGTATAAGAACAGACATAATGGAGTAATTTGGCTACAAAGAATAATTAACTTGTAGATTTTGGATTTTGCTTTTAGTCTCAATTTTAGAGGTTATTTCAGCAAAGCAGTACACACACCTAAAACATGCATAGTAGATACAAGTTTAGACCATTTATCGCTTCCTTATAAAGCTTGCAGGAGGGCTATTATTTAAAAATTACAATAAATTAAAAACCAGCGCTGTCAGTGGAGGAGTGGAGGAGAAAGCAAGGACTCAGGCAGAGGAGCATCATCCCTGAGGACTAGGCCCTGTCCTCTGGCCTTACTTGACCCACGGGATGTTTTCCCTTTTATTTTCTCTCCAGTACCTGTAGGTCACAGATGCATTTGAGACTCAGAAGTCCCATGCACACAACCTTTCCCTATCTAGTTTTTGTTCAACTTCATCACTTCTCCATTTCAAGTCTCTTTTTTGTTTTTGAGTTTGAGGTTTTATGATACGTGGTTTTCAGAAAACTCGAGAGATTTACAGTAGCAAGAAAAATGGAAGAGTCAATGACTTGTGATTTAGCAATAAGGATTCTGAAAAGAAAACCTTTTACTGATTTTCTATTAAAGACAACAGTTTAATTGATAGAGCTTATATATGCTTATTGTGCTGAGTTTTGTATAGAAAAATCGGTTGTAACCAATCCCTAAAATCTCTGTAGTTATAGTTTATATACTTGGATCCAGAAATCCCCAATATACAGAACTTTATTTGTTCTGATCTAGTGGTTGGGAGTTTGATATTTTTTTTTTTTACAAACTATAGATCCATCTTTTTATAACTGATTATACTGGACTACTGAAGTCCCAGTAAGTTAAATCCTCATGAAATGAAATGGTATATAAGCGGTATGATGCAGCCCAGCCAGCATGATGTATAATAGGTTACATGTCACATATTGAAAGCTGGACCACTAAAAATAAACCTCAATTTGGTAGGCTTATACAGTCATCCCTCATTGTGAGTCAATAGGCTGCAAAATGTGTTTTGTTAAAACCCTATGTAACTTCTGCAGATCCCAAATTAGATCTTTATTATTTTAGTAAACACTATATCTGTATTATTAAAATAAAGATGATCAATATTACCTGTTAAGAAAATTATCTACTTTGTCCTTTAGGACTTAAAGATTATATTTGTAATTTCTTTAGATCAAATATAGAACATCTCAGAGTTTATCCAACCTCCTGATTCAAAGCTGATTCCCAGTGACCTTGTTAACATAAAATTTTTTTGAATCCAGATTTTGTTCTGTTTCTACTATCTTTGATGACATTTACATGCAATTAAGTCTCATCATCTGCAAAATGTTGTCACAGTAGCTCCAGTTGAGGCGGACTAGAACAAACTGTTTTACAATATTACATGTGATACTATGCCAGGAAGCCAGCTTAGAACATGATGCATAACATTGCTCTCAGCAAAAATTTTATTGCCAGTTTCAATAATAATCTGTGCACATGAAGATACAAAATTAGATAGTTACTGTGCAATTTGAACTTTTATGCGCTCCTAAAACAAGTAGCTCACAAATGCACAAAAATGGAGAATTTTACCCCTTAGCTTGTGAGAGAAAAAGAACAGCAAGAGACCTACTGATATATGTAGTGAGCAAACCAAGATTACCTTCAAACTTGAACAGCCATGAGAGTCCTCGTCGACAACAGCTCATATGGTAAGTTTATTGTCTTTGCAAGTGTAATTTCCCCAGGATTTTTAGAATAAGCCCTTCCTAGTCAGAATATATACACAGTGCAATTAGCAACTTCCACCTGCACCTTGAGCATATGTTGACATTGCAACTTTATTAATTTCATCCTCATAAAGTGGCTTATAAAGTGGCTTAATGTATGGTGCTGTCTTCGTGGCCTCTCACAGCCCTACCGAGGTCAGTAGGGGCTGTGATCTTGTGTCAAGCTATGTCAATGCATTGTTTTGCCTACGACTGAGAAGATTGGGGAAAATGGTGGAGAAAGAGGAACACAATTTATGATATCTCATGTTGTCTTATTCCAGTGACACAATAAAAGCATTTTTCATGTTTCATTTTTACCTTTTTGAAAAAGAAAATATGTTAAGCAGATTTGAATATTGAATTTGGCTTATTATTTTTCTTATTCAAATCTGGATTGTTTTACTCTGTTTATGTGCTGGTGTATCATTTTTCTTCATTGCATTATTAAATTTCTCCAAATAGTATCTGTGTAGATGGTATTTTCACATTTCCTTTCTATATTATAATGTCTAAAATCATAAAACAAAATACAGTTTGGACAAACAGAAATATTTCTTTTTAAATTCCATTCAGTAGAGTCAGTGATTTTAATTAGCTGGTTATTGTTTAAAATTTCTTGCTCCAAAGAAGTAACTCCTGTTGTCTGACCAGTAACATAACAATAACTGTGGCCACTTCTGATATTGATCCCTTGAGATCCATTAAAGCAGCTTTCTGAAGCAAAATGTCATTGGAAGTTAAAAACGTGCTGTTTCTATTCCTACCACAAATCAAGGCTTCAGCAGCTGAAACCTCAATCAGAAACCACACTTCTCTTTTTTTCTTGATGTCTTTGAGAGAAAGAGAATAAAGGACAAGAGAAGACAAGAGAGGGGTCCAAGTTAGCAAGAGATAGGCAGGGATCATGCCACCATAACCAGCATGCTTCAGAAGTGTTAATAAGCACCTCCATATTGACAATTAAAGTGTAGAGGTAGAAAAGGGTCTAGCTTTAAATACATGAGCAATCCTAGATGTAAGACATTATCATTTTGATTTCCCAGTGGTGTCTTCATGGATCTAAGCTATGTGAATCACAGTGAAAGTTTAATCTCTATGCAGAAATGATGGGAGTTAAGCAACCAATAGCAATAATATTAATAATAGTTAACATTGTCTGAGAGCTTATTATTTTTCAGAGACTGAAAAACTGTTTTGAATGTGTTTCTTATTTAATTTGCATAAGAATCCCAGGGGGTAGCTACTACTGTGACAGTTCTACAGAGGAGGAAACCTAGGCACAGGAAGGATAAATTTTCAAAGCCAAGCTAGTGCTTCAGGATGGAGCATGGTTCTAATTCCAGAAAGCCTGATTACAAAGTTGAACTGGTCAGCACCGGTTTTCAGGGGTCCAGCAAGCAGTGTCTCACACTTCAGTATGGTTTTTCCATACATGTTTTTCACTTCATCTTATTCCTTCACTGGTCTTACATGAGATTTATTTCTGAATATATGTATATAAAAGAAATATTCAATCATCTTGAAAATCATGTATATTTCTCATTTTATTTGTGAGAGGACTCACTGGCAATTACAGCCACATTGGTAACAGTTATATATTTAATAAAACCTAGGTTTTGTAAAACCATTATGAAAAAAAAGTTATTTATCAAATGAATAGGGTAGAATGATTTATAAAGTTGAGACCATTAAAGATAGATTTTTAGGGTCTAGTTAGTACTCAAAGAGAAGTAATGTTTTTTTTCTTTTTAAAATCTTTACAGATATAAGATTAAGTAACACTTCTTTATTTTGTATTTTAGAGATAAAGATCACTTGAAAGCAGGTGGGATACAGAGATTAATACATCAGGTGATGTGTGTATTGAGTATCAGTCTAAGTCTCACTATCATGTATAATTGCAATGCATCAATAAAAGTATATATTTAAAAAAGAATGTTAAGATAAAGAACATTTGAAAGTTTTAGAAAAGCAGAAAGGATAAAGTAGACCTTAATCTGCATGCCCCCAATCCTCAATCTCGATCTCAGTGTTGAAAGTAAACCACCGATAGGTCTTTGATTAGTCTTTATTGTAGTTAGGTATAGAATTTCCTCTGAAGAGCTTATAAATTGGTGTTCTTATTTGATGTAATTGAGCCTTGAGGGTTATAATCTCAGCAGTATATGGGTGGTAACCTAGGCTGGGGAGGTGTGGCTGGAGAAGCTGGGTCACTAGGTCACGTGTGTGTGTGTGTGTGTGTGTGTGTGGTGCTGGAGATTGAATCCAGGTATGTTCTACCTCCAAGCTACATCCTCAGCCTCTATATTATGTTTTATTTAGGAACAGAGCCTCACTAAGTTGCTTACAGCCTTGCAAAGTTGCTGAGGCTGGCTTTGAACCTGAGATCCTCCTGTCTCAGCCTCCTAAATACTAGGATTGTAGGTGAGCACCACCATGTACAGTGTGAATATTCTTATATTATAGGATTCTTAACTTGTAACTAAGTTTCCTCTATCAGTTTGTTGAAGCCTACAATTATGGGTTAAGTTATATCCCTTTACAAAGATATGTTGGGGTCCTGACCCTTAGTACCTTGGAATGAGACCTTATTTGGAGATAGGCTCTTTCCCATGACAGTCAAGTTAAAATTAATTCATTAGAGTGGGCCCTAATCTAATATGACCAGTGTCCTTATAAAAGGGGAAATTTGGAGACAGACACACACAGACAGAGAACACCATGTAAAGGTGCAGAAATAGATTGGGCTTTTGAAAACCAAAGAATGTCAAAGATCGGCAGAAAACAAGAATCTGAGGGAAATATGTGGGCCAGGTTTTTCACATAGTCATCTGATGAAACCAGTCCAACTGACACCTTAATCTTGAACTTTTAGGATCCAGGAACAAAATAATAAATTCCTAGTTTCAGCTACTTAGCTGGTGGTCCTTTATTATGACAGCTATCAAAACCTAATACACTTATGAACCTCCTTCTCTGAATAATGTCTTAAACTTACAAAATATATCTTCTAAGACTAAAAAGAAAATTAATTTGATCGAAATAGTTATTAAAATATTGTGAAACCTAACATACTGCAACATCCCAGTAAGTCTACCCACCATTATTTAAATTAGTAATGGTATAAGAGTTATCTGTGACCAAATATAACTGCGATATAATATGTCCGTTATTTCTTTTTTTTTGTGGTGGTACTGGGGTTCCTGGAAGCCCTTCTACCTCCAGGCTACACTTCCAGACCTATTTTTTAAATTTGGAAACAGGGTCTCTTAAGCCAGTGAGGCTGGCTCCGAATCAGCATGATCCTCCTGTCTCAGCCTCCCAAGCATGGGGATTACAAGCGTGCGCCACCACGCCCGGCAATATGCCTGTTATTTCTAATCTTGGCATTGTTACAAGCACTGCTAATACTACTGCGATTTGTTTTACTTGTTCATAATTCAAATTTCAGTTGGGAGTTAGTCAAAGAAATGGTATCTTTTTTTCACCCAAGTTCATAGGATCTCCATTTGCTTTTAGTCTCCATTTGAGAGGTTATTTCAGATGAAACATTTTCATTCATTCTATAGTTTGTTTTTTATGGTTAAATAGAATAATACTATTCCTGTAGAAGCTATAATTAATAAATGACACCCAATAAAACAATAACACATTTCTCAGATTCAAATTTAAAATGATGGGTCAAAGAAATCAAATCATGCATACTAGAGGATTTCCCACTGCAAAAGGCATGGACTTTGGTCCAGGTATCCCTGCTGATAGATTCCTATATCTGTTTACTTGTTGGACATTTTCACTTGGATATTGCATAGGAACCTTAAACTCAACATTTGCTTATCTTATTATCTTTTCTTTCCAGACTTTACCACATATATATTCTAGAACACAGAATCTGAGACCATTTGCATGCTTAGCAAAATACTGAGAGGTACAATCTCAGGGCATTCACAACAAGTCAGAGAAAGAGTCAGAGCATGTACAGGTGGAGAAATGACTCCAGGTTCACAGCAAGTTCCAGGGGTTGCTCAATTTCACATGATGTATTCCAGGAGGCAGTATGGAACTGTTCCATTTTAAACAGGTTACCAGGGGAAGAGAAAACATTAATGTTTTCTACATCTTCTCATATTCTAGTTCTCATTGAACTGTGTACCTAATGCTCTTAAATTGCCACTTACCTGAGTTGTGTTACCAATCTTCTCCAAAAAGCTAGATTCAACAGTATGTTGAACTATGCAGGACCAATCCCAGGGCATTTGAAACTTCCTGTGGCTTACAGCTTCATCGGTTCAGGTGGATGAAGCTGTGCTCCTTCATGAGTGTTGAGCGGGCTCCCACTGGTCCCGAGTGGCAGAAAAGAATCCCCAGGATGGGAGGCAAGAGACAGGATGAGATGGAGTTCCTATCTCCATGAGGAAATTTATGCCACAGGAAATTCGGAGGACCAGGAAGCAACTGCTGCAACAAGCCTACTAGGACAACCAGGTGCAACACTATTATAATCTATCTGACCATGACCACAAAGAGAGAAGTAGAACTCAGTGAGTCTTTATCTATTGAAAACTGAAAGTTTCAAAATGTGGTTAAACCAGATGGATCACCTGGGGCATGCTGACGTCAAATAGGAACCATGTTGGGAGAATCTGGGAAAGTGACCAAGCTAAGTCTGGTACATTCCCCTTTTGTTCTATCCTTCAAATCATGCTCTTTATTTCATATTCCTGTTGTATATGAACTCTGAGATAGTCAAAGGATTAGACACAGCCTTTAAGCATAGCATACTCCTTACTACTATGCCAGATGATTTGATCCAATCAAATATTCTTTTCTGTGTGTTTGTGTGCTACTGGGAATTGAACCAAGGGGCATTCTACCTCATCTCTTTGGGTTGCTGAGGCTGGCCTTGAATCTGTGATCCTTCTGTCTCAGCCTTTCAAATACTGGAATTACAGTCATGTGTTATCATGCCCAGCTCAAATCTTCTCAATATTACATACTTTCAAAAATGAAAAATTATGATAGATGGCAAAAAATATGGCATCAATTTTCCTTTATCCTGCTTCTATCCTCTCCATTCTTATCTTATGGACCAGGAATTTTTTTCTCTGGGGATGGATGAGAGGTTATTTTCTATGTTAGACTTGTTTGCACTAGTTATTCTGCACCTTTTGGCATGGGAAGTGTAAGAAAAAATATAGTGGGTTATTCCATTGGATATAGTTCACTAACTCCAGAAACCTATTCACTAACTCCAGCAACCCATTTCAGAGGTCTTGAACCTCCTTATAGAGCACTGTGGTTTAGCTCCCTTTGTTAGGAAGTAGGCTCTACACAAGTCTGGGGAAGATATAACCACTATATGTTGCATAACAGGACATACTTATTTAAAATCATTGGTTTAAAGTCATTTAATAAGATTCAACCAGCAATAGGTAATTAGTATTTCTTGAAATTTGTAGGATATTTGAAGGCCTGTTTCAATAAGCATACATGTCCATCTCAGATTATAAAAGTAATATTAAAGTTTTACATAGCCTTTTTGACCTCTTTTACTAAATGGTCCCTTCCAAACTCCTGAATATGAAAGGCAGGGGGTTAGAGTTTAGAGTTTAACTGGCTTGAGTATTTACTGTATACATATCCTGAATCTGTTTATCTTTTTCTCTACCCTGTGAGTTACTGATATAGTTTGGATTTAGAATGTCTCCACAGACCTTACTGAGAAAATGCAGCCATAATGAAGACAGGGATTGGTTCCTGAGGACGGTTTCATGGGGGTATAGCCTTTGGATTATTTTGCCTCTAGCCCATGACTCTGTGATATAAGAGAAGAGCCCGTGCACATTGTGCACATTCACACATTCATTCTCTCTCTCTCTCTCTCTCTCTCTCTCTCTCTCTCTCTCTCTCTCTCTCTCTCCTCCCTCCCTCCTCTCCTCTCCTCTCCTCTCCTCTCCTCTCCTCTCCTCTCCTCTCCTCTCCTCTCCTCTCCTCTCCTCTCCTCTCTACTATGTCCTGAGGTCAACAGACTTTACCTAGCATAGACTAAACCCCTGAAATCTTCAGAACTATGAGCAAATAAGTATCCTTCCTCTAAGTTGGGGGTGACCAGGTATTTTTAACTGCAGCAGTAAGAATGTTCTTGCTCTCCTCACCTTTCCTGGCTACTTTCAAACAGAGAGACTACTGCAAGTCTCAACACTTTTACTGAGCCATACTATGGGGGCATGGTTGATTCTAACTTAGGGGAAACTTCATTGGATGCTGACATCGCTTTTAGTATGTCACCACACAAATTTTAGTTGAAATCTGCTATGTTACTTTACATTATGAACATTTCAAGTTCCTTTGCTGGTCCATTTGGTTATTGCCATATCTCCCAGGAACACAGTCTTCACAGAAAAAAACAGGTATTCCATGTCTCATTTCCTTATGTTTTTGTTTTGTTGGTGGTGATGGGTAACCTTCATAAGCATTATGTTTTACTCTAGTTGGCTTATTTTATAACCATCCCATAATTGAGGTAATAAATAATTATTGGCTACAACTTAGGGTAAGTTTGCCTAAAGAAACCATGATCTGTCACTTGCCTTCTTTCTTTTTCATGGCTATGATAGAAATCAAGCATTTGGGACTAAATTCAATACTAAAAGATATATTGGGAAGTCCTGAAGAAATAATGAGAAAGTTCTTGCATCAAAAAATAAATATGAATGTGGTATTCACAGACTGTTCCACTCAGGACCTTTATATTGGCCAGAGATATGCAGGTTATTCATATTTTAGAAATAGCTATAGTTATGCTGGGCTTGGTGGCACACACTTGTAATCCCCGCACTTGGGAGGCAGAGACAGGAGGATCGCGCAGGTTCGAAGCCAGCCGCACTGGCTTAAGAGACCCTGTTTCCAAATAAAAAAGAAATATAAAATATGTCTGGAAGTGTAGTCTGGAGGTAGAAAGGCTTCCAGAAAAAAAATAGCTATAGTTACTTCAGGAAAAATCAGCAATGTATTCAATGGCAAGTGCATCCATCTTTAAACTTGGAATTGTTTTGTGTTAGCTTTTACTTTTCAACTTCTCCAGGTCCTTCCGGGCTGACTTTCTTTCCCTGTATTTGGCACAAACAAAATAGCAGAATAGGAGTTTTGTGAACATACCCCCACATTATTATACACATTATCTAGAAAACACTTAAAAAGGTACTATACATCTCTTAAAATATTATTTTGATTATTTTTCTGAAATATCTCATTCTCCACAATATATTCAAGTTTATTTTGTAAAGAAGATGAAATCCAAATAACTTAGATTGCGTTCTTGAGATTAAACTTTTCTTCTTGACATTTAGCAAATTCTTGGAAAACTAGTAGGAGGGCTCCTGAGAAGCAGCCTTCACAATCAATGGGGTGTCCTTGAACACCAGAAAAATCTACCCAGGGCTGAAATGCAGAGTTAAAGCAAAAGAAAAATATATTTATCAAAACCTTCAAAAATTGTTTTTGAAATAGATTTGCTTATATTTTGCTAGATGTGACAGGCTTCAAAATAGTTAAGCATCCAATTATGAGACTCAATAGTTATATGCTTAATTTGATTCTAGAACATTTCTTTATCAATAGACACATTGAGAACATGTATGTAAAAATACCAGGGATGGTGAAATTGCTGTTGGTCCTGATCATCTCTGACCAACTGTGAAGGAGGCTAGTTTTAAAAACGTAGTCATAGATTTATAAACATTTTATTTTTAACAAATTCTGTCATGTTGAAATTACTTAATCTTTCTTGCATACACTTTATGGATTGAGGAGTAAATTTGTTAATATAGAATATATTTTGTGACTTTATTGCAGGACTATATATTTTCTTGTCTGCGTACTATAGGCAACTGTAATCACTTTTATGGGCTTCCTTGAGAAAAATCTTCAATAAACATTAATGAATGACTCCATGTTATATTTTTGTTCTCAGAACTGTACATATTCTCTTATCTGGTCTAATGTCTATATGGTTAATGTCTACAAGGTACTAAAACATAAATTTTATAATCCCTTGGACAATTGAGTGCTTTATCTTCTGATGCCTCAGGATTAAAGTCTAGGTATTATCTTATCCGGTCGAAAGCCCTCTTGCTATTCTGTGATGCAAACATGAAGCCAGCATATTGATCTTACCTGACAAGTCTAGATGTTGGTTCAGATACTAATGGATGTGAATAAAATATATTTTTGCCAATTGTTTACTCTTTCTCCATATTAAACAGTGCATTTGCCACAGTATTATTTTAGGTAAATTTTATTTTAAAAAAGCAGTGCTTCAACTTGTTGTATTGTAATAATCTATTGTAGACTTTTTAGAGTTGCTAACCAAGAATAAAAGTTTGTGCTTGCATATATTTAATTCATGAAATTTTGAGTCATATATTCTTGATATTTTGCCAGAATAAAGCCATATTATTTTGAAGAAGGAATCACAAAGTGGTATCTAGGGTTCTGAACTGTACTATTTCAAAATTAATCTGCTGCACTTATTTCAGGGTAAGAATGGTAGGACATAGAGCAGGAACAATTTTGTTAGCATTAAGAAACAGGGAACATGGAGCACAAAGAATGTTTTCTGTGTTAGGCTGAGGGGAGTCATGCAGTGTCTGTAGTTGAATAGAGCACTGTTGCTTTGGGCTTAATGTTTTGAAACATCATAACATCATAGAGGTTTGTGAATAGATGTCCAGGCAGGACTCACAGTACGGCATGATGTGGGCATAGAGAAAGCACATATATATGCATCAGTGGTGATATTTTCACATTAAGAAGCCCTTTCATCCAGAACTGATACTCAGGATGATGTGATGGGTGACTTCCCAACTCCAGCAGCACAAGGCAGGAACCAAGGGGTATAATAAGCAAATAATGTAAATTACCACACACCAAATAAATTCTGCCATTGCCCACGATTAGTAAAGATTTAAACACATTTTGCAGAAAGCTCTGTAGATTAAATTTCAACTCCGAAATGTACAGCTTGATCAGTAAAGTTTGTAAATGACTTTACAGACGAGGGATGCCATTTAATAATGAATATAAACTTTGATTGCTAGAGCATTAAAAAAAACCCCACAGTTGAGCTGTGTTGTAGCCCAGAAGCAAGTGCCCTATTTCTGTTTCATGTGAAATGGAATCAAGAAAGTATTCATATTCAGTAAGAGTTCAATCTAAGAGGATAGGAAATTATATATCATGAATATCTTAATTATTAAATACCGCAAGTCTACTATCAATATAGGCAACTATCTGAGACGTACCACATGACACTAAGTGAAGAAATATTAGCTTTATCAGAGATGATGATGATATTGTGTCATCCAGTACATCTAGAATTTACTCTGGACCACAGTCTTCCCTTTCTAGAGGGAAAGGCACAAGGAAAAAACTGACAGATATGAGAAAAGTACCATTTTATCATTAGCTGGTTTTGAGACCTCAGCCACAGTAAGAGAGCCCTTGGAGGCTGTGGCCTCATGTCTTCTCAACTAGTTTGGTTTCATGTTTCATACAGAAACAAGCTATAGGTCAGCCAGGCATGCTCACTCACAGGTCCCTTAAAATCAATTTTCATATTTTACTACTAAGCTAAATGTAGGAAGAAATAAAATGGATGACCTGAGAGACAGGGAATTAGGAGAGGTGGAAGAGCATTAAGAGGTGGGAAACAAATAATGAAAGAATGAAAAAATAGAAAGCAAAGGAGGGATAGATTGGCATGGTTTCAGATTTATTTCCAGTTCATATGGGCTTCTTCTTTTCTTATATATATACAAGATTGAACCTAGAGACATTCATACATGTGTATATATGAGGCTGAACCCAGGGGCATTCTACCTCCAAGCTATACTCCCAGCCCTGTTTTGTTTTCTTTTTTGAAATAGGTTCTTGCTAAGTTGTTGAAGCTTAAACTTTACTCACGTCCCTTTTATCATCTTCCCGTTTCAGCTCCCCAACTACTGGTTTTACAGATGTGTGCCACAACACTCAGCAATTTTACTCTTTTAATTCTGTTAACTAGAGAGACACAGAAGAAAGGGGCTAGAAAGCTGGGTGTGGTGGCACACCCTTGTAATCCCAGCATTTGGGAGGTTGAGACAGGAGGATCGCGGTTCATGGGCAGCCTTAGCTACTTAGTGAGGACCTTTGCAACTCAGTGAGACCCTGTTTCAAGACAAAGAATAAAGAATAGGGCTGGGGGTGTAGCTTGAAGATAGAATGTCATTGGGTTTCATCCCCAGTACTGAAAAAAAAAAAAAAGAAAAAGAAAAGGAAAAGAAAGGGGCTAGAAAACTCAGCCATTTTGATTGAATGAGTCCCTCCCAAGTGCTATCTTTTTAATACATCACTTCCCTCCCCCTCAAAGACTGTCCAATGTATCTGGATGTAGCACCATGTAGAATTTGACTCCCAGCTTTACTCTGTCCACTCAAGTGTGGATTTTATAATTAAGTTGTTTATCAGCCTCCACGCTTAACAGTTTTCACCAGTCCTAAAATATGACATGTTTGAAGATTCCTGATTTTCTCCTTCAACTATATTATGACCACTTTCACAGTTCCTAACCTGAGTTTTCTTCTTTTAGTATTCTGCCCTTATCATCCTGTCAGTTGCTCAAGCTGAAAATATGAATACATTCTCAACTTTTACCTTTCTTCATACTTCACATCCAGTATATCAGGTCAAATTATCGATCCTTCCACCCAGATAGGTCTCCAACTTCACTATCTTTTTTTTCTTAAACTTTACTCACATCACCTCTGTCTTAGTCCATTTGCTATAATAAAATATTATAGACTATGTGGCTTAGAAACAACAGACATTTGTTTTTCAGAGTTCTGGAGGCTTTGAGGCCCAAGATAAAGGTACCAGCAGATTTTGTGTCTGATGAAGGCCTTCCTCCAGACTACACACTGCTCTCTTCTTACTGTGAACTCACACAGTTTAAAGAAATAGGGATATCTTTTGGGTCTCCTTTACAAGGGCACTAATTTTATTTATAAGGTTTCTACCTTTGTGACATAATTCAGCACTCAAGGGATCCATTTCTTTTTATCATCACACTGAGGATTGGGTTTCAACATGAATTTCTTGGGGAACACAAACATTCAGTCCACAGTACCTTTTTCCAGGTCAACACCTTCTCCCACTAGGAATACTGTGACACCTCCCTGCCTCCTCCAATCCAATTGCCACACTGCAATCAGATATATATATATATATATATATATATATATATATATATATATATATATATATATATATATTTTGGTGATGGCACTGAAGATTGAACTCAGGGGCATTATACTATTGAGCTACAACTCCAGTGCTATGTTATATTTTTATTTTTGAAACAGGGTCTCACTGAGTTGTTGAGGCTGTCCTTTAATTTACGATCCTTCTCTAAGTACCAAGATTCCAGGTGTGCACCTCCACACTCTGCAGAGTTATATCCTTAATATGTAAATTCACCCATTACCTTTTGTTGATTCTAACATTTGTGGTGTTCTTCTGGACACAAAATTATACCCAGGTGTCTTATCATAGCTTATAGCTCTCTGAAAAATAAACTCCTGCTGGCTTGTCCCTTCTCTCTCTCTGGTTCAATGTAGTACTGGCATTTTGGGTTACTTTCCCTTCTTAAAATAGGCCAGGTTCTTTCCAGGCTTAGAAACCTTGCCTACATTTTTTCTTTGTCACTCTTCCCCCTGAATCTCTCATGATTGAATCCATTGAACCTTATGTCTGGTTTTATGAACATTCTACCTTTCCAGAAAGGTTATCCCCAACCTCTCTACTTGAAAGAGATGTTTAGCCATTATACCCATTCTATTTATTTTCTCAGTTACTTTCCTTTCGATATCACAATTAATAGTTACTTGATTTATCACTACAACTTATTTTCTGGATAACTTCACTTAAAACACAGATGAGTTGTCAACTTAGTATTCACTCTTTTTTATCAACTGTCTAGATACCACATTGTAGGTCCATCTTTTGGAAATTAGTTTTTATGGTGATATCTTACATCTCTTCCTACCTGTCCCATCTACAAATACAGACTTTCAGATTTCCATTGGAACATAAACTTGAACAAAGACGCCAAATTTTGTTACTTAGTAGAAAATCAAATGCTAAAGTTTTATTATTGACAGACTTTAAGCAAGGTACAGTTTACAGGAATGTGATTAAAGAATGGATCTGAGTTAGATTCCATATTATCATCTACTGGAACAAAAAAATAGTAAAGGTTAAATGACCAAGAAAACTCCTAGAAATTAAGTTGTATTTTGTGCTTGTTGAAGAGTAATGTTTTTTATGCACGGTTCCATTCCTAGAAGGGAATTGATTATTGTGTTCATCATTGTAGAGTGTCTGGATTTCCCAGAATGAGTCATAACTGCCTTTATTTATAATTATACACATTTTATTTATGATACTGTCTTTACTTAAAATGTCACACTGCTGCCTTTATTTTTAATGATATCGAAAGGCTACATCTTCACTGATTCACCTTAAAAATGCTTCTACACAAAGAGTCTAAAGTTGAATAATACAAACTCAATATAGATATAACTATGGGTCAAAACATTAACCACAAAGCTACATACTTAGCTAAAATCTTGTCTTTCTTTCCTTTCTCTTTTTTCCCTTTCTCCTTTCATCTCTTCCTTCTTTCTCTCTCTTGTGGTTTTGGAGAGGAGTAGTCACTGGAAATTGCAATCACAAATTATGCAATGGATTCCAATGTTCTTTTCTCTTGTTTTGATGTACTTATTGCTGGTTAGATTAGTTTATTATGGATGGCCTTGGCTTTGGTAGCATTCCAGACTTTGGTACTTATCTATTGCTTTATTAGAGTTGTAAGTGAAATAAAAATCTGTAGTTAAAAAAAAATAGGTTCTAGGTGAGTAGAAGACTCTTCAGATAAAATAAAGAAGAATTTAGAGAATTGTTAGTAACAATGCTAGACATAAAAAGCAATATTTGTGCTTGGCTAAAATTATTGTGTTAATTTATTCATTAATTTTTTTCCAAAATATACTTATTGAACAACTACTATTGAGTTCCAATTATAGCGTTACATTTTGGGCATATAATAATAAGACAATTTTTTTCTCTTATAATTTATATGTTTTATAGGTAGAAAGACTAAAATACACAAGCATGTTAGGGGGTGATAAAGGGTATAAAACAAACAAAAACCAAAATAGAATAAGAATAGTCCTGTGTGTGTGTGTGTGTGTGTGTGTGTGTAGTATTATTTTTTAAAGAGAAAGTGGTAATATATAACATTGTAATAGAGATTTGAAGCAAGTAAGGAGGATATGTCAAAGAAATGAAATAAAATGAACAAAAGCTTGGTAGGAGGTGAGGTCAAGGTAACAGTGGAGGCTTAAACCATGTAGGATTTTGTAGTCATGGCAAAGACTTTTCATAAAACTCAGCATTATATTAAAAGCCATTGAAAGGTCTTAAGGAGAATTGTTGCTTTTTATAATATTAACTATATACACTGTATGTACATGCATTTTTCATCATAAACAGAAACATGAAAATCAATTTGCTAGGGTCAAAAATGTTAAGCATACATTACAAAACCTAAAAATAGGGTATATAATTTATTAGAAATCTATTTTCCTGAAATCTTCAGGCTAAACATATAATTTTCAAAACTTACCAGTCAGTGTTATCATACATGCTACAGGCAGAGGACATTAAAATTTTCATTCTCATTGGATGATCTTGACTTCTATTGGAATAATCTCTTTGGTCATGTATGTAGAATAAGATTTTAGAAAAATAATCTGATTACTAGATCAATGTGTTAATGAAAGAATGAAAATATTTTAATTTTTTTTTGGTGGTACTGGGGGTGGAACCCAGGGGCTTTCTTCCTCTGGGCTATACTACCAGACCTATTTTGATATTTTATTTGGAAACAGGGTCTCACTAAGTTGCCGAGAGCCTCACTAAGTAGCTGAGGCTGGCTTCGAACCTGTGTAATCCTCCTGTCTCAGCCTCCCAAGCGCAGGGATTACAAGTGCGTACCACCATGCCCAGCTAATTTTGCATTTTTGAAGCAACATACTAAGATACTGCTGGTGAATTATTGCCTTTCTATACTGAGTTTAGAATGCCTTTTTATTAAGGATATTTTTGTGAGCCTCTGGATATTTTGTATAGTGCCAAATCCTCAAAATTGCTTACTGTACATGTTAAAAATTGCAATTTTTAAGGCTAATTAAACAAACATAAGTTAATCATAGTTAAATGATTATTATGCAGGGGATCTTTTTATAATTTTAACTGATACATGTTTCCTCCTCAGACTAATTTATTTTTTGTCTATTAAAAGAAGTCCACTTTAGATGTGACATTATATTAACTTCCAACTGATTCAACAGGAGAAAGGAAAAAGGGAAGTCAAAGTAGTTTTGATGTCTTTGCCTTTGAAATTTTATAATAAATTCAAGACTGAGGATTGAAAGTGACAATCAGAAGTTATGTGGACTCTTTAAAGCAGAGCTATATTTCACTGACATAATCCAACAGGCTAGGTAATGGAGAAAATTCATAATAACTAATTGCTGCTATATCAGTTTTAATATCCACACTCATTTTGAGAACTTGATATATCCCAACTCTCAAGGGTATGCCTATAATTACACTTTTGAGGTGTTCAAGTACTTTATCACAGTGAGACACTTGAACTCCAATGTGAGAAGGTTAATTATTTAGAATATCCTTGAAAATATTCTCTGGCATGAGTAGATTACATGAAGACACCTTGAAGTGACTATAGAAGTCCCAAGAAAAAGAAATGTAAAAATCAATGACTTGCCTATGCTGAGTCTCAGAGGACTGTTTTAGAATATTAACAACAATAGCTACTAATCTGGTTTTCAGAAACTGTTTATAAATGTTATTTCTTCTTTTGACAATACATTCTTCTGGAGGATTATTATTAAATTGAGCTAAAATGTTGACTTTCCTGATTTTTAATTTAGGATTAATCCATGGCTCATCTGCCATGTGTGCTTCTCTGTGGTCTTCAGTGTATGATTTCATAATTGTTAGGATTGTAAATGATTATTACAAGTTGCTTTTTTTCTTAACAACTATCTAGAATACTTTGAATTTGGATTATCTTCCATATCTAAAGTCTCATGGGAGAAAAAATATAATCTTATAAATTGAGAGAAGATTTAAAGTGTTGGTAGTCTACTTTTATGCTCACTCATTAGGTGTTCAAGAAATATCTATTGATTGATTGTTCCAGGGTTAAGGAAATGCATCACTAAATTCTTATATACATTTTCCTCCTTAATTGTAAGCCTTATTTTTTCATTAGAGATGAGAAATTTCCTCTAGAAATTTATTTTTTTGTGTGCAAAAGTACAAAATTTGTTATTCTATGTAATGACACTGAGGCCCATTATCTCTTTCCTCCTCCACCACTTTGTCTTCAGTGTTGTCAGTGGTGTATTCAAAAGCCTTTCTCTCTCACTGCCAGAAGCTTCTCTCCATGGAGTCATGGTTCTTTCCAAGATTGCCAATTTGGCAGCAATTGAAATTCACAACTGAACTTGGCTCAGCTTAGGAGCAGATTGCATGACACAACTCAGACAGTATCTTACATAATATATTAAAAAACATGGCAACTCCATTAGCCTAGGCATAAGAGGAAATATCAGGACAGATACTTTGCATATCTCAGAGAATCCTAGAATTTAAAAAATCAGGGAGGCACTGGGAATTGCTAAGGCAGAATTGGTTGATTTTTCCTTTTGCTACATTGATATTTATATGATTTTGCTCCCTTGACACCAAGTTTCTGCAAATGTTGGATAAAAACCATTAATTCTTGGGAAAGGGAATTTGATTAGTTATCTAAGTGTCTGGTGGTCATTCCTGGTCAATTATTTATATCTGCACATGGGACCTTTTAATAGAAGTGATGGAGATTCACACTAGTGTATCAAGAGTGTTTCCCTGAAAGTAGGAAATGATTGAGTTAGGCAGTTGCCTTAGGAGCCTCTACTGTACATTTCATAGATCACTTCTGCCTTGGATAAGGAACCTGGAATAACCCAGCCCTGAACTCTTCACCCGTGGTAGTACGTAGCATCAACTGTGTTTCACAGTGGATACTTTCCTATATGCTGGATTTGTTCTTCTATGTGACCATTAATGTAGTCAGCATATAGAGGAATTTCCTAGAATCTGAGCATAATACACAAATACTTTCTCTTTTGCTATTCTTCCAGTCTTAGGTTTTCTTTTGTCTCATATTTAATTACTTTTATTTATTCTTTTTAGTTAACTAAAAAAATTTCCACTGAATATATGCTGAATGTTGAGCTAGGATTCGGGGAGGTTCATTTTATAACCACTAATGCTGTCCAAGAATACCTTCCTCTTGATGGTGTACCATTTTTTTGTTTCTGATTTTCAGGTAAGATATCAAATGCTAATTAAAGGCAAACAGTATTTTGTATTTTATATGTTATGAATATCATCTTTCCTATTCTTCCAGGATATGTAGACCAGATAGTGTTGTTTTTGTGTAGAAAGGAGACTGAAGCTCTGGGAGGGTAAATGCTTTGAGTTTGTAATTTCCATAGCAGATTGTAATTTTACCATTTTTCTCCTTCTACTTCTAAAATATGCACTAGCACTGAATGCTTCATTTCATAGGAGTACAAAGTGAAGTACAATGACGAATTCTTGCTAAGTGTATTCTACACCTACACTTCTATAAATCTGTCCCTAAACATTTAGAAAATGGATAGAATGGAGTCAATAATTTTGTCGTGTAGTAGAAAACTGCTTTAGCAAACACTAGGTTTACCTTTGCAAAATAATTTTAAGGAAAAATGAGTAATTTTTATCTCACTTTAAATTTTCAGATGATTAGATAGTCTTTAGCTTTGCTTAGAGATACAGCATTAAATATAAAATGACTATCTCATGTTCATCAAAAAGCTCTATCCCTTTTTTTTAAAGTGTCTTGAATAAGGTCTCATATCTCCATTTTTATTTTAACTGCTCCTAAATAATTGTATGATGTTGAAAAAACTTTTCAGCATTTTTAAGCCTCAATTTTTCTCATTGAAAATTATGGACAATAAAACCTCTAGACTTACTATGAATTAAATGAGTTGCAGCTCATAGCATGGTACTTTAATGTAGAAAGTACCCAATAAATATCACATATTAATAACATTAACTACTCACCTACACTTCCATTTATGTATTCCTTCCCTGTGTTTTTATCATTTCTACCTAGAGAAGATTTTTATAGTGCAAATTCACCAGTGATTAACAATCATTACTTATTCTAATTAGCAAGTTTTTAAATGGCTGAATTCTATAAAATACTAAAATAATCCAAGAAAAATTGCTGAATAAAATACTATTTAGTTCAAAGAAAGCTATGTACACAAATATAAAAGGTTTATTTTAGCCGGGCATGGTGGTGCACACTTGTATTCCCAGCATTTGGGAGGCTGAGACCGGAGGATCGCGGTTCTCAGATAGCCTCAGCTACTTAGTGAGGCCCTTTGCATCTCAGTGAGACCCTGTCTCAAAATAAAGAATAATTTAAAAAAAGAAATAAGGCTGGAGGTGTCTCTTGGAGGTAGAATGCCTTTGGGCTCCATCCCAAGTATAGCAAAAGAAGGTTCATTTTTCTACCAAAATATTTAAATGGTTATCATGATAAAGAATGAAAAAATAGTTTTCTGAAAAACAACATCTGAGTCAGTGTCTGTGTAAATGTTAGCAAATGACATTTGAATCAGCAATATTTATTAAATATCTGTTTCTGTGAATGACATGGCCTTACATAAGTGGAAAGCTATAAATAAATGAATAAGAAAAATAAGAATAAAATAGCATAAAGTTCACTTTAAGAACTTTGGGTGTATAGTCAATTTAAGGGATAATTATAGTCTTTATAATTTTTATACAAAAAATCTCACATATGATTTGAGACATTGCTATCACTTCTACAATATGAAAATAGTTATAGAAAGTACTATAACTTGGATAGTTTTAAAAATCTTATTGCTGCTCTGTATTATAAAAGTACTGACTTTCTGAAAACATTATGAGGACTTTCCATCACTCCTTCATACACTCCCTCCTCTTTCCTGCTCTTCCTATGTATTCTACCACCTACCACGCTCATTTTTCCATTTTTATGTTCCTTAGCATTTATAGAATTAAGAGCTTTGAGACATTCAAAATTCATTAGTTTATGTATTTCAATTATCTTAGAGAATCCATTATGTACCACCATTGTGGTGAAGGTGAAGTATAGTCAAAGGTAGAGAAGAGGATGGGATTTCATGAGTTATTGGCAATGAGACGTGGATGGCTTTGAACTATTAGGGGGCCTAATAACCCTCTTTGGGAGGTTGATAAAAGTTGGGATATATCTCTCTCCTAAGGCTTGGCAAGTAAGTGGAATAAATTAGTTGCTCAGTAAATTTTTTTCCTAATTTCAATGTGATTGTGTGTGTGGGTGTGGAGAGAGGATAATGGAGAATGTACCAGGGTCCTTCTATGTCTGAGGTATGTTCAAGCCCCTTTTAATTTTTATTTTGAAATGGGATCTCACTAACCAAAATGATTTTCAATAAAAAACATTTGAAAATTTTGTTATTGTTCATATTCCAAAACCTTATAAAGCTAAACACTGAAATAATTTTTGGTTTTCCTAATATTTGTTTATGAGTCACTATAAAATTTATACAAAATATGCTCAACATAAGCCTTTAAAATATACTTAAGAGACAGTGAAACAGACTTCTCAACAAATAGGTTGTCAAAATAAATATGTGCATGTCAGATAAAATTTACAAATGCTAAATAATTTTTAATGTGAATTTTAAGGTTCTACTTCTAAACAATCTGAAACAATTGCCTTTTCAAAGTGTTATACTGCTACTATATATTTTTTATCAGGGAGGGACATTTTTTACTAGTAAGGACATTTTTACTAGTAAGGACATTTTTTACTAGTAGGTACATTACTACCAACTAATTTAGGAGAGTCCACATCACCACAGATGTTTCTTAAACAAGCAGATGGGGACTTCATGGGCAATTTGCACTTCTTCCCAGGAGCAAGTGTCAATCTGGAGGAAATTTGAAGTCCTGCCATTTAGTGCCAGGTCAAAGCACTCACTGGGTTTGAAGCTGCATTCTAGTGGTTATCACAGTGTGGGAATTTTATCTTGAACTTACCATGTAAATAAGCACCCACCATGAGACAAAACAATGTTTCACAATACTTTGGATTTAAGTGTGTATATTTCTTTGGCTTTCTCTCTTTCCATTAAAAAAAAAAGACTACACCTTTTGGCTGCTTATAATGCAATAGTTCAGACTCAAAATGTCTAGAAATACTTTGGAATGCATGATACTGCTTGAAAATAAAACTGGAAAAGGATGAGTAAAGACATCCCTGTACTTCCTTCAGACCACATCTCTCTTTACATCCTTCAGAGCCATCTCTGTTTTGAATTTTGTGTTCTCTGTTCTCCTGCATTTCTTTGTACTTTTACCACATTTACATTAAAGACAGCATTGTTTGTCAGGTTTTAAACTGAAATAAACAGTGTACTGGTTCTTCAACAACTGCCTCTCAGCTTTGCATCCATTCTTCTATATTTTGTTGTACAATGCTAGGGCTTAAGGCATCTTTCTGGTTCCTGCTTTGCTAGCAGGTTCCTCATTAGGTCCTACCAATAGAGGCACTAGAGGGAAGCTGGAAGACTGGAGAAAGAAGAGACTTGCTTCTTGTTTGCTTCCTGTTTCTTGTTTGTTTGTTCCTGGACCTTTTTTTTTTATTTTACAAACTTTAGCTTAGCAACTCTTCTTCATCTTGGAAGCACTTTTGTCTACTAGCAATGGAGAAGTCAGTCTGCAGTTTTTATAGGTTTAGAGCCAGTCTTAACTGCTGCCTCCTCAGATATGAAGCAACACCCTTCAATCCCTTGACCTTCGGGGACTGGACCTCAGCTTCACAGGATTCTTCTGGTTTTCAGGACACAGTGCCAGTTAATTAGGCTCCTTTTTCTGAGGTCTGATTTCCACATATGTTCTTACAGCTCTAGTGGCTGTAGCTGCTTCTTAAATTTACTGCACTGTGATTGCAACAGTTTCCTGTGTGCTTCTAATTACCTAGCTAACCAAATACAAAGGGATTCTGTAAACAATGCATTTGTTAAATTCTTTATGTGTCAAGATTATAGTTCAAGAGAGATACAGATAATTTCTTTTTTATTTATTTTTAAATTTTTTTTATTGACTCATTGTAGTCATACATCTTAGTTTGGATACAAGTATGGAGACATACTTGCACAGCTCACCCAATGAGTCTTTACCCAATTCCCACTCCATTCCCACCCCCTCTATCCTTTTCATGTTTGGCTTAGTGATTGATATTGATATGTTTGTTAAATTACATCATGTGCATTAGAGAATTTCCCTCTTCCCTCTCCAATATCCTAGGTTAGGTAGCCTTATTTTCTCATCTATAGTAACTCCTTCTTCTAGTAACTCTAGTCTAGAGTTCCTTCTATGACCCATTTTCTTCCTAGATTCCACAGTGTATATCTGTAGAAGTCTAAGTTCTCCACAGATAAGGATGGGTTTATTTGACTCTTTCCTGGTCACCATGATTGGTTGATCTCAGGTCCTACTAGGGCTTCTCCGTATTCTGTTGACTGTCTGCCTCTTTGCCTAATTGGTCCTGGGGGCTGTCTGCTAATCTGTGTCTCTGCTATGTCTGATAGCAGATTTCACCCCCACATTCACCTGGGTGAACCACAAAGTTTCAGACCCTGCAAGTTTATCAATTGCTGAGGGAGTTTCTGTGGTTGTGCTGGGTGATTTCCCTTAGGGATGGCTGGTTTACTTATGAGTTGTTGAGTGCCACTCTGGATCTCCTGAGGATGTGGTGATCTTGGCTGCCACTGTTGCAGGTTCTAGCCAGGTATTGGGGCAGTAGAATCTCTGTGGAGTATAGAGCGAGGTGCTAACTGCTTATAGTTTCCAATGAGCTGCAGTCACTTACTTTGCACGAAGTCATTGGCTTCTTTGCTGAGAATCTCTGAAGCTCTTAGTGCCAGCAGTCCCAGGTGCAGTTAGGCAAGATGGCACCAGTATCACCACACCAGTGGCCACAACTGTTTCCCACAGGTGGCAGGCAGGGTACTCTTCTGTCAGCTCTTCTGCCTTATGACTTTGTTTTTGTCACCTTTCAATTTTTCATTGCTTTGTTCTTTCAATTTTTCTGTTCTTTTTCTCTTGCCTCTGTTTTAACAGCAACAGAGATCTTGCATCAGCAGGACTGAATTGTACTGCTTCCCTCAGTTGCCATCTTCCCAGAAGTGTCTCTTAATTTTTAATATATTTTAATAATCAGATATTTTATTTTTAAATGTATGCTAATTATGAATCAATAATTATAAATTTTGTTTCTTGAGAACTACAAAATTTCTTAAGACCATAAAGTTATTCACCTATTTCTTCTTCTCATCCTCTTTATCCTCCTCCTCCCCCTCCTCCCCTTCTCCTCCTCCTCTTCCCTCTCTTTCTCCTCTTCTTTCTTCTCTTTCTGCTCCTCTTCCTCCTCTTCCCCCTCTTTCCCTTCTCTTTCTCTTCCTTGTTCTTATTTTTCTTGGTACTGGGGATTGGACCCAGGGATATTCTACCTCTGAGCTATACCTTTAGCCCTATTTTACTTTTGTTTTTTGAAACAGGATCTCACTAAGTTACAGAGGGCCTCACTGAGTTGCCGAGGCTTGTCAGGAAGCTTCAATACTATCTTAGGTTTCCAAGTACTTGGATTTCAGATATGTGCCATCATGCCTGGATATATTCTTTTTTAAACATCTAAAAATTAGCCTTTTTTCTTTTGGCCCTTACTCTGTCTAAACTTTTTTTTATAAACCTAAGTTTATTTCATATGGATAATCATTCTTTGCATGGTTTGTCATCTTATGATTGATCTGCAATTCCACATCTAGTGTATATTACATTTCCATTTGTGATTAAGACTGTTTCTTGGTTCTATTGGTTTGAATCTAAAGTCCTGAGGACTTGGACAGTAAACCCCAGAGTAAGAAGGTTGGAAAAGGAGAGGAAGGATTTGCCTTTCCTCTGCCTTTTTGGTTTACCTAGCAACTCAGACAACTGGATAGTGTCTGTCCACAGAGAGTGAGGGTAGATCTTTCTTAATCCACTGATTCAAATGGCAATCTCTTCTTACTTCTCTTTTCACAGACATACCAAGAAATCATGCTTTACCAGCTGTCTGAGTATCCTGTAATCCAAATTTAAAAATTATAAATAACTATTACATCTGAGTTTTGTAATTCCAAGCAACTAAAATACCATTTATTGATTTTAATCTCAGTTAAAATAACTGAGAATTTTTTTCATCTACTTATTATCTGATGGCCTTTTTATAGTTTCTTGTTTCCACATATGTCAAGTTGTATAATTTTGACTTGGGACCACATTTTTTTTCAGTATTTATCTTGCTTGTCATCTTTTGATGACATATTCATCAAAGTTGTCCCCAGGTGGGACAACTTTAATTTCTTAGCTAGAGGTTTTCTGACCAAGGCTAGTAACATAAATTTGAGTTGTAAGGCATTATATAGATAATCTAGTTACTAAAACTTTTTAGTGTTAATGGTGATGATGATGGTGATGATGATGATGATGATGATTGTTTTTGATGCTAGGGATTGAATCCGGGGGCATTTTTTTGTGTATGGTACTGGGGGTGGAATACAGGGGCTTCTGTACTTCCAGACTATATTCCCAGACCTATTTTATACTTTATATGAAAACAGGGTCTCACTAAGTTTTGCTGATAGCTTTACTAAGTGGCTGAAGCTGGCTTCTAACTTCTGGGATCCTTCTGTCTTGGCCTCCCAAGCGCTGGGATTACAAAAGTGTGCACACCACACCTGGCTGAATCCAGGGACAATTATCTCTAAGATTTACCACAAGCCCGATTTATTTATTTATTTTTTAAATAAAGTCTTACTAAGTTCTTAAGTGTTCTGCTAAGTTGCTGACAAGAGCCTGAAACCTCTGATACTTCTGTTTCAGCCTCTCCAGTACTAGAATTACAGGTGTGCACCTCCATGCCCAGATTTAGGCTAGTCTTAAACTTGTGATTAACTTGTCTCAGCTTCCCAAGAACTGGGAATATAGGCCTACACCATGCCTGATGTTGATGTTGTTGATGATGATGATGATGATGATGATGATGATGTGTGTGTGTGTGTGTGTGTGTGTGTGTGTGTGTGTTAATGTGCATATGTGTTACTGGGTATTAAACTCAGGGGCATTTTACCTCTGAGCTATGCCCCTGAGCTATGCCCCAACCCAATTTTATCCTTTATTTGGAAATAGGTCTCACGAAGTTGCAGAGGGCCTCACAAGTTGCTGAGGATGGTCTGAAACCTTTGATACTCCTGTCTCAGCTTCCCAAGTACCGGGTTCATAAGTGTATGCCATCAAGCCCAACTCCATGCCTGGCTCTGATTTTCCCTTTTTATATCTTCTTCAAAAGGCTCCTTCCTCCTCACAGTTTCAAGTAACATCCATTCTTGTGCCCTTAATTTCAGGGTGTCTTGGGCTGTGTTAGAACTAGTTGACTGAACACTGCCTACAGCTCTTTAAATTCTTGGATTTGTAGACTTTTAAATGTTCCATTATGGGAAAACCAAAGGAAATCACTCTGTGGAAAATTAATTTTCTGGAATATAGCAGCATCGGCTCTTATGGCTGGATGAAATGAAGCTGTAGACTTCATGCAGTCTCAGATCAGAGCTTTTTAATTCTCTGCAGGTTCTTAAACTCCCTTTGATGGCCATTGAGGAAAAGTGATTTCAATGAGAGTCTGGAGACCGTCAGAATGAATCTAGATGCACTCAAAGGAAGTGATTTAAAACTTTCTAAGCTTTCTTTTTCCACTTTCATTTGCCAAGAAGTTCTTTCTTTGCTTCCTTCTCCAAGGTCTCCTCAAACACAGTATCAGTTGTGAATAGTTTTGCTTGGACTTACTGCTACAGTAGGATTGTAGAAGAACTCGAGTTTCATTTTGAAGCTTCTGGCTTCACTCTGAGTAGAATATCATAGAATGACACGTCTCTCTTTTTTCAATATGTCCCTAAACTGAGAACAATTTTTAAAAAGTGGAGTGAATAACTAAGCCATATGGTAGTTGTGTCATCAACTTGTGGAAGCGCATAGTTCTTCTTTAGTTAAACAGTGTGTAGAAACATTTATGTTTGTGTACAGGTTCATAGATCTGTGGCCAAGTTTATTTAATCTTGGATACAAATGAGGATACAAGAGATTTGGAGGGAAAAACTATAACCTATAAAAGGAATTAGTTATTTAACATAGCAGTTCTTTAATCCATTACCCTGCTGGTTTGGGTGGGAGGGTTGCATCACTTACAGGAAAAAAGAAGGCAGCCAGGCATGCTGGCACATACTGGTAGTCCCAGAATTTGGAAGGCTGAGATAGAAGATTTTAGGTTTGAGGCCAGCCTCAACAAATTAGTAGACTCTGTTTAAAAATAATAAAGAGGGATACTAGGGATGTAGCTTCAAGGTAGATCAGGGTCTCTCAAAGTTGCTGGGTTAAATCCTAGCACCAAAAAGAGGCAAGTGACCTGGTATAATTTCCTTATAAACATGTTAATGATAGACCTCCTGGAAAGTAAATTTATGGTATTTTCTCACACAAAGAGCTCATCTTTGGGATGCTTTTTCTCATTATAGTTCTCTAATGTTGTTCACAGTAAACACACATGGATTTATGTAAGTGGCTTCTCACAAGCTGTCATGTAAACTTATGTAACTATCTGATATAAGGTGTTGTGTGTGACTCTACTGCTTGAGTTCTTGAAATTTGGTAAAATTTGATGCTGTAGAAGATCTCTGATTTTTGTGTGTCTGATTTGGCAATTTGAGTTTTTTGTGTAAGAGTAGTTCCATTATATATAGTGAATAATACTGGGTTTGGGAAAGACAACCTGGATTCTAGTATTTAGATTTGTTACTTTAACTCCTACCTACTCACGTTTGTCTAATATTTATAAAGAAGGCACAGACTTGCTTTGAGAGTTTTTTCTAATAGAAAACTTGTGTACATCACCAACCACAGCAATAAAACATACCAATTTCAACTAAATTATGAGTTGTATGTCTGCTTTGGTTGGATCTTGAATTATCGTAGATATTGGAGACCTGATCCCGGGTTCATGCACTATTGGGAAATAAAGAAATAGAAGGTGGGGCTTAGTGAAAGGAAGTTTAGGTCATTTGGGGTCTGTCCTAGGAAGCGATATTGGGTTGATGACCCATCCCTTCTTTCTTTTTGCTCCCTGGGTGCTATAAGGTGAACAGCTTTCTCCAACATTTGATCCCATTATGATGTTCTGCCTGACACATAAACAAAAGGCAAATTCCACCTGGCCATGAATTAAAACCTCCCAAACTGCAAGGCAAAATAAATCTTTTCTCTTTATAAGTTGATTATCTCAGTATTTTTTTCATAGTAACAGAAAGGTGACTAACACAATAGCTTTTCTACTCTTCTGTGTTTAGGTCAAGAATAGTTTAGTCCAAGAATCATTCTTTTTGGCTTCTCTGTGTAGCATTTTTTCCTCCTTGGTTTGGGGCAGGATACCTTTAAATTAAGGGTTTGCTGATCTATTATCAATTAAGGTGGTTCAGAGAATTTTTTATAGCTTGCTATTACACAGAATGGTGAGGAAAGATTAGAATGCTATTTCTAGATATTATGACCCACCTTGTGGAAGAGGAATTATGGCTCCATGAAACACTTTGGGGCAGAAAGAGGGGTGGGAAGCAGCAGGAGAGCTGATGGTTAGAGAAAGAACATTGGAGATTTTTTCATCTTGCATTTTAAACTACCATACTTTGGAGGTATAGTTTTCTAAGCCCCAGGACATTGAAATAACTTTGAATAGTGCTCCTAAAAACAGTGCTATATGCTATTACAGACTTAGAAATATTACTGGGTTGGAAGTTATAGTTAGAATGATGACTCAAGGTAGCAAAGGTTGAGTGTTAACAAAATTTAAAAGTGCTTACAAATACCTTGGGTTTAGACAGGTGTTCTTTTTAGAAGTATTTTTTGTTTTCAATTGGAGGTCACACAGTTTTCCTAGGTAACTCATTTCAAGGATTTACCATTATTCAACTGTATTCTCAAATAAAACAGTTTAAGTCCAAATTTAGATAATCTTTAGAAACAGATGACTTTAAATAAGCCCTCTTTTTCATTTGGAGAGGTCAAAAAAATACTTGCCCTCCCTAAAAAATATTTTTCTTTTCTAAAACTTGAAACTACTACAACTTTTGTTTGACAGGGCTAGCATTTTGAAGTTTTTCCCTAACTTAAAATGTCTTTCTTTGATTTTTTAGTTATAAAAGAGATCCTTTAATTTTTAGAATAAAGTTTATTTCTTAACATTTAAAATACAGGACCAGTGGTTAATATGTTACATTTACATAATGCTTTGGAACAAGAAGTCTCCCAGTGAGCCCTACAACCTTTGGTATACTAGAAAAGCCTGCACCCACCAGAGAATTACAATAGCATTCTAAACAGAGCACATTATAGTCCTTCAGTCTGTAACATATGGAATAATAATCATTCATGTGATTTGTGAGAGAGCACATTCTGAAACCTTTCAAATCAATTTCTTTCTTCCCTTACCAATTTTTCTTCTAGAGTCAATTAGTACTTTTACTTGACAAGGGATTAATGAAAGAAATTTTTAAGATTCTCTTGTCAAGTTGGCCATTAGCATGGCAGTCTGGTTTTTTGTTAACTTATTATTTTTAATTTAATGGCGTATTTGCCATGCAGTCAAATATAGGATTTTGATCAGTAGAGTAATACTGAATTTGAAGCCTTTTTTTTTTTTAAAAAAAAAGCAAAGGTCAAAGTAGCTAGGCAAATTTTATCTTATTGCAACTACAATTTTCTGTATATTTTTGCTTTTGTTTCTTTTCAAATAATGTTATTATGATCTTTATAAATTATTACAAATGCATTAAAATGCATTACAAAGAGTTCAAACCATACAGAGAAAGAATTTCAAATTTACCACCCAGAAATAACAAGTTAGTTAATATAAAATAATTATAATTCAAATTTCTTTCTATGCATTGTGATAAAAGGAAGCTAGAAAAAGAATAGTTTTATAAAAATGAGAAAATACAAACATGACTGTTTGACAATATGGCATATTAATTTTAATTTACTTAATTTTGCAATAAAAAGAAACATTGAAACTATAGGAATAGCTGAATGTGTTTTTGAAGATTTCTTCTAATTAAAGATAAAAATATGATGAGAGACAGGCAATTGTATTATCCAGCTTTTCAGCATTGATACATTTTTGAAATATAATGCTTACATTCAGTTCTATATTTATATATATTCAGTGGTAATTTCCTGAATTCTTTAATATTTGGGAATGCCTAAATTCTAAAGGACAATTTAACTACATCTAAAATGCTTAGATTTCATTTTATTTACCTTATTAATCTGTAAAATTTTCATTATATTATTTTCTGACGTTTCATATTGTTTTGAGTAATCTGAGGCAGGCTTAACTTTTTACTCTTTTAAGTGATTCGTGTTTTTTTTTTTTTTTCTATCTCAATGTCTCAAGAAATAGTTTTTCACCTGCAGGTTCAGTATAACATAAAAATAGCACTATTGGTTATTATAAATTATTTTTCCTAATATACATTGCTATAAATTTCTATTATCAGATTCAAATTTTTCTTTAATAATTTTTCATTATATATTTGATTTTTTGCATTTGTGCTTTATTTGAGTTCAATAATGCAGGAAGGCTATCATTCATTAACTCATCTTTCCTTCCCACTCTATTGGTAATCTCTATATTTGCTTTGAATCTCTTTACTATTTTCCTCTGCATTTACTGAGACTAAATAATCTGTTTGATTTCAGCCCCCTTATTTAACTGACTTCTACCCAAACTGTCAGATTAACTGATATTCTATAAACACTCAATTTTCTTTTTAGTGTTTTTGCAGTTTATGTTCCTCATTGGATATTAATACTGATAAAAAAAGGAGAGGAAGCTAATCTGTAAATCCATATTAGGAAATAAAGATCCTGTATCATAATATAGGCAAGTAAAGTTGAGCTTGTATGCATTAAAGTAAAAAAAACAAAAGTAATATATGTATATGATAGATAACTATTTTTGTACTCTTGAACAACATGCAATTAAACTGCATTCTTAATGAATTCCTATCTTTAGTTTAATATTATATTTATAAATTGCTCCATCCTTTTGGACATAAGTAGCATTTCATTTATTTCATTGATTTGAATCTCAATTTATTTATCCATTAGCTTCTTATTCCTTCAGCAGGGTTGTTTTCTTTATTCTCTTTCATTCTCCTAAGTTTACTGATTCTTTGTGGTTATGGTAGGGTTTTCTTCTCATCTGCTCTCCTCTGCCTGGCCATATCATAGTGAGGATCTTTAATATTGCTCCTGCTCTACTCAGTGTAATAATAGAGGAAAACTTGCATGTTTCTCTTAACTTTTTTTACAGAGTGAGAACCCATCTAATGGAAATAAGAAAGAGGCATGTGGATTGAATTAGTGTGAATTCTTAGAATTTTGAGTCATCTTTTTTCTTTAGAACCAGTTTCAGATTGGTGGGTGTGGGGACAGAGTAGATTGGGTTACACCAGGATCATCAATATGCAGAGTTTATATTCTGAAATTTGTTCATATATTTTTTGAAACCTTGGGGAAAGAGCAAATATGTTCGATTCTTTTACAAGTGAAGTAGTAACTAACTGAATTATTTTAGAATTAAGGAATTTCATCATTACTTTGGATTTTCTTCATGGGATATTAAATAGCAAATGGCCCAGATCTTGCCTTTAAGGGTGCACATATACTAGTTGTTTCTTATGATACTGAGTCACACTCTTGGTTGGGAACCTCACTTTGACCATGAATTATCATTGCCTCCTTGTCTAGCTCCTTGTGACAGCTGAAAAGTGTCTCAGTTTTCCAACCCAGGTCTTCTCTAAATGATGGGCTTTTATATCAAATAAGTTTGTAGGCTATAGGCAGAATACTGTCTCTTGGAAAACCTGTATTTCCTTCTCTCACTACTTCCAGAGTAGTACTAAACTTCCAGCTGTCTCTTTCTCATGCAACACTGACTTGACTGAAAATTCTAATAAATTAGAAATGCACGGTAACGTTCTGAATTTTCCGTATTCCTCTTCTCATTTTTATAGAATTCACTGGGAGTCTTTAAACTTTAGATATGTATTATAAAGTACAGGCAACATTTGAATCAAATGTCCAAGATATATAGTCAGATTCATCAGTGTCTTGCCAAGATAACATAAAGCTACTTAATTCTGCCTGCATTGTATATTTATCCAATTCCACTTATTAGGACCTATTATTTAACAGCCCCCCTAGTTTTAGGTATGTAATTTGCTAATACAGTTTGCAATTACAAATGATAAAGACAACTCTGGCTAATTTAAGCAAAGATGGAATTTACTAAAGAAGACCCAGACTCTTTCTACAGTGGCTTCACATTCCACTCAAATTATCTCATCTGTTCCTCAGGATAACAGTATTGTCTTGAAAACTCTTTGAAGTTACCCTGTCCCTATTGTTCCATCATCTAAATAAATTATTTAAATAATCCTGTTCATCTGTTAGTAGACTAACATCAGGAACCCAAGCATTCGAAAACTATTACAACATGAGCCTTCACTTAAGTCAAAGGCATACATTAGGGGATTATTCAGATGCATAATATAAAATTCAAAGTTGGTAGTATTTTCAACATTTTAGAAGCTTCAGAAGGGCTGTTTTGTTTTGTGTCAAATTTCCTCCTTTTAGGCATGCTGTAAGTACATTGATGTCATGTCATTCACCTGTACATATATATCCTCTCTATACATTTGTTACTGTTTGCTTTTCTCTTCCTTTAAAATTGACATTTTTAGACTAAGTGTATACCATTTGTTGGAGAAAAGTGTTTATTCCTGGAGAAAAGGAGAAATAAATTATGACTGTTATGGCCTTCTTTTTTTTTTTTTTTTTTTGGTGGTACTGGGGTTTCTGGAAGCCCTTCTACCTCCGGGCTACACTCCCAGACCTATTTTATTTTTGGAAACAGGGTCTCTTAAGCCAGCGCGGCTGGCTTCGAACCTGCGGGATCCTCCTGTCTCTGCCTCCAAAGTGCGGGGATTACAAGCGTGCTCTACCACGCCCGGCTTGTTATGGTCTTCTTGATGCTGAATTTAGTTTAAGATTCAGGAGTACCTGACATTGAAAATATTCCTTTAAATAGAAGAGCAATGGCTGGGTGTGTTGGCATACAACTGTAATCCCTGTACTTGGGAGGCCAGGACAGGATGATTGCAAATTCAAACTCAGCAAGACTTTGTTCAAAATTACAAAAGGGGGGTTGGGGGTGTTGTTTGGAAGTATAATGCCCCTAGTTTTAATCCCCAGAACACCAAAAAAGAAAAATAATTGTAAACATAGCTTCTTCCTGGGAAGGTGTATAAAAACAAGTAAATTATGTTTCTTTTAAATTTTAGTAGCAGCTCATTTAAGGATAAGACAACAACAATGAGGAGTTTTTATTGCTTATCTGATAGGTGTTAGCATTCTTGGATAAGTAAACCTGGACAGTGCATGCTCAGGTTTTATGTGTGTGTGTGTGTGTGGGGGGCGGTTGTATAGCTTGGTGGTGGCAGGAAAATAGGAGGTAGGGTTAAGGGTTGGTTCCAGGCAACCTGAAGAGCTGTGTTCTCCCTCACTTACTCATTCTGTATGTGTTCACCAGCTGTGCCTACCATTGCAGACTGTACATCCAGTGATACTCCAAGTCTTGATCTGCCACAGGCAGCTTGACTATCAATACAATTTCTTTCTCACTTCACCCTATTTTTCCTCCCATATAAAATACTCCACTGATATACTCCATTTATTTTTAATAGGTACAGCTTTTCTAGTTTCATTTTAGGATTCTAATGAAGCCACATGGAGAAGAACAGAGCCAGATATGCTAGTTTCCTATTCTGAACCTCTGCTTAATTAATCCCTAAAACCCATCATCAGTGCCAATTGACAGCTTGCTTCTCATGTGGATGCTAAGCAGTTTGCCCTTTTGGGGTCTTTTCCTTAACATTAAGGGCAGTGGGTAAGTGGATTTCAAAAGGCTTCTCTGTTGGAATCTGGCATTTTGTTTAGCAATGATAAGCAGAAATTCAGTGAAATAAACAAAGAGGTAATTGAGAAAAGCATCTATAATATGTGAGTACACTTGAAAGTACCATTACCCGTCCTCTGTAAAGAAAAGTGAGAATATCCTGCTGAGCAAAACCAAGTGTTGGCTTTCCCATTAAATCCTTGGTGATACTAAGCTTCATTCATTCTGCAGGAAAGTGTTCAGTATCCATCATTCAGTTAAGGCTTTAAAGATTGTGTAGATCTAAAATAACTGTGTCACTAGTTTTTTTTTGTTGTTGTTGTTGAATAAATGAAGATGATGATAGTTGCTCAGATAACTCATATCTTTACAGGCATTCATGATAGTAGACAAAGTGCTAGAAATAATTGTAATGTACATTCATAAATTAACTACATACTCAAAAACATTTTAATGAGAGCTCTACAACAATAAAAATAAACCTATGTGCTGTGGAGATCAGAATCTAGTCATACTAAAAGGTTTCTATTGCTTGAAAGATATTAGGATTTTGAGATATATTGAATAAAATGATTTTTTTGACCATGGAAGGAGACTATGGGGACAGTCAGAACAGCAAGAACTGGAAAGTACTAGGTACTGTGTTGCTGAAGAAGTTTTGTCCAAATAAACTTACAATAGTTTATAGAAGGCACTTAATAATTATGTTCTGAGAAATAATGGCAACAACAAATAAGTCAATAAAATAAAAAGAGAAAATATGCTTAATAAGGGCCATATTATTATGAAAATTGCATGCTTTTTAAAGCTAGGAATTCAAGTTTCTTTTCTACCACTTATAGCAGCAGGAGGTGTTGGGAAATTCTCAGACTTTTATTATCACAACTCTAAATTGGTTATAAAATTACTTTGTACAAGGATTGACAAAAATTAAATATATTTAAACATTTTGTAAAATGTAAAGCATAATATAACTTTTAAATGCTATTTTCAAATTTCTTATTATGAGTAGCACATATTTGCTATCAAGACTTAGTTGCAAATGAGATAAAGCTGCCTTAAACTGGTCCTCAAATGATGCCTTCCCACTTCTCAATTCTTCTTTACTCTGTGTTAATTGTGTCCTCAGGAAGAATCATCCAGATTGTTTTCAAAGACAAACTTAGCAGCCTCAAGAGAAAAAAATACAAGCTACTCTTCTCTGCTAATTCTAGTTAGTATGGAGATTGGGTTTTATCTTGGGTTTTATGGGTAGCTACGAACGTGTCACTGCACCCAGTCCTCTCGACGCTCTTATTGGCTGTGTCTTGGCCAACTGCTAATCCTAGAGTTTGGGGTAGAGTCCCTCATATTTACTCCACAGAGAAAACTAGCAAGGGCAGGTGAACAGCAGGTCATACTGCTTCCATGTTATGGTTTCCTTCTCATAATGGCCACATGCTAATAACAAAACAGACTATGTTTTTCTTCCCCATTTGTAGTGATTTATCTGATTAGTAATATTCACAACAATACATTAGTATTGCTATCAAAGAGGTTAACAATACTATAGTCTGTACTTGAACAACTTTACTGAGAAGCATATTTTGTAAATTTTCTTATCATGAAAAAATAAATACATAAAGAGAGCAGGAGAAAACTTTTGAGGCAATGGATAGATTATGGCATAGATTACAGTGACTTTTATGGGCGTATACTTATATCTGAACTCAGCAAATTGTATATATCAGATATGTACAGCTTTTTGTCAGTCAAATTTGGGTTCCTAAGGGTTTTATGTGAACATAGAATCTGGCTTCATGTGACTTTTTGGTTTGTTTGTTTTGCTATTTGGCATTGGACCCAGGGGCAGTCCACCTCTAAGCTACACTCTCAGACTTGTTTTATTCTGAAACAGGGTCTTGCCAAGTTGCTGTGGGTCACAATAAATTGCCGAGGCTGGCCTCAAATTGGCAATCCTGTCTCACTCTCCCAAGTACAGGGATTATAGGCATGTGCCACTATAACTGCTTGTTATAAATTATTGTGTCCACCATTATTCAGATTTTTTTGACTTAAGGCTTGAAACTTTTGAACTGAATATTTTCAATTAAATAATTTTTTTAAAGATGTTTAGAAATAGACAATTGCCACCATTATGGCAATCTGACTTTCTTTGTTTTCCGTGGTTGAATATAGATATCTAGTAGAGTAGTCTGTGGTTACTGTTCTGGGATACAGTCCTGGAGCATAATTACACACATGGGGGGAAGACATTTTTGAATTTTAGATTTGAAACTGAGATAAAATCGACAGTGTACAGAAACAGCATAACAGTTCATGAATGTTAGCCATTGTATATAGCCTTATAACCTACATCCTAAAAACTAATACACCAATCAAGTTATAGAACACTTTTATCTCTCCTTATATTCCTTTCCAGTCAACGCTATTACTTTTCCCCACAGGCACCATTAATTTTACTTTTATTGACATAGATTAACATTACCAGTTCTTGAATTTTATAACATAGATTAGCATTACCTGTGCCTATAATGTGATCTGCTTTTATTCCCCTCTCAACAGAATGTTTTTGAGATTAATCAGCATCACTGTTTGTATCAGTAGTTCATTTATTGCCAAACACTATTTCATTATATGATTACACAACATCTTTTCTACTCTTTGTGAATGTTTGGCTCATTTCCAATTTTGTGCTATTATGAATAAATCCATAGTAAGCTTTTGAGTGCAAGTCTTTTCTTTGATATATGTTTTCATTTTTCTTTGGTAAATGTCTATGAATGGTGGAGCAATCATGAAAGGTATTAGTGTCCTTATAAAAAGGCCGCACAGAGCTCCCTAGTCTTGCTGCCACATGAAGATAAAATGAGATGACAGTCTACAGCACAGAAGAAGGCCCTCACCAGAGCACAACCATGCTGGCACTCTGATCTCAGACTCACAATCTCTTGAACTGTGACAAGTATCTTTCTCCTACTCATTAGCCAGCCAGTCTGTGACACTTTCTGACAACAGTCTGAACGATTAAGATGGAAATTCTCTCTTGCTTATTTGGCTTTGTGCTTTTCTGGCAGAGCTGTACCACACCATGTGGTTATTATGACATTTTCCATTTTTTCCCTAGTAAATGGAATTGTTTTGATTTATGGTTTATGGGCTAAGGATTTTATCCCCATACTCATTGCCTTAAATAGGTAAGATACTCTTATATGACAGTGTATATGATCCACAACATGTTAGATACATATTGACTCTATCAGTACAGATTATGGTGTTTATTATAAATTATTATATCCACCATTTTCCAGAATTTTGTTTGATTTAAGGCTTGAAACTTTTAAAACCGAATGTTTTGTTAAATATTTTTAAAAGATATTTAGAAATCGGTAAGGTAAGCTTTACTTTGGCAGTGACCTATAATAATCCATATCAGAGGGAAAAAGCACATGCACACACACACACACACACACACACACACACACACACACAACACACACATGTTCAAATGTATACATATACAACCTGAGAAGAGAATTTATTTTAAAGGACCAAAAGTTATAAATCAGAAACAGCTATCTAGTACCGAGTTTGGTTCCGTAGAGAAGAGATGATGGGGTGTGAATATGTATATTTTTATCTGTGGAAACATTCCAAAAATGAATGAAACCTCAGTGACATTTTAATCTGACATTAGCAAACTTTAAAATATCTGAGAACCTTAAGATTGGAAACTAAAATGTTGGATAATATAGTTGATAATACTATAATGTGTAAGTGATAACACCTTAAAAACAACTGTGAACTGAGCATACTGTGGCTGATGATACTACACTATTTTTTTTGATTTAGCATTTTATGAGAAATCCAATATGTTAATTGAGATTTACAGCATCTAGTGCTATTAAAATGTTCAGAACAAAGTCTTTCAAACAAAACTAGAATTTTTTTCTTTTCTTTCTTCTTTTTCTCTCTTTCTTTCTTTTTGCAGTACTAGGGAAGGAACCTAGGGGCATTCTACCTCTGAGCTATACTCCCATATACTCTCAGCCCTATATATATATATATATATATATATATATATATATATATATATATATATATATATATATTTTTTTTTTTTTTTTTTTTTTTGCAGGACTGGGGATGGAACCCAGGGGCATTCGACCTCCCAGCTACACCTCCTGCCCTATTTTTATTCCTTATTTTGAAACAGAGTCTCACTGAGTTGCAAAGGGCCTAAGTAGCTGAGGCTGTCCACAAACCATGATCCTCTGGTCTCAGCCTCCCAAATGCCGGGATTACAAGTGTGCGCCACCACACCCAGCTTCTCAGCCCTATTTTTTTCCTTTATTTTGCAATGGGGTTTCACTGAGTCGCAAAGGGCCTAACTATAGTAGCTGAGGCTGTCCTCGAAGCATGATTCCCCCATCTCAGTCTCCCAAATGCTGGAATTACAAATGTGTGCCACCACACCCAGCCCAAAATTAAATTAAAAAAAATACTGGAAGGCATTTGGAGTACAAGGGAGAGTCATGTGCTTACACAGCACAATTTCTCTTTTAAGAAGTGAGCTTTGGAGTCTAGCACTGAGCCCTGACCATCACCAATGCTCAGGCAAGACCTGGGAATATACCCAGGAAGAGCTCACAGACAAATCAGGTAATCAGGACTAGTCAGATCCAGTATTTGGGAATTCCACTGAAAACCCATCCTCTGGCTCAGATTCACAAACTTAATAGTCCTTAAGAAACTATTTGTTGAATAAATGAGTGTGCATGTAGGGATAATAGAAAGGCAGCACTTCAGATAGGTGATGAATATCAAGAAAATCTTTCAAAGGCGTTTAATGCCTAAACTAAAGGATGGGACATAGGACCAAGGAGAATGGCAGCAAGAGAAATGGGACCCCAGAGGGCTCTGAGTCAGTCGCAGAGATTTCACAGCCAGGGCACACCCCAGACACAAGTTTAGGGACTCAGGGGTACAGGACATGGGTTCTTGGAAGATCTAGAGGAACAAAATAAGATCCTAGTGGGAAAGAAACAGATCTCCCAGGGCAGTGATCAGGGAAGACATCCTAAGGGCCAGGAAGGCTTGTAGCAAGGCTGAATTGACGCAGGATCAAACAAGGGTGGAAAGAGGGTAGAGTTGGCCCTAGATTCTGAGTGAAAGAGACTTGAATCTTTAAGAGAGAATTAATGCATCTGGTTATGAGGAGAAACAGATAAAGCAGATGAGCTAAAATTATGTTTACAAAGGCACCTTGACTTTTCTGTTTAATGAGATCTCATGAAGAGAAAATAGTAGAAAGAAACTACATTTCAAGCATAGTTACTTGCAACAAAGAAACAATGGAGTTAGTTTCTTCTAGTCTCATGAGCCCAGGCTGTGCTGTGTTCAGTTTTTTTTTTTCTCTCCCTTAAGCCATTGTGTTTCCTCTTTATCTCTCAGCTTCTCAAACCCAACCCTAGTACAGTGACACCAGGAGGAAACCAGGGCAGAGGTCAATGAAAATAGTCTTAAAATGTTATGAGCTCATAAATGAATATGCATTTGAAGACCGTGTATCCAATATGAGTCATGATCTTCATAGTAAAAGAGTAAATTTCTAGTATATTGGTACTTTTGATGAAGGAAGAAAAGCACTAATTTGGCAGATGTTTCTTTGGGCAATTGAATTTTAGATATACTCATTTGCAATGATGTATCTCAGAATAATTTTGCGTGGAAGGAAGTACAAAATCAAAATGTCTGAACCACTAGTAGTCAATTGAATTCCTCCTGCCTTCGGTCAGACCTGGTTCTTGAGTGTGGGGTCATGAAATATGGCTGGGGGCTGCAAGTGAAAATACAAAAAAAATAGAAATAGTATCTTAATATCTTTTTCTTTTTGGTGGTTCTGGGGATTGAACTAAGGGTGCTGTACCACTGAGCGACATCACTTTTATTTGGAAACGGGGTTTTGCTAAGTTGCCCAGCCTGACCTTGACCTTGAAAGCCTCCCGTCTCAGTCTCCTGAGTAGGTGGGATTACACAAGAGCATCACCTCATCTGGTTCAGCTTAAAATTATTTAAGATTTTACTTCATGTGTTCTTATGGACTCAGAAGAAGTAAAACTTAGGACATTTTTACATATTAATCAGTGAAAGAACTGAAAAGGAAAGATAGTCCCAATTAAGAGAGACTGCTCATAGATTCCATTTTGAAGTATTGAGATGAATAAAATAACTCTCTTGTCTCCTTAATATGTGTGACTTATATACTTCTGTCACTAATTTCAACAGCTGCTAGAAACTGGGCAGTTTCCATGTCTCGATCCCAGGAAACTTTAAAAAAAAATAATCTTGACTAAAATTTTGAGAGAATGAATGTCAAAAGAAGTTTTAGGGATAAGCTGATAGCAATAATGAGCAATAAAATTTCTTTTTTTAAATTTTTATTGGTTCATTATATTCATATATCATATTGGGGTAAAAGAAACTTGTGTGTACAAACATGTACACATCACCGATTTAACCCCTACCCAATTCCCACCTCATTCCCTCCCCATCCCTCCTTTCCTTGCTTGGCTTAGTGGTTGACTTCGATATGTTTAAGTACATTGCGTGTTTTAGAGAATTTCCTTCTTCCCCCTCCCATCCCCTCTAAGTAGCTAATATGTTATAAGAAACATTGGCAAAATTAAAAGTAGTGAGACATACTTATAGACCAGTTTAGAAAGATAAATTAATTTTTAGTTTGTTTTTAACACAGAAACTTAAAATTATACATATTAATGGGGTATCATGGGATGTTTTGATAATGTGTACATTGCATAATGTTTAAATTAGAATAAACATATGCACACCATATATATATATATATATATATATATATATATATATATATATCCTCAAATATTAATCATTTCTTTGTGGGGAGACTTTTTTGGTGGTACTAGGGATTTAATTTAGGGGCAGTCTACCTCCAAGCTACATCCCCAGCACTATTTTTAAATTCTTTATTTTGATACAGGGTCTCACTGAGTAGCCTAGGCAGTGTGCACCTCCACACCTGATAAGAGGAAACTTTCAAAAACCTCTCTTCTACCTTTTTATTTTATTTTATTTTATTTTATTTTATTTTTTTTGGTGGTACTGGAGTTTCTTGAAACCCTTCTACCTCCAGGCTACACTCTGAGACTTATATATTTTTTAAAATATATTTTTATATAAATATATATTTTAAATTTGGAAACAGGGTCTCTTAAGCCAGCGTGGCTGGCTTCGAACCTGTGTGATCCTCCTGTCTCTGCCTCTCAAGCACGGGGATTACAAGTGTGCGCTACCACGCCTGTCTCTTCTACCTTTTAGAAAATGTGCAGTACTTTATTACTTTCTTCAGCTATTCTAGGGTATAGTAGTACATTCTTGCTCTGTTTAATTGTAGCTTAGTGCTCACCGATTAACCTTTCCCTTTCCCTTTCCCCATCCCCTGTTCTCTTACGGCCTCTGGTAAACACTGATCTACTTTCTTTTTTTAATTTCCTTTTTCTTTTCCTTTCTTTGAGGGCATGGGAATGGAATTCAGGGCGATTCAACCTCTGAGCTATACCCCTTGCCCTATTTTTTAATTTTTTATTTTGAAACAGGGTCTTACTAAGTAACGGAGGGCCTCACTGAGTAGCTGAGGCTGTCTGCGAACCAAGATCCTCTGGTCTCAGCCTCCCAAATGCTGGCATTACAAGCTTGCATGACTATACCTTCAAGGTGTGAGGTTAACTTTTTATGTGTGTGTGTGTGTGTGTGTGTGTGTGTGTGTGTGTGTGTGTGATACTGGGAATTGAACACAAGGGCATTCTGCCTCTTGATTACACCCCTAACCCTATTTTATTTTTTCTTTGAAATAGAATCTTTTTAGATTGCCGAGAGCTTTGCTAGGTTGCTGAGGTTGACCACGAACCTGAGATCCTCCCAGGATACTTATGTACTCTCATTTCTAATATATCCACCCACGCCAAGTCCAAGACACCCAGAATTAAAGGAATCTTTATCCTCCTTGCCTCATGTAAACACAAATAATCTTGTTAACAGGGGCACACATCCTGCTTTGTCCACAAATATTTTCTAAGATGATCCTAAAATGGACTTTCCCACTCTTTGGATTCTAACATGAATTTCTACTTGTAGATATACATATGACAATCACACACTGCCTCGTGACTCTTTTATTTGCTTAATATGGTATTTAAATAAATATATTTAAAAACATGTATGTTTTCACATCTTGTGCCTACAATAAATGTGAACTCTTTGAGGAAGAAAGTGTTCTAATTGTTGTTTTGCTCACAGCACGTACAACAGTGCCTTGAAATTTGTGTGGTTCCTAAATACATGTGGATTCAAGTGAAGAGCTTAGAATGATAAGAACAAATAATTATATTGTGTGGGTTTGCCAACCACACTGTGTTTAATCTGACTTCTTATTCCCATGCTGAGCTCTCAAAGACACAGATTTAATGTGGTAATTCCAATTGATTTAATGTAAAATGAAAATGCTGGGAATGGAAAACTGTTGGCACTTTATAAGAGCATGTAATAAGTATATAGACTCTGAAGCAGTATTTTTAACCTTGGCATTTGTTTCAGAATGTGTTTTATTTCACGCTACTTTTGCTAACAACTGGTGGAATATTGTATTATTGAACTGACGAGTTCACAATGCTATCATCATTTGTCAGTACAGTGTTTGGAAAACATGGTAGTATAGTAGGAGAAGTTGTGATTTATATTCTCAGTTTTTAATCTTTTGGAGACTCTACTATGTAAGCAATAGCTGAAAATTAAGGTAATGCTTGACATTCTGTTCAGACAAAGGAGACAAATGCTAAGACATGGGTGCTGCCTTACTATTTTTGCCATCTGTTTGTGTGACAATGTTCCTCATTATTCTAAATAAAAACCAGGGTAATCACAACATTAGTATTAGGCAGAACCTTATGAAATTGCCAACATTTGATCTTTTTTGACCCACAAAAATGGGAGTTACCTATGATTCAAACTACCGAGTACTGCCGGGCGTGGTGGCGCACTCTTGTAATCCCCGCGCTTGGGAGGCTAAGATAGGAGATTGAGCAGGTTGGAAGCCAGCCTCAGCTATTTAGTAGTCTCTCAGTAACTTAGTGAGACCTTGTTTCCAAATAAAATACAAACTAGGGCTGAAAGTATAGCCCAGAGGTAGAAATCCTCTGGGTTCCACCCCCAGTACCAGAAAACAAACAAACAAACAAACTACCAAGTATTTTGCTATGCAAGTTTGTTGTGTGTGTATGTGTGTAATATTTTTTTAAAAATTCTTGAGAACAGTTTTACTATCTGTGAATCCACATTTAGTTTTAACTAAAAATGTACATCTTTAGGCCATGGTCTGTCTGTTAAATGATTGTTAAATTTTGTTCACTTTTTCCTGACATGGTAGAGAGGCTCATGGCAGAGTCCTCCTACCATCAGTCTGATACAGACTTAGTGCACTTCCTTCTACCATCTAATACCCACCTTGAACACCTGCTTTCTATCATCTATTGTTACCACCACTGCCACAGACAGCTCGGATCCCCCTTCGCCTACCTTGAACTAATGGTATTAGAAGTACTTTTTCTATTGTTTAATAAGCACAATCTAATCAGAAACATTTACGATTGGAACAAATCTGGAAGAAAATGCTGTCTTAAATCTATGAATTGTGTGATTTCAGGACATTATTATAAAAATGTTTTTGGCCAAAGAAAAAAATGAAATGATAATGTTGAATGCTGTTTTTAGTACAAATCATGAGGGTCAGGTTGCATTGATTCAATGACAGAAAACTGGTAGGAATCGTTAGCTAAAAAATACAAGAAATGTCATAAAGAAAATGTGACACCTCAGTGATACATTGGGCAGTTTGATGGAACAATGAAAACTGTCTCAGACAGGGTGCAAATAAAGATTTGCAGCACTGTGCAGCATAGCATTTGCTGTGTACAAGCTCTGTGCATACTGGCTTTTAGCATCTGGCATGGCATAGGTAACCCATATGTTTGTCATTGCATTATTTTACCTGCAAAACTAAATTTACATGAGTAGAATTCTTTGGGTTATGTTGAAAGATTTGAGATAAACAAAGCAAATGTTAAGTGACTAAGTTAAAACAGCCAAGCTGAGCTTGTGCCTCCAGTTTGCCTGTGTGAGAAGATTAAAGTCTCTGTTAAAGACTAAGAAACAATGGTAGACTTTGCATATTACATTCGTCAATGCCACCAATGTCTGACAGTTGTAAATGAAAACGATTTACCATAGATTTTACAAGACAGCAATATTTAATCAATTTCAAAATACAAGAAAACTCTTTCTAATTATTTTTGCTGAGATGCAATGAATCTAACACTTTACTTAAAATAGTAATCCACCTAATATGAGAGCAAACACTTCTATCAGATGTACACCCTTCGATTGTCTATAATTTGCTGTGTAAGGAGACATGTTTCTTCAGATTTACTTTCATACAAATGCGGCATTCATTAATTTAAGGATAAATAAAAATCAGAAAATGGAAATAATATAGTTATAAGACATTTTAAAATATTGTTTCTCTAGACAAGTGTACTGTTTTTAAGTTGAGTATGGTGGTCCATTTTGGCAACTCAGTACTTGGGAGAATAAGACAAGAGGAGGTAGGTTTGAGGCTAGCCGCAACAACTTAGCAAGAACATAATTACCTTAATAAGACCCTGTTTTAAAATAAAAAATAAGAAAAGGGTCTAGAGGTGTAGCTCAGAAGTAGATTGCCTCTGGCATAAATCATCAGTACCAAAAATACAAAAAAAATTATTTCCTTTTTCTTTTCAAATTACTATTTAGGACCATGATTTAATTTTTTTTCTCTTTCTCTATTTTTAAAAAATTTTAAATTGGTGCATTGTAGTCACACATCTTAATGGAATACAAGATGGTAGAAGCACACATGCACACATCACCCAATTAGACCTTACCTAATTCCCCCCAGTTCTCTCCCCTCTTCCTCCTCATGTTTGGCTTAGTGATTGATATGTTTGTGAATGTACATCATGTAAATTAGGTAATTTCCCTATTCCTTCTCCCATCCTGTCAGTTAGGTAACCTTATTTGCTCATCTATATCTCCTTCTTAGTCTAGAATTACTCATATGACCCATTTTCTCCTTAGCTTTTGTATATTGGGGAGAGCATCTGAGTTCTTACTTTTTTGTGACTGACTAATCTCACTTAGCATGTTCTCCAGTTCCATCCATTTCCCTGTGAATTACATAATTTTGTTTTTTTATGACTGAGTAAAATTTCACTGTGTACATATCCCATAGTTTTGTAATCCATTCAGCTCCTGGTAGACATCTTGGCTAGTTCTATAGTTTGGCAATGGTGAACTATGTGGCTATGAACATAGATATGCATTAATTAGTTTGGTAGTTTGGTTTCCTTTCTTTTGGAAAAGAAACCAGAACACTCATATTTATTTTTCTCTCTCTTTCTCTTTCCTTTTCTTTCTCTCCTATTATATGGATATAGCAAAAAGGTATCATTTACAAACCAGAAACAATGGCCTCAGAAACTGAATTAGCTGGCACCTTGAGGTTGGACTTTTCAGTTTCTAGAAGTATAGTTAATAAATTTTGTTTAACTCCTGGCATCTATTTTTTATTGTAGACTCAAGCAACTAATACAAAGATCAATCAGAACATTAATTTATGGACTTCATATTTTAAATATTCTCATTAGTCACAGAGAATTTTCTACAATATATTTTCTTAACTGTGCATCAACAAAGGGATCTTTTATCTTGTAAATTATGTCATTGTGAGATATAAATTTAACTTAATAGCACACTTAAAATTTAGATTGTGAAGCCATCAAACCAAGACATTAAATGATAGTCACTTCTGCATACCAATATTACACTTAAGTTTCTCTAGGAGCTAACTGTAGGCTTTTGTAGAAGTGTTTAATAAAAAATCCACTGCTTTTTCAGCTAGATTTTCCAATTAAATAGAAATACTACATTTTTCATCATCTGCAAAATTACTACTTATAACTGAGATTCCAGATAGGAACTCTTTATTTCCTAAAAATGAGTTAAGTTTAAACCACTAAGATTTGAAATTTGAAATTTTTCCAGCTAGACATAATTTGCTTTTGTTAAACATTATTTATTTGCTTTCTTACCCTTGGAAGTTCTACCTGCTCCTCACTATTGTAATATAAAATTGCTTTTAAGATTTTTCTCAATTTTAAAACTTCCATACAAATACAGAATTATAGAGGACAAGTTCTGAAGGTTTCAACTGTAAATAGAATTTTAGAGTCAAGGTCCATGGCACATGCCTGTAATCTCAGTACTTAGGAGGATGACTTAAGAAGATCACAGGTTCATATTTAATGTGAAGTAACTTAGTAAGATTTATTTCAAAATAATAATAATAACAGCTTTTTTTCTTGCTTCTGACCTCTGTGATGTGAGAGCAGTGCCCTTTTCACACTCTCTCTTTGCTCCCTGTGTCCTGCCCTGTGCTTCAGAGACTTTACCTGGCCTAACATGTACTAAAACCCTGAAATTTCCAGAACTAATAAAACAGAACATTTTTAGCCACCAAAGACCAAGAGAGATCCAAGCCTTTTATGCTATCAAATGTTCCAGTGCAAAATTGGAGCTGTTGACTTGCAACAGAATCAGTGAAGTCATACAGGTGTTAAGGAATAGGAACATATCCAGGAAACTTGGGGGAAGGAATCCAGAAACCCTGAACTGTGAGATCCACTGCAAAAATAAAAAGTTCGAGCATCGGATCTGCTGAGATATAGCCGGGCTGCCAATGCTAGGGTGGGTTGCCGGCCCAAATCGCAATCCCTGGACCTGACTGACACGAACGTGGTAAAATAACCCAAGAGTTAAAAAACGGACATAGAGCTCCAACATCTTAAGTAGCAAGCGAAGCCTGAGCTAGAAGGCCATGTGCTTGCAAAAGGTGGGACCACAGAGGCAAAGCGAATCCTCCAGACACCTAGATCAAGGAAGCCAGGTATCTGAGTACATTCAGAGAAGCTGTGGGTCTTATCGTGCACCCCAGATCTGGCGCTAGCCCTGGGCACCTGTCCCTGCCCCAGGACCTAGCGCTGTCCTCCTATGCCCGGTCCATGCCCTAGGACCTGGGCTAGTTGTCTGTGGACCCGCACCCCTAGACCTGGCACTCACCTTGTGTGCCTAGCCCGTGCACCCTGCCAAGCCCCAGCGCTAATCTCGCGGGCCCTGCCTACTCCCCAGGATGGCGCTAGCTGTGTGCACCCCACCCATGCCCCAAGACCAGGTGCTAGCCTTGGGCCCCCAGCCCACGCTCTGGGTCCAGCACTAGCTGTGTATGCCTGGCCCATGCCCTGGGACATAGCGCTACCCTTGTGTACCCTGCCTAAGCCCAGGACCAGTACTAGCCTCTGTGCCCCACCTGGCCCCCACCCCAGAGCCAGCGCTAGCTGTCTGCACCTGCCCCGCACCCCTAGACTTAGCACTAGCCTAGAGTGCCCAATCCATGCCCTGGGTTTGGCGCTAGCTCTGTGCACCCAGCCCAAGCCCTGGACAGGGTGCTAGGCATCTGCGCCTAACTGTGCCTTGGGACCAGAGATAGCCATGCACTCAGTTCGTGTCCTGGGACCTAGCAGCACTCTGATGGTAATTGTGTGTGCCCCGGGACCCTACAGCAACCCTTTGCCCAGGGTACACCTTGGGACACCACAGGCTAGCCCAGTTAGAATTTTCAGAGACATAGGAAAAGTTCTTGAGGCACAATACCTGCACAGGGCCTCAGAGGAAGGTTCCAAAACTACTTTGGACACCCTCCACCCCTGCAGTAGGGAAGCACAGGCCTGAGTCGAGGGTGGAGAGTGCAGAGGCTCTGTCTACAGGCTGGAAATACACAGAACCCATGACTTGTACAGAATTTATTAACAGTGACACCAGATGCCCTGACACCTGAACCCAAAGCTGTCAAAGGCAAGAAAGGGGTCCAAACATCCAGAGAGTGGCTTAAGAAGCTGACAATAGAGTACAGAGCAAATTAAGAGATATTGAATTATACTATGAAAGCTACCACAGCAATCAGAAATTCTGATATTATATAGACCTGACCCCATATTCATAAATTAATAGGACTGTTTTTGCCCTTCTTTCTTTTCCTTTTATTTCTTTTTTTGGTATGTCTGATAATTTACTTTGTTTACTTGTCTCACACAGTCACTAGTTCTTTTTATTTTATTTTATTCTTGTCTGTTTTTCACTTTCTTACTCTTTTTTCTTTTCTTTTTTCTTTTTCCTCTTTCAATTGTTTTTATTCCTTTGATTATATAATAGATTTTGTTTCTTGTGTTATTAATTTGTGTTTGTTCGCTCCTTCCCCCGTCCCTCCTACGAACTTCCCCACTCTAACCTATCTACTCTCTTCCCACAAAATTTTTTCCCATATCTCCTTCTTTAATATTCAAAGTATTTCATATCTCCATACTTAAATACTCTACTAACTATAAGAGTCCTACTATTTAACCCTCTCTCATTCTCAACAATATATTACCTTATACTTAAATTCTTACTTAAGCTAAACATATCCTCTATGTAACCCAACTCCTGTACCCATCACCCCAGCTCCTCCCCCATCATCCGACCCTTACCATTGGAAAAAGTACTGCTGACCTCCTGACACCTCTAAATTCCTAATACTAAGATTGGATTAGACATAATACAAATGATGGGTAGACATCAGAAAAACAGGCCTGCGAACCTTGAAAATACAAGAACCAGGAATAATAAAGAGACAACAGAAAACACGAATACTGTCCTACAAGAAATGCAAGAAGGGGAGTTTAGAATCTTGATCTGCAATATGATGAAAGGCTTTAAAACAAGTCTACAGGGAATAAAAGAGGAAATAGAAACACTAAGAAAGAATCAGAAAGAGGTCTGGAATGAAATGAAAGAGTCAATAAATGAAGTGAAGATAGTATTAGAAAGAAATCCTGGAAGATTAGATGAAATGGAAAGTAGAATATTACTGTTAGAAGACAGTTCATCCAAAACCAAAAGCACAGTCGACAGCATACAGAAGTAATTACAGCAACAAAATCTAAACATCCAACAACTATGGGACAATATAAAGCATCCTAACTTATGGATAAAAGGCACTGAAGAAGGGATAGAGATATAGACCAAGGGCATATGTCATCTCTTCAAAGAAATAATATCAGAGAATTTTCCAAACATGGAAAGAGACTTGGATCTTCACGTTCAGGAGACATACAGAACACCATTAAGACAAGATCAAAGAAGAATGTGCCCACACCATTTAATAATCAAAATGACCAACATAGACATCAAAGAAAGAATCTTAGAAGCATTGAGAACAAAAGAACAGGTGGCATATAGAGGCAAAATAATAAGAATCACCCCAGACTATACATACCAAGTCATGAATGCCAGGAGAAACTGGTATGATGTGATCCAGACCCTGGAAGAAAACAACTTTGAACCAAAACTGCTATATCCAGCAAAATTATTATTCAAAATTGATGGAAACACAAAAGTGTTTCAAGATAAGCAGAACTTCAAAAAATTAATGAATTCTAAGGCAACACTAGAGAAAATACTTAATGATATAAACAACAAAGAAGAAAAAAGAAGCAGACTCCAGAACCAGAGAAGAGATGAAGTTGATCAGCAGGGCATCTAAGTATAGAAGAACTAATATTATATCCAACAAATGATAGAATACAAAATGACAGGAAACAAACACCATATTTCAATAATAACACTGAACATCAAAGGACTTAACTCTCCAATCAAAAGACACAGACTGGTAATATGGATTAAAAAACATAATCCAAATATATGGTGTTTTCAAGAAACTCACCTTACAGCAAAAGACATTCACAGACTGAAAGTGAAAGGATGGAAAAAGATATATCATGCCAATGGAGACCAAAAACGGTCGGGAGTAGTAACACTGATATCCAATAAAACTGACTTTAAGCTAAATCACACCAGAAGAGACAAAGCAGGGCACTTCCTTTTATTAAAAGGAACAATCCACCAAAAAGATATGATAGTAAATGTTTATGCCCTGAATTTGGGCACAGCCACATTTGTAAAGCAAACCCTCCTGGACATCAGACCTCCAATAGACCCAAATGAAATAGTAGTGGGAGACTTCCATACACCTCTTATAGCACTGAATAGACCTTCAAGGGAAAAGATGAGTAAAGACTCTTCAGAACTAATGAAAACTATAAACCAAATGGATTAATAGACATATACATAATATTTCAACCAAGAACAACAAAATACACATTTTTCTCAGGAACCCATGACACCTTATCCAAAATAGATCACATTCTGGGTACACAAAGCAAGCACCAGCAAATTCAAAAGATGTAATATAATTCCCTGCATCTTTTCAGATCATAATGGAATGAAAGTAAAAATCAACAACAGGAAACTCAAAAGAAACTGTTTAAATACATGGAGATTGGATGATGAGTGGGTATGATCAGAAATTAGGGAAGAAATAAAGAAATTTCTGGAATTAAATGAAAATAGAGAAAAAACTTACCGAAATCTCTGGAAACTTTGAAGGTAGTGTTGAGAGGACAGTTTATAGCATTGAATGCCCACATAAGAAGAACAGAAAGTTGCTAAGAAAACAACCTAATGACACAACTCAAGGACCTAGAAAGACTGCAACAGTCTAACCCCAAAGCCAGAAGGCAGGAAATTATTAAAATCAGAGCAGAAATAAATGAAATAGAGAACAAAAAACATTTCAAAGAATCAACAAAATAAAAAGCTGGTTCTTTGAGAAGATTAATAGGATTGACAAACACCTGGCCAACCTAATCAAAAGAAAGAATCAACTCAAATTAGTAATATCAGAAATGAAAAAAGGAGACATCACCACAGACAGAGGGCAAATTCAAAGGATTATCAGAAATTATTTCCAGAATTTATACTCCAACAGACTGGAAAACATGAAAGAAATCGATAGATTTCTAAGCACATATAACCTACCTAACTGAACCAAGAAGACATAGCAAGCCTAAACCGAGCAATAGCAAACAAAGAAATAGAAACAGCAATCAAAATCTGCCAACAAAGAAAAGCCCAGGGCCCAATGGGCTCCTAACTAAATTTTACAAAACTTTCAGTGAAGAACTAATCAAAGTACTTCACAAATTGTTCCAGGAAATTGAAAGAGATGGAATTCTCCATAATTCCTTCTATAAGGCCAGTATCACATTAATCCCCAAACCAAATAAAGATACTTCAAGAAAGGAAAATTACAGACCAATATCCTTAATGAACATAGATGCAAATATTCTAAACAAAATACTAGTTATACATATTCAAAAACATATCAAGAGAATTGTACACCATAACCAAGTTGGTTTCATCCCAGAAAAGCAAGGCTGGTTCAACATACACAAATCAATACATGTTATTCACCACAAAAATAGAACTAAGAACAAAAACTACATGATCATAACAATAGATGCTGAAAAAGCACTCGACAATATCCAACACCCATTTATGTTGAAAACACTGCAGAAAACTGGAATAGAAGGAACATATTTCAACATCATTAAGGCAATATAAAATAAACCCAAAGCCAACATCATATTGAATGGGGAAAAACTGCAAGAATTTTCTCTAAAGTCAGGAACAAGACAAGGATGTCCATTATCACCACTCCTTTTCAATAGAGTCCTTGAGACTCTTGCCACAGCAATAAGACAAGAGAAGAAAATCAAAGGAATTCAAAAAGGAAGAGAGGAGCTAAAACTATCCTTATTTGCAGATTATATGATTCTTTATCTAGAAGATCCAATGAACTCAACCAAAAGACTTCTGGAGCTGATTAACCAATTCAACAATGTTGCAGGATACAAAATCAACCTAAAGAAATCAGTTGCTTTTCTTTATGCCAACAATGAATCCACAATGAAAAAAATAAAGAAAACTATTCCATTTACTATTACCTCTAAACCAATAAAATACCTAGGAATAAACCTAACCAAAGATGTAAAAGACCTTTACAGAGAAAACTACAAAACATTAAAGAAAAATTGAAGAAGACCTTGGAATATAGAAAGATCTCCCTTGTTCATAGATAGGCAGAATAAATATCATCAAAATGGCCATTCTGCCAAAAGTGATCTATAGATTCAATACAATTCCCATTAAAATACCAACAACATTTCTCATTGACCTGGAAAAATAAGTTATGAATTTTGTATGGGTAAAGAAAAGACCCAGAATAGCCAAAGCAATTCTCAGCAACAAGATCCAGGCAGGAGGCATCACAATTCCGTACTTCAAATTATACTAAGAGAAATGGTAGTAAAAACAGCATGGCATTGGCACAACAGTAGGCAGACTGACCAGTTTAACAGAATAGAAAATACAGAAACAAACACACACATCTATAGTCAATTGATCTTTTACAAAGGGACCAAACTCATATGCTGGAGAAGACAGCCTTTTAAATAAATGGTGCTGGGAGAACTGGCTATCCATTTGTAGAAAGTTGAATTTGAATCCTTACTTCTCACTGTGCACAGGAATAAACTTGAGATGGATCAAAGACTTAGAAATTAGACCAGAGACTGTGAAGTTATTAGAGAAAGACACAGGATCAACACTCCAACATATAGGCACATGCAGTAACTTTCTCAACAAGACTTCCTGAGCACAGGGAATTAAATCAAGAATTAACAAGTGGGATTGCATCAAACTAAAAAGTTTCTTCTCATCAAAGGAAACCATCAAGAACCTAAAGAGGAAGCCTACAGAATGGGAGAAGATCTTTACCAGCCACCACTCTGATAGGGGGCTAATATACAGAATATACAAAGAGCTAAATAAACTCTAAACTAGCAAAACAAACAACCCAATCAAGAAGTGGGCAACTGAACTGAATAGACACTTCACAAAAGAAGAGATAAAAATGGCCAATAGATACATGAAAAGATGTTCAAATCACTAGCCATTAGGGAGATGCAAATCAAAACTAGGCTGAGATTCCATCTAACCCCAATCAGAGTGGCAAGCATAAAGAAATCAAACAACAACAATTGCTGGTGAGGATGTGAGGAAAGAGGAACTCTTTTACACTGTTGGTGGGAGTGCAACGTCGTTCAGCTGCTATGGAGATCAGTGTGGAGATTCCTTAGAAAACTGGGAATAGATCCACCATTTGATCCAGCTCTACTACTCCTGGGTATCTTTCCAAAGGGCTTGAAATCAGAGAATTACATTAACATATGCATACCCATGTAATAGCCAAAATATGGAACCAATCTATATCTCCATCAACAGATGGATTGCAAATTTATGGGAAATATACACAATGGATTATATTCAGCTATAAAGAAGAATAAAATAATATAATTTGCAAGAAGATGGAAGGAACTTGAGAACATTATGTTAAGTGAAATTAGTCAACCACAGAAAGAGAAGGGACATATGTTTTCTCTAATATGCCCAAGCTAGGGAGTAGTGGTAACACCAGAGGGACTCCAGATAATGGAGGGGAAATCTCAGCAAAGCTAGAATAGGAGGATAGGAGAGGAAGAAAGCTGAGGTTGTTCAAGGGAGGAGCTACATCTGAATATGTGTAATAGTATAAATGTAGCATGGTTAACCTGGACACTCTTTATTGGGAGGAGTGAAGTGGAATTGGGGGGGAGAGGGCACGAAGCACAATCTAAATGTACGCCACTTTCAATACGTTCCACATATAAATAAAATAAAATATGGAAAAATATTAATAATAAAAATATATAGGGCCAGTGCTGTAGTAGTCCAGAGGTAGAGAAACTCTGGTTTCAATCTTCAGTAATAAACATACACCTAGAATTTCAAGATGCCATTTTGAGAAAAACAAAATAAGAACATTTAAAAGTGAGACCAGTCAGTTTCAGAAGGCTGACCATTGTACATTTTCTTTAATATGGGAAAACTAGAAAGAAAATAGGAAACATATAGGGACTTTAAATAAATACCTGAAGACTAGTGAAAAGGGGCTAGGGAATAAAGTTAGAAAGGGAAAGATAGAAGATTAAGCAAGAAAACATCATATGGCAATATGATGTTTCTCATATGGTAATATGAGAAAGTATTATTACCAATTTCATTAACATATTCAGGGAAGTGCGGGGGCAGTCTGGAATGTGGAAGGAAATGCACCAAGGACTGTAGGCATGCATGTTTCCATTAAATCCAATTTAACTACAATAAATAATTTATTGTGCTAATAAAATAATTCAAATAAAAAGACTACAAATGACAAAATAAGCAACTCTTTAACATCGATCTTATACTTTATTGTTGTTTTGCTGGTTGTGGCCTAATTTTTATAAACTTAAATTAGAAAAGCTTCTTTTTCCTTAGCCACAGAGCTATATACAATCAAGTTATCAAACAGAGAAATTTTTAAAAAATTATTTATTCAAATAATAAATTTAAAAATATTTAAACATATCTATTTAATACTGAATATATATTTAGTATACATTTAGCATTTGTAATTATACTATTTAATTTTATAGCATTTTTCTACATTATGGAATTTTACAATTACTATAAATAGATACATCAATCTATTTCTAAACAGAAGAGGTTAGCAGTATGACAAAATTGTTAGAGAGTGGAATTTTCATCAGCAGAAGGTCAGGCATTGTCACATACTTATTTAGCCATTATTTTATATATCTGTAAGAGTGGAATATTAATATGAGGGAATGCAAGATTTTATCAAGCTTAAAGGGAAAGGACTATACATAGCTTAACTTTCCACCAAGAACAAAGATCCTTAGCATATTATGGCAAGCACGTGTGTATAAATTAAGGGTGAAATATACATGCCAAAGCTCAAGGAATTTACTTGGTGAGAATTTAAGACTTGAGTGGGAATAATGGATATAATGGGTGTCTTGGAACCTGGAACAAACGTCTTGTAACACTGTTTCACAACACATGATGCAGTGATCTTTAAACTGTTTTGCTTGTAGATTTCTTAATTTTAAGTTTGAAAAACAGAATAAAGAGTATGTTCTACTCTTACACTTGACATGTTTTTCTTCCTATTTCCTCCATTCTCGCTACCCTTTGGATGGGCGTCTTTGGGTGTGTTAGACACACACTTTACTCTTTCAGGCCCTTTGCATTGCTTTTTCTTTTTATGTGAAAGATTTTTCCCTGATATCTGCTAACTCCCTCACTTCAAATATCAACTTTTCAGTGAGGCCCAGCCTGGCTTTGTTCATTAAAATTATAATGGATACCCTTTTACCTTATCAAAATTTCCCATTATACTAATCATTATCCAGTATGTTAAAAATGGTACTCACTTTTAGTCCATTTTCTCTTACACAGAACACATGACAAGAGACTGTGTAAGTTATAAAAAAAGAGGTTTATTTTAATTCACAATTCTGATTCAAAGTTGAGGAACTACATGTGGTCATGGCTGTGTTTTCCTGTCTTGAGGCAGCTCAAAGAATTGCACTATGAGAAAGAGAGTGTGATTATCTAGCCAAACTAGCTTTCACAGCTAAACTGCTCTGGAGATAAACCATTAACCTATTAATCCATTAATTACATGAGTTATTTTATTCATGAGGGCAGACCCCTAATCACCTTTTAAAAAACCCACATGGCCTAGCTATTAATATCTCATAACAGGGATTAAATCTAAATTTGAGTTTTGGAGGCAACAATTCAGTATAGGACTCAACAACATCCTTTTGAAAACCATCAGCATTCTATTTTAAAAGTCAGACATTTATGTTAATTCTTTCTCTTCTTTTGATGTATTTTACTTGACTTCTCCAGCAGAATTTATGTGTAATTCAATTTATTTTATGCTTGGAGGTTTTCATATTTAATTGTAGTATTTCTTTGAAACAGAATAGAAACCTCAGCACATTATATCTAGATACTTTGAAAATCTTAAAATTTTTAAATTTGAATTATTGTTATAAGTTTAATAGTAAGGAAATATAATTAAATGGACACATGCATTACAAATTTTCACAATTCTACTGAAAAATATATTTCTTGAAAATGAAGTACTTTTTAAAAAGTAATACACACTTTCATAAGTGTTACTTATTGTTTTGCTAATAATTTATATTTATAGTGGTAAGTCATACTTAAAAACATAGATGAGAATGGATTCAGCTATAGTAAGTTATTTAAAACTTTGATGTATTACCAGACTTAATAATTTACTAACTAGCAACTCAATTAGGTCTTTCTACAGTTTTTTTAAGGCAAAAACAACACAAGCCATCTGAATTGAAAACTGATTTCTTACTTGGTCATTAGTATGATTCACTCTTTCAAATTTTGAGACGCATAACAAAATTTTTCCCAAGATGAATCAAATGACTTTTAATTAAACTTGTTACATTTTCACTGAGAGGCATGTTTTATGTAGCTAAAATTAGGTTTAATTGGGGCAAATACAATCCCATATGGTTGAAATTTTCCCCACTGGCTTTAAAAATAACTTATATGTGCATTCAAAGTTTTAATTTCTAGATTCTGAAAGTACCTTAAAGAGGTGACAAACAGAAAACAGGACACTTGATAGTCATTATATGAAGTTAAATGAGAATTTTCTTTTACGGTTGAAAATAATTACATTTATACATGTGCATTTGACATTGAAATGGTTTGTTTTCATTTAAAAGAGTAATTCTATTTAAATAACTTTAGTTCTCTAGCATCCAGGACATCAAATCCTTGATGATATTTTATTCCCTTCAACATTTTATTGAGAACACATCAAAATTGTTGAAAGAATTTATGTTTTCTTGGTTAGTTAGCCATATTCATCTCTGGGAAGAGTAATAATTAAGAGTAGAAAGGTTGAGAATCGAAACCAGAACTTACATTTTTATGAATAAGAGGGAATCTATACATATTAATAATTTGTGTATTTATAATGTTTAATAAAATTTATCAGAGGAGAAGCTTTAAAAGATCACTTAAAGTTTTGAAATTGAGCAATTTAAAATTACAGCTTGAAAAGTTATTACAGTAACATACTCTTAAATCAATTAAGAAAATTTAAATCTACTTGTGTTTATTAGGTTCAGACTTTGAATTTACAAGATCTTGAGATACTTAAAATATCATTAATGTCTTGTTCCAGGCAAAAATCTGAAAAATCAAATATACTAAAAAATTTAAAAAATGTTTGAAAATGTTTAGCTTATAAACAGAAACAATTTGTCAAAGTACCTTAACGATACTTATTCACATTGATAATTTATAAATACAGTAATAATTATAAATTGCATTTTAAAATCTAAGGGGTAAGATTTTTAACTTTAGTATTTTGAACATTGATTTGAAAAGTCAAATACAACCAAAACTCAATCGAACACTCTGACATCAGATAGATATACAGTTAAGTGTTATTAGTCTTGAGATATTGAACAATCTAATTTCCAGTAAAATCTAGTTTAATTAACTGCAAAATGGAGTCATACTTACCTATTAAAATTGTTATAGGGTCTAATAAAACAATGCATGTAAACATTTAGTACTGCATGTTATATTAGGCACACATATTTGTTATACTTAAAATGATATAATTTATTGAAATTTTATCATTGACATTTTATCATTTTAATTTCTACATATTTGACTACAATTATTAGTGTTAATAACTTTTTCTTATATTTCATTTTATTAGGTAAGAAAAAGTTATTTGGCATTTATGGACTTGCGCTTGATATAATATTTTGGAATTGTTAGGGGAATTTTTCCCTCATGAAATTATGATTGATCTTCTTTACTAATTTAAAGGATTTCAACATTTGTTCTACTGACTGACTAAATCAAAGATGGGAATCTCTTAGAGCAAGTGTGGGTCTCTTGTCTGAGTAAAAAGCTAAATGGAAAACCAGTCTCTTAATTTTGTATTTTCAAGGATGTCTTCATAGAAACGGTTTTTAAGATAAACTAGGAATGATTAAAAGAAGATTTAAAAAGCAGTAGTAACATTGGCTGGAAAAATGGCTCTAAATATAGAGAAAACTTTGAGAAATTAATGTATATGATGAATGCTAGTGATGATAGAAAGTAACAGGTTTGAAGTCAACTGCTCTTAAATTTCAATTAAATTCGTGGTGTGAGATAGATGATTCTAAAAGCAATATAGCAGCTAGAAAGATAAGTAAAGAGCAATGCTAGTGCCCTAGCTTGTGATTAGAAAGCTATAAGGGATGGCTACAAAAATTAAAAGCAGCATTTTGACTAGGGAAGGGCAAGGTGAGCAGAAGCTAAAAGAGTGGAGATATTTTGAAGGGTTGCTAACCAAATATTTATTCAATTGTCTTGTGCCTTGATTGATCAGATGTCACAGGGCAGATGTAAGCATTTATAAAAGCTAATCATGCTACAAAGCAGTGCAGTTATAATAATGATGTTAAAAATCAATTTTTAAAAGCAAAATCTTCCTAAACATTCATAAAAATAAATTACATCTTTGATGAGGCATAGAATCTTGAGTTAGAAGATATCAAACTAAAATTTTCATCCAAGTTTGTACTGATGCACAAGAGGATTACAGCATTAAGATCTCAGATATGAAATTTTATCTCATCTTGGGATAATTGAATCATCCTTTGTAACTTATTTGCATACTTAGTAATGTACTTCCTGTCAAGAACTTCTGTTTATATTCCAGCTAAATCTCTCTTGCAGTAGTTTAGACTCATGACTACTTATTTTGCTCTCAGTGGAGAGAAAGAATAACTGATATTAATCTATATTATATCCTAATATATATTCTTCTTCTAACCTCTCTCAATCCCAAACCTAGAATAGAGCAGTGGTTTTTAATTTTTTTCCACAGGTATCCTCATCACATAACATAAGGGAAATGAAAAAAAAAAAAAGAGAGATATCAGTACACCCTTAATTAGAATGGCTCAAATCAAGATCAATGGCAGTAGACATGCCAGTGACAGTGCAGAGGAACAGAAGCTCTTTCTTCCTTCCTGGGGGGATGCAAAATGATACAGCCACTTTGGAAAACAGTTTAGCAGTTACTTACACAGCTAGCCATACTCTTACTGTAGAGTCTAGCACTCGTACTCCTTGATATTTACCCAAAGGAGCTGACAGTCTATGTCCACACTAAAACCTGCATAAAATATTTATAGCAGCTGTTTTCATAATTGCCCAAACTTGGAAGCAATGAAAATTTCCTTCTGTGAGTAAAATGGATAAATGTGGTATATCCAAACAATGGAATACTATTTTGTGCTAAGTAGGCATGTACTACGAAGCCATGAAAAGATATGGAAGAAATGCAAATGCATATTACTGAGTGCAAGAAGCCAATCTGGATAGGCTAAATATCATATGATCCCAAATATAGCATGTTCTGAAAACTGTGGAGACAGTAAAAAAAAAAATCAATGTTCACCAAGGGATATTGAGGAGGAAAGGATGGATAGGCAGAGCACAGAATATTTGTAGGGCACTGAAGCTATGATACTGCAGTGTTGGATATATGCCACTGTACATTTGTCCAAGCCTATAGAATGCATAACAGCAGGGGTAAACCCTAATGTAAACTGCTGACATTGAGTAATAATGATGCTTCAATGTAGGTTGATCATGTATAACAAATGTACCACTCTGATGGGGGATGTTGATGAAGGAGGGGGCTGTGTATGTGTGGGTCAAGGTTCTATGGGAAATCTCTGCACCTTTCTCTGTGAACCTAAAGTTTCTCTTAAATACTGTCTTAAAAAAAAAAGAATCTCAATAAGTGAAAGTCTGAGTAGTGACAACAAGCATTTATATTGAATTTTCATTGGCCAAAGAGGAAAAGTGGGATAGAGATGGAATGAGGCAACAGATTAAATAATGCTATGTACTTGTACAAAATTGTCAGTACCAATCTCAGTGACGGATGGAGAAGGTGAGGGAGTTGGGTGGGGTCCGGAAGGAAGCTCACTAAGCGCTGTGTGCATGGGTATGCCTATCATCCAATACCTCAGCAAGTTGTATGATTATAGTGTATAAATAAAAATAACAAGAAAGTGAAAATCAAAGCCAGTGTATTTTATGAAAAATAAATCTTCAAGCCTTTTTAAAATATTTCCCTCATTAATGCTTTATTTGCAATGTCATTTATGGAAAATGGATTAAAAATATATAGTCAGGACATCATTCAAATGCAATGCGTTTCACTTATGCAAATAACACCTTAATGTTACTTTCAGAAAGGTGAAGGTTAAGTGCAGTAAATACCAGTAACAGCAATATAGTTTGCAAGTGAAATTAGCAAGAAGATTTTAATAAGTCTCTGAAATGTGAACTAGAGATAAGAAGAAAAATGTTCCAAGTAAAAATTTCTAAAAAGGTCAAGGTTTTAAAGTCATCGTATTTATGATAATTTCTGATTGCAAGAATAATATATCTGTAAAAAAATTTATAGTGAGTAAAAGACATGGATGTACAGAGCTCAGGTTCTGGTGAGCTGCTTTCATGACAAAACAGATTCAGGTCTCCTATCTCGCTCTCACTACTCAGGAGTACAGGGTGGGAATGACTTGGGAAAGATCAGGATCTGATAGATACCTTCAAGGGAATGTTGTTCAAACCGAATCTTTTTATTTATTTATTTATTTATTTATTTATTTATTTATTTATTTTATTTATTTATTTTTGGTGGTACTGGGGTTTCTGGAAACCCTTCTACCTCCGGGCTACACTCCCAGACCTATTTTATATATTTTTTGGAAACAGGTTCTCTTAAACCAGCGCAGCTGGCTTCGAACCTGCGCGATCCTCCTGTCTCCGCCCCCCAAGCGCGGGGATTACAAGTGTGCGCCACCACGCCTGGCTCGACTGAAACTTTTGAAAGTTATAGTTCAGTGGATCGTCTACAAGGGCATTTATGTAAAACATTTTAAAATTCCAAGTAGTTCAAGAACAGGAATACAAGTGAGTAATTAACCCTGGAGATGGAGAGAAAGAAACAGGACGGTATATTTGTTGTATTTTAAGTTTTTCTGTCTTTACTCTCAAGAAGAGGCAAAGACAGAACATTCACTAAGTTAATTCTGGGTTAAATCATCCTGTGCTGTATTATTTTTTTTTAAAGGGTGTGTGTGTTTTGGCATTTCATTTTAAAATAAAAAAATTTAAACATATACCAAAATATTTTCAGCTATAAACAGTATTTATAATGCAAGAACTACCAATGGCAGAAACATTATACTAAATGTTAATCCCCAAAGATTTCCTGTTTGGAAGGACTATATATGGGACTGAACCTAGAAGCATTCTACCTTCAAGCTACACACTCAACCCTTTTTATTTTTTTGTTTTGAAACTAGGTCTTGCTACATTGCTGAGGCTGGCTTTCAATCTGTGATCCTCCTGTCTCAGCCTCCCAAGTGTTGGGATGACAAACATAGGCCAAAACTCCTGGCTTTTACTAAATATTTTTCATTAAATACTCTCAATAATCATGAAGCAGGCACTGTTGTAGGCCACCTTTAATTGATAAGGATGTAGAAGTTTAGAGTGTGTGTGTGTGTGTGTGTGTATTTTTTTCTGTACTGGGGACTGAATCCAAGGGCATTCTACCTTTGAGCTATGCCTCAGGGTAAATAAATAACTATATCCCTATTTTTTATTCTTTATTTTGAAACAAAGTCTCATTAAGTTGTGGAGTTCCTCACTAAGTAGCTGAGACTGTCTTTTACCCTATGAGAGCAACCTATCATCCTCCTGTCTTAGCCTCCCAAGTATTGGGAACACAAGCATGCCCCACCATGCCTGGGTCGTTTTTTTTCTGTTTGTTAATTGCTATATTTTTGGTATCTAGAAAAAAACCCAGCTTTTAACATACTAGTAAAGATTTAAATATTTAAACACAACAAAATATGAAAAAAATCCACATAAAATTTTATTGATGTAATAGTGAATAAAATAAATTCTGCTCTCCCATGACTTATTCTGGAAGGAGAGACAGAAAATAAAATGTTAATGAGCCAGGTGCGGTAACATCCCAGTATTTGAAAGGCAGAGACAGGAAAAATCGCAGGTTTGAAGCCAGTCTCAGTAACTTAATGAGACCCTCAGTGACTTAGAGAGACTCTCTTTCAAACAACACCATCATCAACAACAAAAATAGGGCCATGGTCGTAGCTCAGAGGTAGAATGCCCCTGGGTTCATTCCTCAGTACCAAAAAAAAAATGTTAATGAAAGGTGTTATGAAAAAGGAGAGAAATGAATTAATGAATACTGTTTAAATAGTTCTGGAGGGCAGTACTCTTGGTTTACTTACAGATGGTGCTGGGTTTGCCAGATTTCAGGTCCCTGATTACTAGATTGTTTCTCAGGCTTCTTTTTCCAGGTTGAAAGATAATGCCTCTTCTTTCCTTGGACAGAGATCAGGCTTGCTTATTTACTGCTGTAGATCTCCTTAACTCATTGGTCCTTGGGGTGTGATGTTGGCCCTGAGGGCCTCAGGGGCAAGGAGAATCAGTGGAAATATGGTTGGTGATACTGGGGCTGCTTTATGTGGTGAGATAATAAAGGCCTTTGCCTCTGTCCTAGGAATTTCACATTTCAGTGACAGGCTAACATATTAACTTGCAAGTAGGGCAAAATCAAATGCCAGACAGAGTCAGTAGGATGGACTCTTGCTATTCAAACCTGGATTCTGACTCTAGCGCCTAGCTCTCCCTCACTCTGGCCATTATAATGGCTTTATACACAACTAATTGTATTTTAATACCTTTTAACTTGAAAGATCACTAACAATTCTCTGTTAATATTATGGCTGTTTTATTTAATATTTTTAATTAGAGTGGTTTTTTTCCCTGTCATTATGGTCTCACTGCCATCAATGGATTTCTCAAATGTGTTATTTCATACCTTCCAAACAGAACCAAAGTTTTAGTAAATATTTCTATTACTGACATGCAATAAAGATAACACTTAAAGGTAAAAGAATGCATTATCCCTGATTTTAATTCACTTACCCTTTCTGACTTTGGTTGGTCAGAAACCTTTCTGACTGTGTTTCTGAAACTGCAATGCTGGCAGGACCACATATAGTATGAGACAGTCCCTGTCCTTGAGAAGCTCAGTATGGTTTTTTCTCTGTCCCTGGCTGTATTGGCCTATGATTAGGAGAAAATAGGCTCAGAATTGCTACTGATGGCCTCATGATGTTTTTTTTTTTTTTGACATTTGTTGTCAACTTTTTTTTTGTTTTGCAATACTGGGGATGGAACCCAAGGGCATTGTACCTCTGAGTTACACCCCCGGCCCTAATTTTTAGTGTTTTAATTTTGAAAAAAAAAAAAAAGGTCTAATTCAGTTGTGAAGGGCCTTGCTAAGTAGCTGAGGCTCTCTGTGAATCACGATCTTTCAGTCTCTGCCTCCCAAATGCTGGGATTACAAGCATGCGCCATCACGCCCATCTTGTTGCCAAATTTTATTAAAGGGTTCTATTATGCAACAATAGACCATATAACATTATCTGTAGTTATCTGTAGTGTGTGTCTGTAGTGTGTGTGTGGGGGGGGTATTGAGAATCGAACTCAGAGGCATTCAATCCCTGAGTTATATCCAGCCCTATTTTATTTATTTATTTATTTATTTATTTATTTATTTATTTATTTGGTGGTACTGGGGAAGGAACCCTTCTACCTCTAGGCTACACTCCCAGACCTATTTTATATTTTATTTGGAAACAGGGTCTTTTAAGCCAGTGCGGCTGGCTTCCAACCTGTGTGATCCTCCTGTCTCCACCTCCCGAGCGCGTGGGGATTACAAGCGTGCACCGCCACACCTGGCTTATTTATTTTATTTTTAAATGAGGTCTCCTTAAGTTACTGAGAGCCTGGCTAAGTTGCTGAAGATGACCTTGAACCTGTGATCCTCCTGTCCCAGCCTCCCAAGTACTGGGATTATAGGCATGTGCCAACACACCCAGCTTGTATTAATCTCATACTTTATTTAACTATGCTTTGAAATTATGCACATCTAGTATAAGGAGAAGGAAGCCTTTATTTATTTATTTATTTATTTATTTATTTATTTATTTATTTATTTTGCAGTATTGGGGATGGAATCCAGGGGTATTCTACCTCCAAACTACACTATTGTTTATTTTGAATCAGGGTCTCACTGAGTTGCAAAGGGCCTCACTACGTAGCCGAGGTTGTTCGCAAGCCAAGATCCTCCGGTCTCAGCTTCCCAAATGCTGGGATTACAAGTGTGTGCCACCACACCCAGGTTTTGTTTTGTTTTAAATATATATCAAATTCATTTCTTTTGTTCCAACCTATTTTTTCCCTGTTACAGTGCTTTTTCTTGCTTTATTGGTGTCATAGCCTGCCATAATATGTGAACCAGTCCTGAACCAATCCTGATGGATTTTAGGAGGAAGCATCCCAGTGGTACCACTCATGGCCCAGCTGGAAGCAGCCCTGTGAATGTGAGAGCTGAAGGACTGGTAAACGCTATGTGTTCCCTGAATCTTCTCTGAGGCTAATCCATCCTGAAAGCCTCAGTAGCCTAAATTTTCCTTGGAGTCATTTTCAACATTTTCCTATTATTTTCACCTATTGGCTAGTCAGTAGAATTTTACACTTTGGCCCCTTTTCCTTTATTTTATTTGGTTACTGTGGTCCCATTAAAACAGAGTTCTCTCTTAGAACTCAATTATGAATAGGGAAGAGGAACTAATTTATAGATATCTTTGATTTATAAATATCTTAATGGTAAATTTTTTTTCTGCTCTAAACAATAAGTTCCTCATATCAATAGTCTTTCAAATTGTTTCAGATTTGAAGTAAAAATCTTAAAATAGATTTTTAATATTTGTTTTTGTCTTAAAGGTTATATGATGTCATACTATGCCACGGTTTGGTGCTTATGCTGTTATCTTTGTTCTAAGTTTCAAGTTTAAAGAGTGCTGTTCACTGTTAATTTGAATGACAAGCAAATTTTTACTTTATTTTTCTAAAGTGATATGGCCATCTGTTTATCTGTTTCCCATCTGTCCATCTACCTTCATATTTTTATGATGTCTGTGTTTGAGTTGAGCAAATTCATTTTAATTATTGTCTCCTAAGTCTATGCATGCGAAACCAGGAGAAAAGGGCAACAAATGCTTTAATGCTTCTTTATGTATTTAATATTAAAAAGCAAAATTAGTTAATCCGATATATGTACACAATGTCAACTCCACACACTTTTAATTTGGAGTTAGAATTGGCATTAATAAAATAAGCATTTCTGCCTGTTGAGATTTATAGATCTATCCTGTTGAACTATGCCTGACATTTAGCTTAGTTTGGGAAAGGTAAATAAAGTAGTGCTTTATGAACAGAGGAAATCATGTTTTGCGGAAGTTATAATTGTGAATGCTCACTAAAAAGCTGTACTTATAAAATATTTAGAGCAGAAAGACTGAACATAATGTTTAAGTAGAACAGATATAAGTGAATGCACTAAAAATCTAGCCATATATATATATATATATATATATATATGGAACAGTCAGTGTTGAGGCTGCTATTCATCACAGCGGAACTGAAGCAGTATTGAGCTGGAGAGGATCCACCCTGCATTCCCAATCTTCCTTACAAATACAAGCTGTGCTCGTGCCTCTCTCCAGGCTCCTCCCGCAACTGCAGTCTGTCTTCAGAACGGTGTCACCATGACTTTCAATGTTTTCCCCCCACACACTGTTTTCTGTTCTCGCTCAAATGATTCCAATCATTGACTTCCTCCATTGCCACCCCTTGGTTTTACACAGATTACACACCCATGAAACCATAAACTCAGGGCTTTGCAGCTTCTTCCGAGCCTCCAGAACTGTTTGAAAATCACTTACATTTTTCCTTTTCAATGTCTTTTGAATTCCCAAAATATCTAGGCCAAAACCTGTGCATCTTACTGTGTTTTCCATGCAATCCACTTGTTAGATTCTTATCTCACAAACACCAAGTCTGACCAAGGTGAGACATCCCATTATTTTGCATTTCTTCTAAAATTTCTTCTTCCAAACACTCACATAGGATGCTGTCTCTTTTTCTTCAAACGTAGACCCCCTCACCAGACACCCTATCCTCTTAACTTTCTGAAATCCTGCCAGTCTTGTTCTCTAGGAAACCCTCCCCGTCAGCCTGTTTTAAGCACAGATAGCACCTTTCTTTACTTTTTACCTTTTCTTCAAGCCCTGCCTCCCTTCATTTAGTCACCAAAATCTCTCTGAAGGTTTGGTTTAGAGAACACTTCTGTTTTCTCAAACTGATTCTATCTAACCATTAATTACCTCACAAGGAGGGGATGTTTAGTGCCCGAGGCCCTTCCTGCAATCACCTCTTAATTACCAACAAAGCTGCTCTTTTGAACCTCATCTTATTCATCTTTTGTGTAGCGCTTGACATTCTTGACCACTTTCTCCTTGAGGAATTTCCATCACTAATTTTTAGGATATTATGATCTCAAAAATTGTTTTGCTCATGTCTAAAAGTTGTCTTTATGTGTCCTTTAGTATCATTTTCTGGTTTTTTTTTTGAGTCACCAGTGTTCATTTCTTTGAATTTTTTCTTACTTTAGCATTATCCTTGTGTAACCACAGATTTCCATGTCTTTAATTGACATAAATGCAGAGAGAGAGCCCAGATTGGTGGTGCAGGCCTGTAATACCCATAATAGGGAGGCTGAGACAGGAGGAGCACAGATTAGAGGATAGCCTCAGCAACATAATGAGATTCTCAGCAACTGAGAGAAATCCTGTTCTGAAATAAAAAATAAAAAATGTTGAGAGTGTAGCTGGGAGTTAGAAACTCCCTGGGTTCCATCCGTAGTGCCATCAAAAATGGGGACATACATGATTATAATTTTATCATCTTTGGCTTTATCTTGTGTTTCAATTGCCATGTCAGTCTGTATTTCATATTTCAAAATTAATGCTTTTAAACCAATTTATTATTTCTCCTCTTGAAACAGGTTTCTATTTCATATTTTCCATGGAAGTAGAAGAATCACAATTTATCCTCTTTCTTAATCTGGAAACCTGGGGTAAATTCTCAGCCTTTCTTTCTCTCTCTTTTCTGCCTCTCTTTCTTAAACTATTTAAAAAATTTTTACATCCTGCAAATTCAATCCCTGAAAAGTTTTAAAATCTAATTTTGTTGATTCTCTTTGACACTGTCTTTGAAGCCTTAAGCATCTCTCCTTTGGACAATCACTGGCCACCTTCTCTGGTTTCCCTAACATTTATTCTCATCTTTATTTACATCGTTATTCTCTCTGTCTTGAGTTATCATTACTCCTTTATCAAAAATTCTCTTTGGGCCTGGCTTGGTGGTGCACACTTGTAATCCCAGCATTTGGGAGACTGAGACAGGAGGATCGTGGTTCAAAGACAGCCTTAGCTACTTAGTGAGGCCTTTTGCAACTCAGTGATATTCTGTTTCAAAATAAAGAATAAAAATAGGGTTATGAGTGTAGCTTGGAGGTAGAATGCCCCTGGATTCCATCCCCAGCACTGCCAAAAAAAAAAAAAAAAAAAAAAAGGCAAAAATTTTCTTTAGTTTTAATGGCCACAGGATTAGTGGAAATCCTGTACCTTGGCTGACAAAGCTTTTCACAGGTTAGTCTCCTCCCAGCTCCTCAGTCTCATCCTGTACTGGCCCCATATGCGACTTCACTCCAGCCAGTTCCCTGTCTTGCCCTTGCCCAGGTGGCCTGCTCTGCCATAAGACTCTTTCGTGCACAGTGTCTTATGAATGCTTCTTTCCTCTTCAAAGCCCAGCTTGGATTTCTCCGTGTTGCATTATTTTATTTTATTATTTTTCGTGGTACTGGGGTTCCTGAAAACCCTTCTACCTCAGGGCTACACTCCCAGACCTACATTATATTTTTATTTGGAAACAGGGTCTCTTATGCCAGCGCGATTGGCTTCTAACCTGTGCGACCCTCCTGTCTCCACCTCCCAAGCACGGGGATTACAAGCGTGTGCCACCACGTCAGGCTACGTGTTGCATTTTAAAACTCCTGAGTGGTGCCTGAACACAAAACATTAATTTTGGAAATCAAGGAAAAATTTAAATTAGTCTTTTTGGAGAAAAATGAGGACAGGGCTAGACACAGCTTTAGCTTTCCTGTAGATTTCTAAGTCAGGATTTCTCTTTGGCCTGACTCTGTTGTGTCTTAGCCAAATGTAAGGAAATGTTTTATTTTGCATCCTATCTAAGCATAAACTTCATTTATTGCCTATCACGACTCTATGGGTTAGCTGGACTGCGTTCTGGTGATTTGGGCCGAGTGTTCTGTGGTCTCCCTGGGTAGAGTGAGGACAGATTGATACCAATGGCACTGTAGGAATGAATTGATTCTGCTCCAGGTGTATCTCATCCCCCAGAGGCAGGGGTCTGCCTCAACTTAATAGAGGCAGACCCGTGAGACAGTGGAGGGCCACGGGCTCTTATGGCTTAGGTATAGAGCTAACACGGGCACTTGCATTTTATTTCATTGGGCAAAGCCTGCCACAAAACCTGTTCAGATTCTAGGAAGTGGTCAAGCAGTTTCTAGACCATGATGGACAGAGCTGCAAAGAAGCATTACAGAGAAAGAGTGAAAAATTTGGGCCACTTTTGTAGTTAACTTACCATAAATGGAAAAGGTTATTAAACATATATTAGTCACATGATAATCTATAATTATTGAATCCCTTAAAAGCAAATGGGTAAATAATGAATGTGGCAGAAAGGTGAACAGGGACCTATGTTGTTGTGTTATCTTATACCATGCTGTGTTATGTGTGTATTGTAATTCTGGGTTATCTCTTAGATTTCAGATATTATAAAATCTAAAAGCGATAATCACTTAGAAACACTGCCTAATTATAGATTTAATTAAATTTTAATTTTAATAGAATAAGACTTAAAGAGAATGGAGAGTAAAATGTTAAATAAAAACTCTTATGAAATATAAATCATACTAAAAATGCATCTTCAATATGATAAGAGAATTGGAAATAAAGGATCAGGGTGTCTGAAAGACAAATAAAGAGATCTCGAATTTCTCTTCAGAAATATTATAGAGAGAGCTGCTAAATAATTTTGAGAACTTTCCTCCAGCCGATATGTGGAAATTGCCCACAAGACGACCGGCTGCAGTTGATATTGTCAATTTGTTCATGGCATGGCTTCCAAGCACTGAACACCTGAAGCTTGCACTCAGCTGACAGAGAGGCATGCTTTGCCAGAGTAGTATTGGAATACAAATAAATTGGACAGCACTTAGAGACCTAAAACGCTACTGTGAGATGAAAGGCAAACCCCACCGAAAGCGACAACAAAATTTTCTTTCCTGGCTACAGAAAATACATAGGAAGAAGATGAGAGACCTTTTTAATAGAATAAAGAAAAATGATAGTGCTTCTATAACCCAAGTGCCATGGTTCTAAATATGATTCAGTAAATGCCTTAAAATAGAAGTACATTAAACTTCAAGGCAATCAGAACATAACTACTGGATTGTCACAATGTGGAAAAAGAAGTAATATCTGAAGCTGGCAATGATACCTATAGGACTAGGAAGCATCAGATATTTTATAGCCCTCTGACAGTGTTTGTGAAGAAACCTGTGAAGTTGAACATGTTGCCATCCTCACTGAATACCTTTGTGTGTTTGAAAATATACTTGATGATAGATTTTTCTTTTTTTAATAAATTTTAAATTAATTTATCTAGAGACACTGACTTCACATCACACTTAAGAACCTTGACATTTTGCACACATAAGCTACAGCCTGCTAAATAGTCTCACAGAAATGTGCACTTCACTTTTAAACTGATCAAGTATGTCTTACTCGTTTCTCAAGACATGGTAGCATATTAAATCCCTAAAGGTTTAGCCATTAAGCTTTTGAGAGATGAGTCTGAAGTAGTTGGTGGGAATGGCACATTAGCTACAGTAGAATAAATCTTATTTGAATCTTATTAATGGGAATGTGTGATTATAATTTTAATCACCAAATTTTTATATAGCTATTTTAATATATGCATAGTCTTTTTTGACATAAAACACTCATATCTTTATATTTACTTATATACCTGAGGACTTAATAGTACATATTCTATATTAATATTCTTATGTGTTTACATAAAATATATACTCTTCCAACATCCATACATTTATATCAAAATAATATTAAAAATTTTCTTTCAACTATAAAAACAGGAAAATATGTAGGAGCAGTTTTATGCTGAAACAACACAAGTGTGCACTAACAAAGCATAGCTTACCAATAATTAGACAAGTTTAATAAATACCATTGATGCTATTTGTTTTCCTGGTCTTAGATTTTAGGTACTTGAGCTTTTGTGTGCAGAAGAATATCTTGAGTAAGTTTGACTTGCTGAATGAAATGTAATTTCAATAAAACTTTAAGAACATTTACAATTTACAAATATATCTATATCTACTATTGGCCCGATGAAGCAAAACATTGGTTATATGCAAATAGTTGAGTTGTTATAAAGACATAAGTAATTGAATATAATGGAATAACTGCTTCTGCAGAATATGAATTTCAAGCAGTGTCTCAGGTCCTCAACTTGGTATAGGGATATAATAAGGAAAACAGTAGAGAGGTGATTCATAGACTTCTGAGATCTCAGCACCTGGGTATCAATCCACTTACACCATAGGCAATCAATTAGCCTTATTGTATTAATGTTTCATGCTCAGAACTTCTAAAATTAGGATTCCTTAAGTTTTAAAGCCTCTTTACTACATCACTTTTTTCGTGTGTGTGGGTCTGGGGATGTAACCCAGGGGCATTTGACCTCTGAGCTACACCTCCTATCCTATTTTTTTTTTTATTCTTTATTTTGAAACAGGGTCTTGCTAAGTTGCGGAAGGCCTCACAAAGTAGCTGAGGCGGTCTGCAAATTGCGATCCTCTGGTCTCAGCCTCCCAAATGCTGGGATTACAAGCATGTACCACTATGCCTGGATTACATCACTTTTTAAAAAAAATTTATTGGGGCATCATACATCTTAATGGGGTATAAGATGGTAGAGGCATGCATACACACATCACTCATTTTGCCCTTATCCAATTTCCTTCTCATTCCCTCCTGCCTCTGTCTCCTGTTTGGCTTAGTGATTGACTTTGATATGTTTGAGAATGTACATCAGGTACATAAGGGAATTTCTCTATTCCCCCCCCTCTCATCTCCTTCAGTTAGGTTGCCTTATTTGCTCATTTATAGTTTCTTTTTCTTCAGCTAGAATTTCTCCTATGATTTCTTATTTTTTGTGGCTGACTAATTTCACTTAGCATCATGTTCTCCAGTTCCATTCATTTCCCTGAAATGACATAATTTTGTTATTCTTTATGGCTGAGTAACATTCCATTGTGTACATATTCCATAGTTTGTAACCCATTCATCTGTTGATGGGCATCTTGGCTGGTTCCATAGTTTGGCAATTGTGAATTGTGTGATTATGAGCACAGGTACACATGCATTAGTTTGATAGTTTGGATTCCATTCTTTGGGGTAGATACCCAGCAGTGGTATTGCTGGATCATATGATAGGTTTGTTAGTACTTTACTTTTTTTTTACTTCATCGTATTCTTTATTGTAGAATATTATGAAGAGATTCATAAGACATCAAAATATTAGCCATGAGATTGTCACTGAACAGTGATTAGACCTTGGTACCTTTGTGTTCCTGACTTTCATTATTTGTAAAGTAAGATCAGACTAGCCATCTACAAAACTTGCTTAGTATAAAGATTCTTTGACTACATTAGAATCTTCAGTAGAGAATAATAGATTTAAAAATCTACTATAAACTCTGAACAGAGAACTATACTGTTCTCTCTCTGTGCCTATTCCTCTGTCTCTACCTTTTTCTTTACCCACACACATATGTATCATTGTGTGTATAAATACACTGCAGAAAGAAATGAGAACTACATGTAGATATATAAATGATAGTAACATTTTTATGTCAAACTCGAGTTTTAACATGATTAATACTGTCATAAGGTGTAACTTACTGGAATATCTAAATTAATTTTTGGTTTCATGTAGTTCTATGTTGTTTCACCTATCCTATCACATCTTATTCCTGTGTGGAATAATATAAAAAGAGAAAGCATTCTTTCTCTTGTCATATTAACACATTTGATGCATGAAGCCCACTTAGATTATATCATAATACCTTTTTTCTCTCCCACTTTCTCCCATGTCTGTTTTCCTCTCCTAGGTATTCAGTTTTTTAATTTTAGGCTTTTTAATTTAAGGATCTATAAGATAGCTCAGTTTCTCTTCTCATGCTCTATTTTTTTCCTCAGCTGTTCTGGGGAAGTAAAGAAAATGATTCAAGAGATAAGGAGATAAATGACTTACCAGCTTTATTTAACTAAAACAAAATACTAGAAATAATTAATGTATAAAGTGAAGGCGTTTATTTGTACTTGTGGTTTTGGAAGTTCCACTCAATGGTTGATGGGTACACTTGGGCTTGTGGCAAGGCAGAACATCCTGGTGGAAGAGATGGCAGAGTAAAACACTCAATTTATGGCCAAGAAGAGAGGAAAGAGAGAGAGAGAGGAAAGAGGAGAAGAAGAGGAAGAAGAAGAGAAGAAGAAGAAGAAGAAGAAGAAGAAGAAGGAGGAGGAGGAGGAGGAGGAGGAGGAGGAGGAGGAGGAGGAGGAGGAGGAGGGAGACCAGATACCACAATCCTCTTAAGGGAATTTCCCAAATGGCAGGAAAGCCTCCTAATATAGGCCCCAACTCTTAAGTTTCCACCAACTCGCAGTAGTAACAATCTGGGGACTGAACCTTTAACTCATGAACCTTTAGCATCTAACTTGTAGCAGATGGTGAGTCAATTTCAGAATGGGAGTAGAATTCTCCATTTACTACTATCCCCTCTAAAGAAGGACCAATTCTAATGAAACAGTGAATGTTCCTCTTCAGTCAGTGGTTCTAACACAAACTTGAATCTTCAGTATTGTGCTGCAGTAATACTATGCTAAGAAAACCACAAATGTTGGAAATAACAGCCACTAAATTCTACCACAGAAGAAGACTAATGCTGCTATGCAATGATTTTTCAAATGACCAGACATATTAGCTGTGAAAAATTACATGATTTCCTCCCTCTAAGCTTTTGACAGCTAGGATGCTGATACTTGTGTTATAGTAGACTAGTAGACCCACCTTGGACTTTACTAGGGGTGTTTGTAAAAATAATGAGAACCTTCCTCAGACAAATCTCTAAGTATGGGGTATTTTAAAAGTTCCAAAAATTATTTTGCAGCTAGATCAAGAAGCATTGAACTACAAGAATAAGGAGAGGGAGGAGAAGTTTTATCTTAAATGTCCCCCAGATTCTTAAAAGCACTGGTATTTTAGTATTAAACAGCATGTCTTAAAAGAATGGAATTTTTTGAATGCATTGGAGTCTACTAACTAGAATCTCTTTCCCCTAACAGCTTATCTTTCTAGGTGATTTGTAGTTTTTAAGTATAAAAGCCTTAAAATTCAAGTTTCCCAATCAGATAAGAAAATATTTATTCCAATATGCTTGCCACATGGCAGAAATGGCTCAGAAAGGCAAAAGAAAGACCAGATTATCTGACAATATTTTTGCATAGGGTTTTTTCTTCTCTATAATAGTGTGGTCTATTAGATAATGCTTCTTCTCAGGTCTCTAAATCAGGTCAGTCACTGCTCCCAGGTGATGAAGATAATGGATAGAGTGGAGATGAGAGGAATATGTATTTCTTAGATATTTACTCCTGAATTTTACATGGAAGTGTTTCCTATAAGCATAAGGCCAAGGAAATAAGGGGTTTATATTTCATTATCTGTACTGAATCTCTATAAAAATGACCTTGCTATGTGTAAACAGGTAGAACTGGACCTTCGTGTCACACTCAATACTTTACCATTTAAAAAATAATTTAAATCAGGTAACACTTTTCTAATTTTATATAATGATTCTAACATTTATCCTAATATTTTTAAAATAATGAGCATGTTAAATAGCATATAATGGTCCTACACTAGCATATACATGTATATATATTAGATACAATTATCTATGCACATCTATACATATACATATACATATTTTTCTTGTATAAAATGAGTACTACAGTCTTAGTGGCTTGAAACAACACACATTTATTATGTCATAGAACTTTGAGGAAGAAGTCCAACACCATATCTCTAGACTAAAATATGTATCATATGTGCTGTGCTCCCTTCTGTAAGTTTCACTGGCGCCTGCTTTGTTCATCTTTAAATTTATCAACAAGTTGAGTCCTTTAACATCACATCATTCTTTCCAGTTTTTCTGATAAGAGTCTTTAAGGACTCTTATTGTTAGAAATGACCTCCTGTATAAACTAGGATAATCTCTGGTTAGCATCCTTAATTCCACCCACATCATCAATTCCTCTTTGCCTCAAATTTATTTATAATTTACAAAGATTAAGATGTGAAATCTCTGGGGAAGCATTATTCTGTCCAACACACACACACACACACACACACACACACACACACACACACACACACAAACAAGAGAAAGATTCTAAATAGATACATCATAACAGTAGTAGATGACTGACTTATGCTGTTCTATTTTCTTTTTATCTTCATAATGCACATTTAAAAATAATAAGTGCAATTAGAAAAAGGTTAATGAATTATTTCTAATGTGAGCCTCTAAAGGTACCCATTAACTGAATATTACTGAGACAAATATCATCCATAAAGGTTTATAACTTGAGCATTTAGAAAGTAATTTATTTTAAAAGTTGATGGTGCACTGAGTGAATATCACATGCTCAGAGGCTTAGGAAGGAGGCCAACCAGGAGAGAAGATCTGGCCTTCTCAGCCATTGATTTCTGCACAATCAATTGACTCGGATCATGCAGTTAATCCAATTCAGTAGTTAAGAAAATTGAAAAGGCCAGCTGTGTGGTTTTCAAGTCCAGTATTTTTTTAAACAAGAGACACTGAAAGCAATGTTATTTTTGTTAGCCTGTCTGGAGATTCATAAAGGTGAAAAACAAAAAAGTAAAAAGTATTTTCACCTTTGTTGAAAAACAATATTTTCTAGAGACAATAATAAAATATGTAGCCTTAATTCTCATGTAATCTCCATAAAAGTAAAAAACTACATATTAGCTTAAGTGTCTATGAATATTTAGCTGAAAGAAAATAAATTTAAGTTGAAATAAAGCAACCACAGTATGTGAAAGCATTTTAAAAACAACTTCATATCTGAAATAAATTCACTGTTTTCTCCAAATAAAAACAAATATAAACAAGTCACACATTGAGTGCCAGTACATGGTATGCTAATGAATTAGGTCTGTTTGTCACTCCCAATTATGATTTGATGAATAACTATATTTAAACATAATGCAAAAAAGAAAAAGAAAGTGAACAATTACGTGTTCTGCCATTCTTGTAAAACAGAAAATGGCTCAATTAGATGCTGTGCAAAGGAGCACATACTAACTACTATCAGAATTATAACTAGTTTCTCCTTTGTGAAATTAATCCCTTTTTAAACCATAAAATGAGACCTTTATTTCTCTTTACATTTACATTAATTGCACAGTAGTTCACAGAATTTTGTTGAATTGAAGAAGGAGAATTAGTCAAGAAAAGGTCACTTTCCTTCCTTACCCTTTGCATGTTAATTAGTCAGGAATACAAGGAGCAGCTTGTGAGATGGTAGAGTATTTGAACTGTGGTAAGTAAGAGATGATAAAAACATATATGGAGTGGAGTACATGGGAAGAACATGAGGTTCCATTATCACAGCTGGAAAGTTTTAGCTCCCACTTGAAGTCTTAACTCTTTCTTAGGCTATGCGGTGATTTGTGATTTTAAATCGTATCTTCAATGTTAGAAAATATCTATTATTTTACTGGATTTCTTTTTTTATTTTTTTTTCCCCTGTGGTACTGGGAATGGAACCCAGAGACATTCTACCTCTGAGCTATACCCTCAACCCCATTTTTTATTCTTTATTTTTTAACAGGGTCTTACTGAATTGCAAAGGGCCTCACTAAGTAGGAGCTGAGGCTGTCTTCAAACTGCAACCCTCCTGTCTCAGTCTCCCAAATGCTGGAATTACAAGTGTGTGCCACCACACCCTGCTGAATTTCTTACGATTATTTACATTTCTAAATTATTCTTTCATTTACCTGAAAATTTTCAATGTATGACCACCTTGGCCCTCTTGCTGGTGGAGAGGAAAGCTCACTTTGCAGTTATTTTTCTGAGACTAATTCTTTCCCATGGACTTTTTTTTCTTCACTCTGAGATGCTTTAGAACTTTGGTTCAAATGCACTTTATCAATACATTGACCATATGTTATGCAATGTCCTTCCAAAAGCTCATGTGCTAGGCAATGCAGCTGTGTTTAGAGGTTAAAAGATTATGTTATGAGGACTCTGGCCACCAGTAGATTAATATCCTTAATGTATGAATAATTTGGATGGATTTAGTAGGATGTATTGAGTTACAGGCAAGGGGGTATCACTGGAGGTAATAGGTCACTGGAGGGATATGTAGCCTTGAGGTCTCTATCTGTTGCTGGACCCTTCCTGTCTCTCTCTGCTTCCTGGCTGCCCTGAGTTGTCAATGGAAATGATTCTCCCTCATCCCCATCCCGCCTTCCTCTAAAGCACCTCCCTCATGCCACTGGAGTATTTCCTCCTTTATGGAAAGTTCCTCTGGTATCCTGATTACTCCCTATATTTTTCATATAAGAGAAAACATAAAAGCCTATACTTTCTGTGACTGGCTAATCTCACTCAACATAATGTTCTCAAGGTCCATCCATTTTTCTGCAAATGACAGTTTTGTTCTTTATGGCTGAGGTTTTGAAATGCATTCATCTGTTGATGGGCACCTTGGTTGCTTCCATAATTTGAGTATTGTGAATTGTGCTGCTATAGATATGGATATGCACGTATTATTTTAACATCCTGATTTCAGATGCTTTGGAAAGATACCCAGGAGTGGTATAGTTAGATCACATGGTGAATCCATTCTCAGTCTTCTGAAGGATCTCCACAGTGATTGCACTAATTCACAATCTCACCAACAATGTAGAAAAATTTCTGTTTTCCCATATCCTTGCCAGCATTTATTGTTGTTTGACTTCTTGATTACTGCAATTCTAACTGGGGTTAAATGAAATATCAATGTAGTTTTGATTTACATTTACCTCATTGCTAATGGTGTCAAACGTTTTTAATTTACCATATAAAACTCAAGACTGATTTTTCTAGGTTTATGAAGGATGACATTGGTATTTTGATTCTGATTGCATTGACTCTGTAGTTCTTTTGGTAGAATTTGTCATTTTGATAATATTTATTATGCCTATCCAAGAGTATGAAAGAGATTTACATCTTTTAGGATCTTCTGCATTTTTTTCTTTAGGATTTTATGATTTTCATTGTAGAAGTTTTGTTAGATTTATCCCCAGGTATTTTGTTGTTTTTGAGGTTATTGTAAATGTAATTGTTTTAAGGCAATATACAATAAACCCAAAGCCAAAATCATATTGAATGGGAAAAAACTGCAGGATTTTTTTTATAACCAGGAACAAGACAAGGATGTCCAATATCACCAGTCCTTTTCAATATAGTACTTGAGACTCTCGCAATATAATTTATATTACAAAGCATGACAGTTCTCTGATGTTTTGGTTTAAAAAAAGAGGCAAGAAATTGAAATTACTTTAAGGACATTATTAAAGATAAAGGAGAAAATTATTCTTTCTTTTCTTCATTATGAACCCAGGCCATTTTGTAGATTCAACATACTGTATTCCAAAACCTTATATTTAGTTCAGTCAAATATAGAGCTGACATCTTGGTAATTTACCAGGTATTAAAGTTGTTCTTTCTCAATGTGACAACATGATTCTAAGTTCATTTGGAAGAAGGAATGTGAAAGAGTAACCTATATAATTTTGGAAAACAAGATAAATGAGGACAGAATTTTATAAGATGTATAATAAAAGTTCAATAATTGAGAAAATAACCTGATATTGGACCATGTTAAAGCAGATAAATGGTTCAAAATGCAAAGTCCAGAAATAGTCCAAGTAAAAAAAAGGCTTAGTATAGCCAGGCGTGGTGGCACACACTTTTAATCCCCACACTTGGGAGGCTGAGACAGGAAGATTGCATAAGTTCAAAGCCAGCATCAGCTACTTAGTGAGGCTCTCAGCAACTTAATAAGACCCTGTTTCCAAATAAAATATAAAATAGGTCTGGGAGTATAGTCTGAAGGTAGAAAGCCTCTGGGTTCCACCCCCTGTACCACCAAAAAAAAAAAAAAAAAAAGTACTTAGTATAAAAATGGCATCATAATCAGTGGATAAAAGGTAAGTTAATTAATGATACTGAGATAGGCAGCAAATGGGGAAAGTGGAAGGAATATTTATCGTTCATTTAAGCTCACAAATAGACTTCAGTTGTATTACAATATGTAAATCTGAAATCATAAATTCAATAGAAAATAATAATTCAATAAAACAATTTGGAGTTATAGAAATATTTTATAAGCTTATTAGTAAAACAAAGAAAAAGATTGATTTAAGTTTATAATATTATTTCTGTATATTAAGAACATCATGGATTAAATTTCATATATGATAAACTCAAAAGAATAAAAATAGTTCTTACCACTTATAACAAAAAGCTATGATTTAAAATTTATAAAAACACTTTTTCAAACAAATGGCCAAGCTAAAAATCTATGAATTGAACTTCATATCTTGTTGACACTTCACATTCAAAGTAGCAAAGAGATAGTCACCTGCTGTTTTTCCAAAGAATTACCTAACTGTGACCAGCCTATTCCTATTTCATCTCTCCTACCTCTTCTAGGTACAATCTCCATTCCTTCTTATGTGAATTTTTGTAGTAGCTTTTTGACTCACCTTTTTCTTTTAGAAATTGATGCCTCTTAACACCTAGAGTGGTGTTTTAAAAGCTGAGTGCGTCATTTTCTTGTTTAGAAATCTTCAAAACATTTTTTTGATGCATATAAAAATTTTGATGTATATAAACCTTGTTTTGGCCATATTAACCTTGTTTTGGCCATTGCACTTCTTAGCTCATGCAATGCTTCTTGCTTCTTCTAGAATGCTCTCCTTCCGGGTTTGATCTTGATGATCTAATTCTCGCCATTCAGGTTTCAAAGCACATGCTTCTTAAGAGAACTTCATATGCCATCTGATCTAAGCCAGTGTCTCCTTTGACTCTATTACATGTGTATTTTCCCATACTATTTGCTGCTTCTTGTGATTAGCTCATTTCCTAATTTTTTCACTTACAATTAAAATGACCACTCCTTGAGAATAGAATTACTCTTACCCTTAAAACAAAACAAAAGAAGCAAACAAATTAAAAAGAGACCAATGTCCAATATGTAAAATTATTTTTTTTCTTAAATATGCTGCAATACATCTGTACAAAGAAATGTAAAGTGACACAGACAATGTGTATAATAACAAGATAAGGTGTGTTATTAACTACAAAGCATAAACTTTTAGAGAAAATTGAGTATATATACATGCATACCAAAATCTCAGAGGTAGTCATACTGAAGTATTAAAATGCTCATCTTATGATAGGAATGCTGTTAATTTTTTTATCCTCTTCAATATAGTTAAATTCTTCTTATGACTGGAAATCAATCATAGAGGGTGTTTAAAGCAGCTTTGCTGAAAAAATAGCATTTGGAGGTAAGAAGTAGAAAATATAATTTCTATATGATGTCAATTTAAAATTCCCCCCAAATAAATAATATATGTAACTTCTAAATAAAACAATATCTTGCGGTCCAAACATAGTCCCAAATAAATTGAAATTTAATAGGCTATTTTCTTCTTTTTATTTGTGGGTCTGGGGATGGAACCCAGGGGCATTTGACCTCCAAGCTACACCCCCTGCCCAATTTTTTATTCTTTATTTTGAAACAGGGTCTCACTGAGTTGCAGATAGCCTTACTAAGTAGCTGAGACTGTCTGCAAACTGCGATCCTCTGATCTCAGCCTCCCAAATTCTGGGATTATAAACTTGTGCCTCCATCCCCAGCTATTTTCTTTAAAAATTAAAAAAAGTCTTAATGCTATTCTATGATTCCTTAAAAAAGTGTTTCTCATCTCATTTTTCATGCATTTTTCTTCATTGGAAGCTGTACAGAAAAGACTTAATGGCAGTTCAGAGATTGCTCATTCTTGGAAAGACCTTTTTGCAATGTTGGCCTTTGTTCAATATCTGGGAACTTAGATTGCCCTCCATCAACTGAGAAGAGTAGCTCACTCCCTCTAAACTGTTTTTCCTGAAACTAAAAATTGTTCTACCCAAACCTAAACAGATAGTTTGTGCTGATACCTGTTTAGTTTCTGAATGTCTAGAATTTCAATACATATCATAAGACAGTGTCTACATGACCACTAGATCTCTGCTGAGCTTCCCTGGTTAAACATATATCATGCACATCTTAAATTGTATCTGGGAATTAAGGCCATCCTATGTTACTACTGGGAGATGACCCTCGGAAATTTATGCCTGGTTTACTCTTGAATTTACCCATTCTTATACTGCTTTGTATCATGTTGCAGTAATAAAATACCTGAGTTTACTGTCTGCTGAGTCCTTCTAGTAAATTATTGAACCTATGGGTGGTCTTGGAGACACTCTGAAACAGAAGCTAACTTGAAGAGGGGGATCTTTAGCCCTTCTTTCAAATACTTATTTTTTTTACCTATATTATGATTATACTATAAAATATATGTAAAACATGATATATGTAATCTATATCACACACATACACTTTCTCTTTTGTGGTAAGGGGAATTGAACTCAGTAGAGCTCTACCACTGAGATACATCCCCTACCCTTTTGACTATTTTTATTTTGATATGAGGTCTTACTAATTTTTGCAGTTTGGCCTGGAACTTGTAATCTTCCTGCCTCAGTCTCCTGAGATGCAGTGGGTACCATTGCAACTTGCTATAGCACACCTCTCTTTATGTTGCTGTTTTAATTAACTACTTATCACAGAACAAATCTCCAGATATAATTGGATTTCAAATAAAATTTGGACTTTCCTGAGTCTGATTTGACAAGGTATTGGGTGGAATTGATAAAACAGATATTTCTTTTGGGGAGTCAATTTAGGTATTAGTAACAGCCCATGGGAAACTGTTCTTTGATTTCCCTAACTGAAATTTATATTTAGTGATACCTAGTTGGAAGTAGAATAGAAGCTATGATTCATCTTATATAGAACAGAAGTGGGTGTCTTATGGCATCTGAATCATAAATAAAATGAGAGGATTTTTCCCCATGATTAGAAGCAGTTGTCAGCTAGGTCACAGTAAAGAATGCCATTGTTCTCAAAGGTTCTCTTCTGTTTCTTTTGTGAGACTTTTCCACTTCTTGAAAACAAGCTATTCTATTTGTTTGTGGAATTGAAAACATAAATAACATGATTTGGATCTCAGAAGGCATTTTTTACACGTCCCTTGGTTTCCAAAAAATTTGGTTCTACTTTCTGTTTTTTAAACACAATATCTACCTGTATGCTTTTCCTTATTCTGTTTCTTCTTACTTGAATGCCATTTTACTGTCGATCTCTTATCTTGTTCTTCAAGATTTACAATGAATCCTACCCTTTTCCATTCTTCTCTGATATCTCCATTCAATTTTTCTCTCCTGCTTCACAGAAAAGGCATACTTTGTTTTATGTGTTTTCTTATATTCAAGTTTTATTCTTGCATGCATTTGTATTCATCACAGTGCCTAGTAGAGTGCCTTTCTCCTAGTATTAATTTTCTAAATGTTTATTGGATTGAAAAAACTACAATAAAATAAATGACCCAATGATGCCTCTCTCTCGGTGGTTTACCCGCAAGTGTAAAACTATTCCCTCAGGATAGTGTAATGTAGAAAGATGAGAGCACCAAACATTAGCCTGATCGTTTTTAAACCTTTAGAAGCCAAGAAAATCTAATAATGAATGCATCAAAAATTTGTTTTTCTGTTTCATTATTTCTCTGTTCTTTGTACTACTGATTAACTTGTAATCACCATGCTAATGAGGTCCCTTGTGGGCTACTTCACATCTTTAATCTATGCCTATAAGGTGAACTGCAAATATGCTCCTTAATCACAATTAGAACTTAATGAAATACTTTAAATGCAGTAAACTGTTATTGTCCCCACTTCTATAAAAATAGTTTAAACATCAAAATAGAAAAATTGTATTCTAATATTTGTTGCAAAAGACACTGCTTCCCTTACTGTTTGTGTGCCTGTGACATGTGTAAGACCTGCCTGAATAATACTGTTGTCTCATGGAAATTAGACACAAATATGACTTTAAAAGTATTTCATATAAAGCTATTATATATCTTAATATAAAGTAATCATCATAATAAAATGACTTGTCTGAATAATACTGTTGTCTCACAAATATTAGACACAAATATAAGTTTAAATGTAGTTATTATGAAAAGCAACTATTTACCATGATATAGAATAATCATTATAATAATATAGTGAATTACAAATATCCCAACAATGACTATTAGCCACATAATATACAAAAGAAGACAAAATGTTACATCTATAAAATGAAATTATCAAAGCAGTTTATTATCTAAGCATGAGGAAATGTCCACAAATGTTTTGCAAGGAGATAAGCTGTCATAAAAATATTTCTACCTTCTTTTTTCTACATGATATTTCAGAAGTAAGTATTACATACAATATTTGTGGCTTAAAAATAGCTAGTGCCTATATAACATATATTAAGATTATATTTTTTTCAATATACTTTGCAAATAAAATATGAAAACAAGATAGTTAGAATTTATTTATGATAAAAGCTAGGGTATTTTCTCGGTAAAATTTAAAATATACATGTAAATTAATTTTGCCAATATCATCTCAAGTGCCAAATGTGAAATCTGTTTTAGTTATTCCAAGCTGCCTAGTTTAAAAATTATTTGCATTTCAAAATATTTAATACTTGTACTCCTAACCTAGTAATAGAAATGTCCAAATCACAAAACAATTTTCAACAGAATAAACCATTTAGATGAATTTCTTTAAAATCCTTTCAGCTTCTTTCCTGTAACATGCTTTTGTAAATATTTAGTGCATCCTATTTATTTGCTTTATTTTTATATAACTGATAAAATGAAAGTTCTTCCCAAGTCAAAATTTCCCTTTAAAGTTTTCTTATCATTATTCACTTAAATAAATTAGACAAACATTTGTCACTAACATCTCGGAGCTGAAAAATTATTTTTACAAAAATGTTAGACTTCCAGGAATATGGTGACCAAGGGAAGCAGCACAAACCAGTTCAGTCCTGCTGACATACATTCTCCATTGCTTTAAAAACAGCATTCTTACAAAAGCCAGAAAACACAACTTTAAAAAGAACAAAGGCAGTGTGTGTGTGGGGAGACTAGAAAACAAATCAGAGAGCAGAAAAGAAATCCATCTGCCTCATGGCTGCAGGAACCATAGCGGCACCACCTTGCCTCACTGTACCCAACTCCAGAGATGAACAGGAAAATAACCAAGTACTTGAAGTAAATGGCTACAGATCATTGGAAATGTAAGCCATTAGTTCCTCCTGTGCAAACAGCAGCTACAACTTACAGCAGTGGCATCCAAGCTCACCACATCCTCCAGAAATCCAGAGTGGTATTCAACAACACCATAAGTGAGCCCACCGTCTGGGGTGAAGAGTGCCCAGCACAGCACCTCCAGGGACTTGTACAGCTGCGATAAACTCCCTGGGTCTGAGTTGTTATGATTCAGCCTGACAAATGCAGAGGTGTAGTATGCTGTTGGACATAGTAAAGGCTTAGAAAGGTTCAGGCTCCGCATCAGTGGAAAGTGAGGAGGGAGATTTATGCTTAACACTAGATCCAACGAGTAGGATCTTCATAATCACCACATATCACCCAATTGTGGTGAATGGGGAGAAATCAGACCAACCCAGCCCTAGCTGTGGAGACTCTTACATTGAGTTTAGTCCTAGAGACATTTGCCACCTATGCAGGCAGGGAGAGAACCAGGCTCCACATCCATGGAAAGCATGGAAAGTGACCTATGCTTAACACTAAATCCAGCCCAATTGAAATCGGCCATCTGCATAAAGTGAGAAAAACTCAGAGAAACAGGCTTGCAGCAGGAAAGGTGCCAGTGCCACTCGATGTCTGCACAGTGAAAGACTGAAGAGGCTTTTGCATTATTTCATTTTGTGTGTGTGTGTTTGTGAGTGTGTATGCTTGTTTCTTTGCTCTCTTTCCAACCCCTCTCCTAAGCTTTTTCCCTTGTACATACCTAGTCTCTTCTCCCCATTCCCCCTTTTTTCTCTCTTCTTTTCTTTGTATTGTAGTAAATCCACTTCATATCACTATACTAAATACTCTACATTGGTTATTAGAATACTACTACATTTTTATTATCTCTAATCACTCCAGACATCCCAAACCAAGTCATGAAAGCCAGAAGGGACTGGAAAACATATTCCAAACATTGAAAGAAAACAACTGCAGGCAAAAAGAAATTTCTACCCAGCAAAACTATATTTCAAATTAGACAAATAAAATTCTTCCACAACAGAGAGGAGCTGAAGGTATTTATGTCTTCCAAACCAGCACTAGAGAAAATACTCAAAGAGATTAACTGAAAAGAAGAAAGCCAACATATTAAACAGGAAAAACTTTGAGAATTTTCCCTAAAAACAGGAACAAGACAAGGTTGTCCATTATCACCACTTCTCTCCAATATAGTCCTTGAGACTCTATCCAGAGCACAAGGCAAGAAAAGGAAATCAAAATAGTACAGTAGGAAAAGAAGAACTCAAGCTTTCAATATTTGCAGATGATATGATACCATACTTAGAATACCCAACAAACTCAACCAAAAGGCATATAGAACTGATCAACAAATTTAACAAAGTGTCTGGATACAAAATCAATCTTAAAAATTCAGAATTTTTTAAGCAGATAGAAGACTCAGAAACGAATATGCACACTTATAGCCAATTGATTTTTGACAAAGGGGCCAAAAATATACACTTGAAAAAAATATCTTGTTCAACAAATGGTGTTGACAAAACTGGTTAACCCTATGCAGAAAAATGGAAATAAATCCCACTTTTTCACCCTGAACAAGAGTCAATTCAAGATGGATCAATGACTTGGAAATTAGACCAGAGAACTTGAGACTCTTTGAATAGGTCATAGGTCCAACATTACAACACATAGGCACAAGTAAAAAGTTTCTCAACAATATCCTAAAGACACAAGAAACTAAACTTCTGTACAGCAAAGGAAACTATCAAGAACCTCAATCAAGAGCCAACAGAATGGGAGAAGATTTTTGCCAACTACTCCTCTGATAGAGGACTAATATCTAGATTATACAGAGAACTCAAGAAACTCAGTACTAACAACAAATAACTCAATCATAAAATCAGAAATTGAACTAAATAGACACTTCATGATATAAGAAATTTAAATGGATAATAAATGCACGAAAAATGCTCACATTATTATCAATCAGTGAGATGCAAATTAAAACTATGCTGAGATTTCACATAATGCCAATTAGAATGGCAATCATTCAAAACACAAATAATAACAAATGCTGTTGAGGATGTGAAGTGGGAACTCTCATACATTGTTATTGGGATTGCAAATTAGTGCAAGCACTTTGGAAAACAGTATGGAGGATCCTCAGAAGAATGGGAACAAATTTACCATATGATCCAGCAATACCATTTCTGGGTATCTACCCAAAAGAGTGAAAACCAAACTACAAAACTAATGATTAGTATCTATGTTAATAGCTGCACAATTCACTATTGCCAAAGATGTCCATCAACAGATGAATGGATTACAGAACTACGGAATATGTACATAATGGAATTTTATTCAGCTATGAAGAAAAACACAATGACATTACTTACAAGGTAATAGATGGAACTGGAGAACATTATTCTAAGTGAGATTAGTCAGTCACAAAAATAAGAAATCGAATGCTCTCCCTAATATGTGGAAGCTAGGGAGAAAATGGGTCATGCGAGGAACTCTAGATGAAGAAGGAGATATTATAGGTGAGCAAATAAGGCAACTTAAATGAGGGAAATAGAGGGGGGAAGAGGGATTCTCTATTGAACATGATATTCATTAAGTAACATATCAATGTGAATCACAAAGCCAAATGTGCAAAGAATGGAGGGGGAGGGATTGGGGCAGGAATTGAGTAATGGGTAATTGGGTGATGTGTGCATGTATGCCTCTACCATCTCTTACCCAATTAAAATGTATGACTTCAATGCAACAATAAAAAGTTTTAAAAAGAAAATATTAAGTGAAAATATGTATATGTAAAAGTAATATATAATTTATGCTTATTTTCTTTAAAAACAACAAAATCAGTATGCAAAACAACAAAATTTTGAAGCTAAATTCAAATAAACACCTTCATTTGCTAGGTTGTTGATATAATTTTATAAGAACTCAGTGCCATGAGCAAAATAAATTAGGTATTGAGTGTCATCATTCAGTCCACATCTTGACCCCTGAGTTCTAGTGCTGAATGGATTTGGTATCTTTTCTTCTTTTTTCAAACCACTGTTAAAATTTTACTTTCAGGAATGTGCCTGCATATCACTTGGCTTTAGGCTGATGTAAAATTTATTCTTAACATTACAAATCTACTTCTCTCAGTCTTTCATAACCCTTGACAAATTTTATTTACTACCCAATACAAGAAAATTTCATTAGAAATATGCAAACTTAGGCACTGAAATTCTATGCTTTAAAGATGATTGATGGTCCAGATAATGTTTATATTTTTTGGCACTTTTGAAAATTAACACGAATGGCATTACAGGTGGCAGAGCATTCCTGGAGGAGGTGCATCACTGGGGTCATTTCTTTGAGAATTCTATCCATCTCTTGCTTCCTGGGCCAAGATCCCCGGCTTGTTGAAATTCCTCTCAACTGTCACCCAAACAGGTTAGAGCAGAAGGCAGATTATGCCAGGTAATTTCTCAACAATCAGAGTAAGGCAGTGACAAAGTCCTTCTAGCCGACTGAATTTGGGTGGAATACAAGCCTCTCCCAGACTACATTTGATCCAGAGAGTTTTAATCTGCATGTCTGGGAGTGTGGCACATGCCTAATCCCAGCTGATTCCTGTTTACCTCTGAGGGTGCAGTAGGGGAATGATTGAACCACCACGTTTTGTGCTGGGTGGAGGCTTTGCAGTAATCAAGCAATCTTCTCCTCTCTTCTGAACTGGCTCCTACATAAAACCACATGCAACCGTTCTCCCTCCAAGATACTGAGGACAAGTTTATTGAACTTCTTAATTCTATAGTGCAGGCCCCCTTTCCTTCTCATTTCAACCCATGCTCACTGTAGCATAAAGCTCTGTACATTTGGGTTAGTGACACTCCTCCAGCCCCAGACTGTCACCTGTGGCCACTACTTACCCAGTCAGTACATCTGGTGTCCATAGGAACGTTGAGATGTGTTTATGCTGGATCTTCTGAACATGAGAGCAGTACAGGCTCAGGAAGTAGGACCCTTCCCGGGATTACTCCTGGCTATACACTCTGAGAGCTTGCTGACAGACACAGTAAATTTTTTCTATAAGCTAGCTTGTGCAGACTCGAGGTCACTTAGTTATTTAAGTGGTTTGTCTGCAGGAGACAGCTGTTATCATGTTATGGCTCTCATTTTTACCCCACCAGAGGGGAGAGTCTTTTTTCTGACTAAATTACTAGATACCAAGTGTTAGGATCTCCTGTTTCGTTTGCTTTATTTTTCTCCCTTGTCTCTGGATTTCACCAATTTTCATTTTCTCAGTTGTCAATTTCTAGTGCTCAACCGTAGTCACTTGCCTCCATGTACAGTTGTACACCTGTTGCTTTGATTTTTAACCCCATGGAGAAACAGAATGGTGTTGGGTGCCTCTATTCATCCATTCTGCCTCTTCAAACAAGATATACACTCATCAGACAGAGGATATAGGATAGATTGACTGTGGAGTTGAAAGAAGAGGAGGAATTAAACCTGAAGTCCATTTTAGAGAACAGTGTGTGTTCAAATACCAAGTTTAATAGCTTTTGAAGTACCTTTTAGCCATGTAATTTTCAAAGCTTGTGTTTGCTATGTGTACCAGTGGACATCTTAGATGTGCTCTGTAGCAATTCCTCAGAAATATTTCATTCTCAGTTTTCTGTTGCTTTTAGGGTTACTGAATTATTTATTGTTCCAGAATTTAAATACAGCGGTAAATGTGCAAGTGTTGAATGAGTAAATTTGCTTGTTTTATTATTTGGCCAAGTTTTTTTTATCAGTTAATCAGGTATATACATTTTATTATGGGCTAAAATATAATAAGCAAATATAAAGATTTATATTGGTTACATATAGCATACAACACTTTAAAATAATAATACTTTTGTTTAATAACATTGAAATATTATTAAAGTTGAGGCTTAGGAAAACTCATTTTGTATGGTTATGATTAGGAAGTAGAGTTTGTCTTAGTGAACATTTAATAATGTGCTTTTGAATTTTAAAAAATATTTCTAAGTGTATGTAACAGTGTATACACCCTTTGATTGCAGAAATCTATGACAGATATGCCATATCAATATGTTTTGTTTAATAAAAAAGGCACTTGCTTCTGCAAGATATATTTAGACCCTGACTCTATATGACATCTTGCTAATTATTTATTCCAGAGGACAAATTATGTTGTCAGAATGAAAACTGATTAAGCAGATCTTCCTAAACATTTCTTAGATACATCTGACAGTCTGAAATTGAGGCACAGGGACTAGTGTTTGTCATTCTCTTTTCAAGGACAGAAATGGCAGTTCTTATAACACTTTTCTCTTTGTTTCATCAAGTTACTTGGCTCTTCTGAATTTGTTTTGTTATTTGTAAACTAGTAATACAAGTGTCTATAATTCTTGAAGAAGTCAAAGCAAAAATCCCAGGAATATTCTCAGAATTATGAAACAGCATTCTTTCATACTTATAATGAAATTGAACAATTTTTAGTCTGAATCTTCAATCACAATAGCAATCTATTGTAAAACCATAGTCTATGTATTAAAGTAGTTGGAAAAAAACTGCTATTTTTTCCAGGAAAAAAAAAATGAAGAAAAAATTTTTTACTAAATTCAGCTATCCACTTGTGACAGGGTTTTTGGAGAAGTTTATTCCCCTAATGATGATTCAAGGTCAAGCTGATAAAAAGTACAAACAACTCAAGGTGTGACCCCTCAGAGTTTAACCAAGTCTGTGATGTGGTTTTTGTTTGTATCTTCGTGGAAGTTATTTCATCTCAGTACGATATTATTTCCTCCAGTTCTAACCTGGGCTAAATTGAGTTTGTGTTGGTGGTTGTACCTGCTTTTGGTCCCATTGCACTTAGCAGGGTGCAGTGAATGTTGTAATTAGAGAAAACCCTTTGAAGCTGACTGCCTAGGTTCAAATCCCAGCTGGCCATTTGTAAGCTGCTATCTCTAAACATGATGTGTCACCTCTGTATTCTTCTGCTTTTCCATTTATATTATAGAGCTTATTTACCTCTTGGCTTGATTCAGAGAAGAAAATATTAAAAAATATATTACAATGCTTGGAAAATACCAAATGGTCCATAAGAAATTTATTTATGAAAATCTGGACAACCATAAATGCACATCAAAAATATAAATGCTGATTTGCTAACTCTCTGGTTCACCCTAACATATTTAATGACAATAACCAGGTGATGATAGTACTCTAAATATATTGTCTAATTTAATTACCAAACCAATAATGTGACAGTGATGGTAGCATCTTTATTTCCCAAATAGATAAGTGAAAATTGGAAAGGCACCACTTGTCCAGATTATCTTAAGTCCTAACACTTGGTTTTAAATGCATGTATTCAGAGATCTAACATCTACCTACTAAGTGACTATGAAATTCAAGAAAAAGTACCAGCAAGAATAAGTCATCAGCAAGGGTCAGCAGAAAGCCAGTGGGCTAAAATGAATGAGCAAATAACAAGAAGATTGTATGCTATTGTTTCTCAGAGCATGAGGTCACAAGCTTGGCGTTTCTGGTCTCTTTCTTTAGCCATCTCCAAGGATAACAATATCTCTAAAAGGAAATAGTTATGAAAATATATTTCTAAGTATATAATTATTAGAGAAATGCTTAATTTTCATCTTCAGATATAAAAATATCAAGTTGTCAAGTAAACCTCCTACTTCCTTCAGCTGCTAATAATATGGAATGCAGTAGTTTATTTTTACTTCACAGATATTATTTCCCCCCAAAGAATGGATTACACATACTTGAAAAATCATCTGCATGGTTTTGCTTGCCCCAATGTCATCATTTGAATCCTATCACTTAGCTGCACCTTCAAGATCTCGAGAAGACTTTGCAACAGTGAAAAGGACTTTTATAATAGGAAGAATAAATGAGCAGCCTTTATCACCTTCAGCAGGGAACTGAATTAGACTCACACTAATGATCATTTCTATTCTAGGAAATGTCTAAATGCCTACCTAAGTGTACCATCTTACTCAGAAATATGGCAGATTCAAGCAATGAAATCCACACATTTGCATGGCACAGAAAAGGCAATTATGGAGAACCATTTCAAACTCCTTCATTCCTTTACATTTTAATCCAATTTCCCTCTATTTCTAACTGCCAATTTAATTTTTATTTGTGTTGCTAGAGTATTGTCTAGTCTATTTTTTTCTTTTCACTATATGAAGCACATTTTTATATACAATCTTTTTGAGAGGAGAAAGTGAGATTAGATAAAGAGATAAATTTGGGGAAAGAATCAGGACTGGGAAATAGGAGGTTGTCTTGAGTCAGTTTGTTTTATATATAGCTCTTGTGCACCAAGCATGTTTTAGGTACAGTGTAAGTACTAGGAAGACAAAAATCAAAATGGCATTTCTGTTTTGGGGGTATCAGTAAACATGATTATAACTGAGTATAATGGAAAATGGTAAGTATCTTCACGAAGAGAGGAGATCAAAAGGAAGAATGGGAGTACTTGCCACCTGTTGTTTAGTCCTGGCCACTTTTCTGTGTCTCAATGTATGATTTTTAATTCATGGGGTTAGGTTTAGTTCCATTTTACTGATGAAAAAACTGAGAGGCTGCTAAAGTCTGATGCCACATAGCTTCTGATTTTGGCTATGATTAGAACTTCAATTTCTCACTTTCCAAAGCATTTTATTTTTGTATGATACCAGTGTTTACATAATTTACTTGATTGTAACAAATCAGCTGGAGAATATCTTATCACACAGATTCATAGCCCCCATGCTGGAAATACTGAATCAGATGCTTTAGGGCAGGGCTATAGAATTTGTATTTTAAATAAGCAAGTTTCAACTTTTTTTAGGAAGCAAATCTTAGGAGCTCAGAATATCAGTAAATTATAAGCTATACTTCTTATGAAGGGCCAAGAGATTACATTTGAGTAGAGAAGTAAGGAATGCAGATGAATAATTTTGAAAAAATTATATAGTTGAAATTGACAGCCACATTTTTTAAACTGGAGATTGAACTCATGGCATTCTACCTCTGAGCTATACCCTTAGTACTTTTAACTTATTTTTTTATAGTGCTGGGGGTAAAACCCAAAAACATTATACCTCTGAGCAACATCTTCTGCCCTATTTAACTTTATTATTTCTTGTGGTACTGGGTATTGAACAGAACATTCTACCTCTGAGATACACCATCAGCCCTTTAAACTTTTTTTTTTTTTAAATTTGGAAACAGGGTCTCACAAAGTTGCAGAGGACCTCTCTATGTTGTTCAGACTCTAATGCCTAGGATTATTTCGAGGAAGATAGTATGTGATAGAAATAATTCTTGAAACTGGGTGTGGTGGCTCAAAAGTTGTGGACAGTCTCAGCTACTTAGTTTACAATAAAGAGCAAAAAAAAAAAAAAAAAAAAGGCTGGAGATATATCTTGGAGGCAGAATGCCCCTGAGTTGTATCCTCAGTACTGCAAACAAACAAATAAATAAATAGAAAGAAATAAATCTTGAAAAATTGACCATATGAAATTAACCTTTACTGTTCTCAGGTTTGCAATAATCAGCATGGAATGGACTTAGTTTCTTACTTTCTGAGTTAAGTAACAACAATTGAGTTGTGTTACCACTGTCTCGGGACTTTGGTGGAATACTGAGGCCCCAGAAATCTGCTTTTCTACCTGGGAGTGCTTCTGAGAATTGGGCTCTGGTAGCTTTGTGTATGTGTGGCAGACTTATCTTTAGCATGCATTAAATAACTCATTTCTTTTTACTTCATCCAAAAGTGTTTCTCTGTTAATCTCATCACTGTCAGGTTATAATAACAGCCATGTATTTATTATGTGGTTTCAATTGTAACACCTCATTTTTCAGTATTGCCCCCTCATTCTCAGAGTTACTCTTTATATTTTGTGCATTTCAGTTATAGCTTATTTTCATCTGTAATCTCACTTCTCTCTCTATGCATGTAGCCATGGAAACCATCACAGAATGTCTGCATTTTACAAATTGTGGTATAAATTACAGGCCATTACCATTATTATGTTACAGTTCTGTGAAGAGTGCTGCATTTTCACCTCTGACAAGGGTTATGATGGCTCTTCATTCCAAGAAGATTTGTTGTGGTTTGGTATAGAAATAGACCAGTCGAGCTATGGTCTTCTCTTCAATCAGTGTCATGTTGACATAAGTTATTACTGGATAGCATTTAATTGCTGCTTTTCATTGTACTGTGAGTGACTACATCTCTAATTAAGGTTCTTGATTCTGTTCTAATTTTCCATTAAATATTAAACTTCACAAAACTCTCTTCAGAAATACAATCCCATGCTTTTGTGAAACAATGTGGTAGGTGTTGTGCCTGGTACCATGGGAAATAATTTCAGAAAGCAATGGATAAAATAAATAAATATGCAAATCATTATAACAGAGCAGAATATAGCCTATAAGTCAAAGACCAAGAAGGAAAAGAGAAAATGCTCAAGTCTTGGAATTTGATGAAATGATTTGATTATCCAATTGACAGAAGACATGAGAAGCCAAGCAAGGATGATAAAGCAATCCAGAAATCAGCAAGAACAAAAACCAAAAAGCTACCTGTTTTGGGATAAAGAAACAAAAGAGATAGTGCTAGTGGAGCCTGGAGGCCCCAGGCATTGTGTCACTGGATGTTTGAAAGCCCAAATGGCAGATGCTAGAACCATATAAGGAACACAACATTTGACAGAGACTTTCATATGGACATCCTGGCTTCTGTCATTTTTCTGAACTCCAATTTCTTGTTACTACTTTCTGAGAGTTTTCTGACAAAGAGATTGGTAAACACAATCTGTCAGCCCCATTAGGACACTGAAGGGGCAAAAGAAGAACTAGGAATGACCTGAAGGCAAATGGGCACAGCATTCATAGAGGGCTACTGGGATATTCAGATGAATTATTGCACTTCTCCCCACATGCTGGGTTGGTTTTATTCTGAATTTGAATACACATATACAGAAACTTGGGTGTATGAGGGTAGAGAACAAGCAATACATTGGAATATTCCTAGGAAAGATAATTACACATATTTCCATATAAACTCATATAATAACACTATATTTACATGAAAGAACAAGTCAACAATAGTTTAATAAGACCGAAGTGTTTTGGGCATTGTGGTGCATGCCCATAATTCCAGTACTTGGGAGGCTGAGACAGTAGGAGTAGAAGTTCTAAACCAACCTCAGGAGTGTAGTGAGACCTTGTTTCTAAGCAAAAATAGATAAATAAATAAAAAAGGGCTAGAGTTTATCTCAAAGGTAGAATGGGTTTCATCTCCAGTACCACACACACACATGTATGTATGTATACACACACACACACACACACACACACACAGCCAGAATACTCAAATTTTCTAAAATTTATGAAGTTATTTTATGATAAAAAATGTAAAGTGAATCTAGGATCCAGCAGCCTTATTATGTGTTTTATACTCATTTTTCTATACTTTGCTTTAATAATTCATTCTTTTCTGTTTTCCTAAGTATAGATATATTCATGGGTTATATTTAATTATTCACTTTGTACATGCCATTCTTTGGAGATTTCATCCTCTGCTATGGATTCTATTATCATATTTGTGCAAATATTTTTCCAAATATATATTTTTTATTTCTGAACTCATTTCTTTATTTCCACATTATAGTTCTAGTTGAATACTGCACTCCAATTATGTGGATGTTCTGGGCATCATTTTGAAAATACACTTCAGAATTAGTAAGGGTAAGGCAGAAAATAGATGGCATAGTCAACAGATTAACTGAGCAACTGGATGAATAAACCAGATACAGAATTGTGGGCAGAATCAAGGGAATCCACAAATGATGGTGATACCTCCAGAGACCAGCAATATCAAGAGACTTTATTGCCTCTAGGGCTGAATGCTCAGGTAAGAGTGGTTATAAAAACCTAGGTCAAATTGATGCTCTAAAAGAAGTGTTCCCCCCAAAGAACTGTTGCCTGAGGAGAGGGATACAGCCATCATAGGGATACATCTGCATGGTGTATGTACAGGGAGCTGCAAAGGGATGCCTGGCTTCTATTTCCACCTGGCTATCTCCACAAGGTCCTCTTATTGGCTAACCTAACAAGAATTAGAGGGTAAGAAAACACAAATGTACAGATCCAGTTAACCGTAACAATTTAGCCTCCACTTGGACAAACTGAGGCACATGGAGAAGAACCAGAATGTAATCTGAATCCGAACTCATTATCTTCCCCAAATGAGTTGTCTTTCCAGTTTCTCTAGTTTTATAAATATTATACATACTATCTTCTTTTTAAGTTTCTTAAAGTGCATTAACCCTGTAAGGAATGGCTGGCGAACAAAACAGAAGAAAAATAAAAGAAAAGGAAAATATTTATTGGTATGCTTAGAATAGATTAAGCCACTGAATCCAGTCTAGATGATATAAAACTAAGGTCTGTGTCAAGACCCTATATTTGAATGTGAAAGCTTTCATAGTAAGTAAGAAAAGAAAAGAAACCTCAGAATTGTTAAATCACTTATTTTTTAAAAGTTCTTAATTTCTATGGCAGAAGTCAGTAGACAAACATGATGTGAAAATCAACCAAGGCTTCAGATGTTGGACTGAAACCACTGTCAAGGAAGCACCAGTGTAATTTTCTTTGGAAACTGATGCAAACTGTTCATTAGGTTTAATCAATAATGAAAATAAGGTGGATGTAGAATTTGATGAATGCAGTTTTACCATACGAATCACTTTATTTTCTCTCTGATTAATTATATGCTCTGCTATGCAAATCTCAATTCTGGCTTTCTTAATTACTCTAGAAGTAATTTGGGGCACCAAAGATTCAGAAAGATTCAACCATAAGGTGAAAGTCAGAAATAATTTGCCCCTTCCTTCCTTCCTTCCTTCCTTCCTTCCTTCCTTCCTTCCTTCCTTCCTCCCTCCCTCCCTCCCTCCCTCCCTCCCTCCCTTCCTCCCTCCCTCCCTCCCTTCCTTCCTTCCTTCCTTCCTTCCTTCCTTCCTTCCTTCCTTTCTTCCCCTTTTTTCTCTCTCCCTTCCTCTCTCTGCTCTCTCTATCCTTTCTTAACCTCTCTCCTTCTTTCTCCTCTTCTTCCTCCTCCTTTGTTTTTTTGTGGTACTGGGATTGAACCTAGGGGATTTTTTTAGCTCCAAGTTAAATTCTTAGTCCCCTTTTAAGTTTTGTTTTGAAACAGTAATTTACTAGATTGCTGAGTCTCTCTCTGTTGCTGAAGCTGTCCTGGAACCTGTGATTCTTCTGTCTCAGCCTTCCAAGTACTATAATTAAAGGCATGTGACACCATGCCCTGCTCAGAGATATTTTTAAGACCACTCTTCAATTTCTAATATTTTTCTTTATATTTGAATTATGATTATGTAAAGTTTATGGTTTGGGGAAATAATTTTATAAGAAACTAGGGTGCTGCAGATATTACCTAGATTTTTCACAAACATGAACATGAAATTGCCTTTTCATGTTATTCTAGGATGATGTTTTAAAATTTTAGTTTGCTACAGAGTCACACTGATTTCCTTATTTATATGATTTTTTGTCTTAACATGTTAATTGATTCTGCATCACAAGACAGAAATAAATCTTTAATAAAATTAAAGATAATTGTATTAAAATTAAAAGAATTAGCCTTCCTGGGCAGTACTAAACATGAATTTTAAAAATGAAAATAGTATATTTATACCATTATACTTCATATATGTAATTGAAAGTAAACTTCATGACTTCATTTAAAATGTTTATAGAACATTAAAAATTTTGTCTTTTATTTTTTACTTGAGGTCTCATAAGTGCATAAAAGTGCAAAATAGCTAGAGAATAGCTCAATGTATATATACATCAAACACCTATGCTAGTCGGGAGTAGTGGCACAGGCTTGTAATCCCTGTGTTTGGGAGGCAGAGACAGGAGGATCGCGCAGGTTTGAAGCCAGCCTTGCTGGCTTAAGAGACCCTGTTTCCAAATAAAAATATAAAATAGGTCTGGGAGTGTAGCCCGGAGGTAGAAGGGTTCCATTCCCAGTATCACCAAAACAAAACAAAACAAAACAAACAAAAAACCACACAAAAACCACCACCAACAACAACAACAAAATACCTACGCTACCATTTATAGATTGAGGATGGAACATTGACAACCCAACTCAAAGCTCAGCTCCCTCAAGTCCCTTCTCAGTCACTCTCTCTTTTCTTCTCATCCAACCTAGTAGCTGAATGTGCTTTGAATTTTATATAAATGGAATTAAGCCTCCTATGTTCATATGCTTGGCTTATTTTACTCACTTTATTGTTGAATACAGAACTTATAATTCTAATAGTCACTGAGTTGTTTTTCAGTTCTTGGTTATTTATGTAAACTGCTTCTGTGGATATTTTCGAACACATATTATGTTCATCATCCGCATACATTTGTGTTGGATGTATACCCAGGAATAGTTTTTGGGTAAGAGTGAATACATATGTTCAATATTAGTAAATAACATTGAAATGGTTTCCACAGTGGTGATACCAAATTCACACAACACAATTTCCTATAGTTTTATGTACTCTGTAACACTTGGCATGGTTTATTTTTATGGCTTTAGCTCTTCTAGTAGATGTGTGATGATTTAAATCTGTTAATCCTTGGTTACTAAAGAGTCTTGACATCGATTTTTGTATTTATTAGTCATTTGACTTTCTATTTATGAAATTCTTACCAAATCAAGTCCATTGCTCCTTTAAATAAGTTTTCTAAATTAGAAAAATAAAGTATTTGATAGTTATCATTTGGAATGGTGCAATTTTATTATTTCATAGACATTTGACATTTTGATATAATTATATATTAATATTAAAAAGTTTTTTGTGGTTTAGAGAGGTATATAATTGTTAAATTTTGATTATATTAAATTCACTTATTGGGGAACAAGAAACTAATTTGGATTTGGCCAAAGAGCACATGAAATTATAGATGTATTGACATAGTGGAGCTATTTTGATTAGGGAGGATATTATGGGTTCACATATTTATCATAGAGTAATTCTGGGTACTGATAATTTATATACTAGCCATGTAACCATTTGGTGAAGGAGATTAGGATAATAATATTAGTTGAAATGCTTGAAAAATAGTGAGTTTTTTGCTTGAAGGTTGAATGTATAGAACAAGACACCTTATATGGTTTCAGAGAAGAAGTAGTCTTTGGTGATAAAAATATGGATAAGAAAAATAAAACATACTTTTGAAAAAATAGAATAAAAGAAGAATTTAGCAAAAAAAAAAGCCAGAAACCTGCCCAAAAACTCTCTTGGGGGAGAAATTAGACAAGATTTGGAGGCTTCATTATAATCCCTTGTTTCGTTGTCCATTCACAATAGTATCTCCATTCTTAGTTTTTTTTTAACTTAGTTATTGTTATGGAGTTTTTTTTTAAATGTGGATGACTTATACAGCATCCTGGTCTCTATACAAAATACTTCCATTCTATTTTTTTCATATATGCTTACAATTTCATATCACATATTTTGAAATCTTTTTTGGGGTAGAAATATTATGATACTCTTCTCTCTTTTAAAAAAAATTAAGTATGCTTCTAGAATAGTATCTTGACAATTACATTGTTCATTAAACACTTAATTATTTAATTAAAGGCCAGATTATCAAGATTTAATCCATCATAGAAGCGTAAGGTAATCCTATCTTTGAGAATTATTTCCTTAAATATCTAGTAAAATACAGTTTATGTAAAATGTGTATTTAAGGATACTGACATTTTGTTCAACAAATTTAGATACCTTTTAAAATCAGTTGTGTGAATTAAAAATAATCTTTCTTACATGTTTATTAGTTGGTACATATTGTCAAATTAAAATAATTGACAGAACAGTTTTAAATTTTATATTTATAAAAATCTTGTTTGAATTGTCATTAAAATTTTCAATATAAAAATTTTTAAATGTAAAACATCAACTTTGAGGGGTCATGAAGCTGGGAAATACCTGCAAATGTTAGAGTATGATGTGTATAAGAGTATATTTTATTTCCTTTGTGAAACTAAGGTTAAAGAAATTTGATAGTGTAGCAGGGAGAGATTGTTTTGTAACTTTAAAAAAGCTTTGCTTTTTGTTTTTTATTTGGAAACCAACTGAAAAATTCTAGTAGAGGGAATTGTGGAATCTGAGCAAGTCAACTTTTTGAAGACAGAGGAGATGCACAGAAGGCACGAGCAAGGTACAAGGACATTTTTGGCAAATGTACACACACACTCAGAAAAGTCAGACCTCTCATTGGGCTGTTCTAGGATTCTGTACCCCAGGACGCTCTGCAAAGGAAAGATCAGAGTCTTATTTTATGTCAAATACTTGTGCTTAAAAAGAAATTTTCAAAAAGTCTATAGCAGTGTTCTTTTTCATACAGCACTTAAAGATGAAGTACATATAAGTACACTTTCTACACTAACTACATTTCTATTTTACTTTTTAAGTGCTTTGTTTTGAGTATGTGAAAAATAAAGACTGATTTTTAAATCCTTAGGGAGAAAATTGCCTCGGAAAGTCCATTCCATTCTTCAGGACTATTATTACAGGCCAAAATATTAAAATGCCAGAGAGCTGCTGGAACAATAATGTAAAGGTCAGTCGGCATGATACCAACTTAGTCAATGAAAGTACTTTCCAGGTAAAAGCATTTCTGCTTTTTGAAAAAAAATGAAAATGGTAAAGTAAACAATTTATTTATGTGAGGTTCATTTGATTTTTCTCTGAGAACTGTATTTTATTTTTGCTTCCTGGTTTAGGAAGCTTGAAAAATATTACTGTGAACTGCGATTAGCATTTTATAAATTGACTGGCTAATAGCCACATCTTACTTTATTCAGGGAGAGAATAAAGATATACTCATGCTCATGCACACATACACTTTTGTAGCAATTTTTATTAGAAGATACAAAAGATAGCTCTGAATAAATTAAAAGTGACATAATAAGATTATGTTAGGACTTATCCCAGTACTTTTAATAATTTAAAAACTGTTTTGAATCAGGAGCCCAAAGCTGCAGTTGTTCTATGCAAAACATGATTTTGTTAGTAACTCTGACACAATAATTTTTTTGGGGGGTACATTGTAATCATACATCTTGATGAAGTTCAGGGTGATAAAGGAATACATGCACACAGTACTCATTTAGCCCTCCCCCTATTCCACTCTATTTCTTCCCCTTTCCCTCCTTCCCATGCTCAGCATAGTGATTGACTCTGATAAATTGTGTATGTACATCATTTCCATTGAAATGTTTTCCTCTTCTCCCCTCCTGTCTTTCTCAGGTTGCCTTCATTCATCTAAGGTTTCTCCTTTGTCTGGAGTCTCTCCTATGTCTTGTTTTCTCCCTAACGTTCACATATTAGGGAAATCATGTGACATTTAACTTTTTGTGACTGACTAATCTCACTTAGCATAATGTTCTCCAGTTCCATCCATTTCTCTGGAAATGACATAATTGTGTTCTTTTTTTATGGGTGAGTAAAATTTCTATTGGGTACATATCCCATAGTTTGTAATCCTTTCATCTGTTGATGGACATCTTGGATGGTTCCAGAGTTTCACAATTTCCTACTAGGGTTCTGAGCTATTGAGAGTATGGACCTTTTTGCCTGATTGGCCCTGAGCGCTGTCTGCTAATCTGTACATCTATATGTTTGACAGCAGATGCTATCCCCACCTTCACTAGGGTATACCACAAAGTCTCAGACCGTGGACATGTATAGCTAGCTGTGCAAGTCCTTGCATTTATGCTGAGCAGTCTCCCATGGGGATGGCTGGTTCACTTATAATGTTGTTGAGTGCTGCTCTGGATCTCTGGAGGGCATAGTGAGCTCGGCTGCCAGTGTTACAAGTCATGGCCAGAGTTTGCAAAAGGAGCCAACTACTTTCAATTCCAATGAGCTCCAACACTTATTTCAGTTGAAGTCTTTGGCTTTTTATGCTGGGGATCTCTGGCAGTCCTGGTCAGGGAGGCAAGATGATGCCACTGTGGCACCTGCGGCTACATCCTTGATAAACAGGGAGGATATTTTTCTGCTCTCTGATCTGCTTTCTAGCTTTTTTTTTTTCCATTGCCTTTCAAATGTCAGTGCTCTGTTCAAATTTATGCTGGTTTCTTTCTTTTGTCAGACTGCAGACAATGATTTTGTTTTTGTTTTTATTGCAATAGAAATCAAATGTCAGCAGGACAGATATGTTCTGCTTCCCTTGGTTGTCATCTTCCCAGAAGTGCTGTGTGGATTTGTTTCTGAGATTTCTATTCTGCTCCATTGGTCTATGTGTCTGATTTTGTGCCAATACCATGTTGTTTTTATTGCTATGGCTCTGTAGTATAGTTTGAAGTCAGGTATTGTGATACCTTCTGTAGGGTTCTAACTGGTTTTAAAAAAATTCCTAAAACTTACTCTACTATATCAAAATGATTAAACACTAACTTTTAAATAAAAACATTGGCCATATATTTTTATTTATTTATGCCACCAATATTCTTTAATATTGTTCTGTAGTTGCATTGTACTTAATGTTGATTATATGCTGTATTTAATTCTGTTAAGTGCCTGGTAATGTACTTAATGTTGATTATGGAGGTGAGAAACAATTTTTCTGTGCTTAAATTGCCTACAAATTATGTTCTTTATAACCATGTTTAGATATAGGCACAGTACTTTGAGCAGTAGGGTCAAAGAGCAAGAAATTTTAACTGACTAGGGTGATGAAGGTGGGTGAATGTAAGGAAAGTTAGTGCTAGAAAAATGTGTAGAGATAGAACATGAAGAATATAAGATAAATTCAGAAATCAAAAGCACAAATTCAAGTAATCACCATACCTTCCTCTTCAAAGCCTCTTTGTCTTTGATTCTCTCCAGTGTATTCATTTGTAACATTAAACGATATAAAATCTTTAAAACTGAAATATGAAAAATCAATTAAGATAATGTTTATAGCTAAATATGACAATATCAGAATAATGTAGTAAGTACATAGGCTTTAGGAAAGCGTTATATATTGACTTTTTCTTCTCAGTGTCCGAGAAGTGTCCATATTTCACTTATTGCTGCAGTGAAATGAACTTGACTTCATTTTTATTAGTTTTTTGTTTTGTTTTGTGGTACTGGGGGTGGAACCCAGAAGCTTTTCTACCTTTGGGCTATATTTCCAGACCTATTTTATACTTCATTTTGGAAACAGGTCTCACTAAGTTGCTGAGAGCCTCATAAGTAGCTAAGGCTGGCTTTGAACCCGATCCTCCTGTCTCAGCCTCCCAAGCGCGGGGATTACAAGCGTGCGACACCACGCCCGACTTGAATTTATAAGTTTAAGGGGAGACGTATTTTATTTATGCTCTACCAAAACATGTAACTATTGCTGTGCGTTCATTACTCACCTCTAAATGCATGTGTACATTTGCTTATTTGTAATAACTTATTTGTATATGGTACACTTATTTCTATCGTACTTTATTTTAATAACAATAAAACAATGTGTTTTTTTCTTGTGTCTATTGAGCTTCTAGCAGGTAATACCAATCTGGCATAGGTGTGACTTTATTGGTAAGTTAAAATATCTTCCATGATTTAAACAGGACTCGGTTTTTGTTGATGCTTGGTGTAGTTCTTTTTAGGGAGTCTGGGAGCACAGATCAGTGGTACTTGCCCATCTTTTCCAATCAAGTTCCAGGCAGGAACTTGTAGAAAAGCAGGTGAATACTGGTTGCCTCTACTAAGCCATCTTGAATCTCCTTTTAAGCTGTATTTTTAAACTTTGCTTTATCTATCTTAGAGATAGATCTAACAAATTCTACATTTTTTGATGAGTGTTAATTACATGATAGTGTAATGAAGATGTTTATGCTCTTGACAGATATTTTTCCCATGGATTGTGGAAATGTGCTGTTAGCAAAATAATGCCTGATATTTTTGTATACTGGCTTTACTTTTTTTTCCCCAGAGATAAAATAATTTTAAGTCAATAATATCAGAGGAACTATTATCCATTACATTTATAATGTTAGAATATATACATAATAATATTTGACATTAAATGCATAGTATAAAATTTTTTTCTGGAATGTTTGGTTGTATTTAAAGTTAAAAAATGCAGGTTCAATTAGAAAAATGTTAAATGGTCATTTGCTATAGATTAAACCCAAAGCTAAACATCACTGGGATGAATTAGTTGAGTAACACATGAACCCAATTATTGGCATTATAACTTTAAGATGTCTATTAAACATTCAAGTGGAGATGTCAAACGGGCAATTAGATGAACAAGCCCAGAGGTTACATGAGAGGTCCAAGCCGAGAACATAAATTTGAAAGTGTTGGCTTTCAGATGACATTTAAAGCCTTAATGCCAATTGAGCTCTCCAAGAAATTGAGTCTAGATTACAATGAAAAAAAAATCTAGGTCTCAGCTCTGGAGGACTGCAATGTGAGTTTGAGATTCTTTTGTGTTTGAAGGAAGAAAGATCCTTGCTAATGTATCAATGAGGTCTTAGAGCAGCTCTGTTACATTTGAAAGCATAAGTGTCTTTAATTTACTTGAAAATGCTTTAGCAGAAATGTAAAATATACATGTATTTTATTTATAAATTATTATTTAAAAATTTAAATTGATAGATTTTATTGCATATTTTTATCATTTTGATCCAAATCATCAGGAGGGTCATTTCCTTTAGATTATAGTGATCAGGAGAACACACTTCAGGGGCAATCGTCATTTGAAAGACTCATCCATACAAGTGGTTGGACTATCTGAATTTCCCATCAGTTTTCACTAGGTACACCCTGTGGCTACTAGGGAATTGAGGTTTTTCATTGAACTGATATTTCTTTAGTGAAATTGAGTACTTTTCAAGTATATGGAATCATTGGAAATATACAAACAATCCTACTCTATGAATCAGATAAACAATTGAATGATTCAAACAGCTAATCTTCTCCAGAAGTGCATTCTAGATTTAAAATTTCCATTTGGCTGGGCATAGTGGTGCATGCTTGTAACCCCAACGCTTAGGAGGCAGAGACAGGATGATTGCGCAGGTTCAAAGTCAGCCTCGCTGGCTTATGAGACCCTGTTTCCACATAAAAATATAAAAATAGGTCTGGGAGTGTAGGCCAGAGGTAGAAGGCTAATTTGTAATGGGCAAATCTAATATCAGCAATTCAAAAGAATAAGATATATAAAACACCCCTAATATCTATATTGTGGTGTTGAGAAAATATAATAAATTTCCAACCCAGAAATTTTCTCCACAAGTTAACGGAGAAGAAAAACACCAGAGAATATATATAATTCACCACTTTAAATGGATTTTTTTAGAAATTATAAAATACTTTCACTATTAAATAAATATTAATCTAAATATAATTCATATCACAAAAATATACTAAGAGATTTCAAGTAAACAAATCTATATTTAAAAAAAATATGATCAAACAGATACAACCTGTTGCATAGTCTTCTCAATATAAACAATCACTGGTCTTCAAATAAGAGAATCTCATACCAATATTTGTCATATCCTAACTTGGTAGTTATATTAATCCTGTGTGTTGGCTGATTGGCTTTGAGAGGAAAAGCAAACATAACTTTATGACAGGAGGCAGTCCTTCAAATAGGAGGAAGATGCCAAGTAATGGTAGGCCTTACACTTCCACAGAGGCAGACAGATAGGGAAATTTTCTCTTCTGATATTTCCATTTCCCAGGCCCTTTGGAAAGACATTTCTAATTCTCTAAGCTAATAAAAGGTTTATGTACCTGTTAAAGAGAAGAGAAAGTTCTCAAAATTACAAGTTATATAAAACAAATGCTGGAAAAAGAAGAAATAAAACTTTCTTCTCCTATGTTCAATAAGAATAATTAAGACTCATTTTTTAATTTGTATTTGTCCTTTCACAAAAAATAGAACTCATTTTCTGTCTCATTCCAGAAAAATCTTTTCAAAAGATGGTTTGCACAGACATAAAAAAGATACATTAGAGATATTAAAGGAGACACCTAAGTCATATAAATGAAAATTAAAAAGATACATGGCTAGGAAAAAATATAGAACACAAATTTAGAGCATAGGAAAAAGTGTTATTGAAATAATTCAGCCACAGGCTTTCCTGAGCTATGTAACAGTCATAATAATTTTCTGAAAGAAATAAAGTATTTAATATTTCTATTAAAATCAAAAGAAACTTAACCAGAGGAAGTAATGCTTTAACCCAAATTCTAACAAAGGTATTTTACTTGTAAATTTATGTAAAAGGGCTAAATAATGTTCTTAACAGCTAAAGCAGTAAGAAACAATTCAGTAAATACATTTTATAGGCTGGCATAAATATGTATAAATTGGATAGTTTGGAGAGACAAATTATGGTTAGATTAGAAAGACTATGATTTTAGTAAGTTATTTAAACTTTATTCAACTGCTAATAATAAGCTACAAAAAGTTTTTGAATAAAGTGAATGGTGTGTCATCATTTTTAGGATGATGAAATTGTGTTCAAGATAGATTAGAAAGAGAGCTGGGCTGGGTGACACACATTTGTAATCCCAGCATTCCAGAGGCTGAGACCGGATGGATTGTGGTTAGCTGACAGCCTCAGCTACTTAGTGAGGCCCTCTGCAACTCAGTGATAACTGGTTTCAAAATAAAGAATAAGAAAATAGCAGAGAAGGTCAAGCTCAGAGGTCGAATGCCCCTGGGTTCCATCCCCAGATCTGCAAAAGGAAAGAAAGAAAGAAAGAAAGAAAGAAAGAAAGAAAGAAAGAAAGAAAGAAAGAAAGGAAGGAAGGAAGGAAGGAAGGAAGGAAGGAAGGAAGAGGAGGGAATCAAAAGCAAGGGCCTATTTAAGGACTTTGCTAAAATCCAGATATGAGAGAAGGGTCTATGAGAGGATATTGGTGTTAAGAATGGAAAAAAAGTGAACATATATGGAGATTGTTGAGGTAATATCTACAGAACTTGGCTATCTGTTCAATATGGAGAGGAAAATATTTGTCAAGAAAATATTCTTTGGAATGAGGAAAATAAGTGAATAATCACCCAAATTAATAGGAGTAAGGACTGACTGCAGGAGAAAGAAAAAAATTTGTGCAGGAGGTAGTATTAGTTTTGGACATAACTTTGGGGAGTCAGTTGTTGACATCAAAGTGGAGATTTCAGTAAGAACTTAGGAACACAGAGCAGAAGCTCAAGGAAAATTAGGCGGGGTGGTCTATAGCTGGTCCTGTAGTTATCCATGTAGACATGGTAGTGGAAGTCATTTTATTAGACTCTGGAGATTACACCAAGTTCTCTGGAAAATTTAAGAAGTAGCAAGTCTAAACTTCAGAATTCTGGTATCTGGAAAACATACATTTTCTTATGAGTCTCTAAATAATTATAGCTTTAATGTTATTATTACTATTCTTAACTAAATAGTAGGAATGGGAATCAGTCTTATTGAAGATAAATTGTGGAGAAAACGGTGTTTATCATTCAGAAATACAGAATATTAATATTATTTATTAAAACACTCTGACCCCCTTATGTGTTTATGAAGTATTCTCTCTGTTGGTTTTAAAATATTGAAACAGGAACATCCTTGAGTGCTGGTATGGGAGCTGATATTTAATGTTGTTTCTAAGAAACATTATGACAAAAAGATTCCTGTCCAATTGTGAATCTAATTTTTGCTCATGTCTCACACTGAGATTTTTCCAGAGAAAGGCAGTAGAATACACATTACCATTCTAATCATTCAGTTGTGTCAAAGAGAACCAGTAGCTGCAGAATACATGCAAATCATTATCAGGTTGGACAGCTCAGCAGAATACAAACAACCGAGGGTTTATTACTAATGACAACAGGCACCATTTTTAAGAGTGTAGAAGGGAGAAGTTTTACTTAGTTGCGAATGCTAAAATTTGCTGAACCAAATGTCCTGTTATCCAAAGCAGAACTTACACAGGACTCTGAAAGATCTTTCCTTATGTAAAATGGAATTTCACATATCGCACACATTGCCTATCTTATATTTTGTCATTTTGGGGGTTAAAGCTTTCAGCTGAGATAAATTTTTTGGCCTGGATTTTTGCTTAGATTCTTCCTTCAGACTGACTGCGTTCTCATCCTGCTTTTATCTCCTCATTATATTATCTTGGTCTCATTTGTCTGCAGTGCACCTCACACCACCAGATGATTACATATGGACAGATTCCCAGGCCTTCTACTTGGTTCACTCAACACTAACAGCTTTCTGCAAGTTGTAACAAGGGGACTAATTTTTTTTTTTTTTTATCACAAGGATGTGATAAACATAGACACAGAGAGAGCAAAGTTGCTAGGGAAGAAATTAGAGATGAACAAGGAGTGGAGAGAAAGATGAGCCTGTATATTTACGAATCTGAAATAAGTCACCCTGCCCTGTTTGTTTTATTCAATCTGGGTCAGGCTGTAACTTGATGCTGAATCCATTAAAAATATGAGTCCTGAAGTAAAATGAATGTGACAGGAGTAAACGATAGGCTGTCGCCAGCTCATCAACAGGAGTGGCTTGGTGCATGTGGGATGACTGGTAAATAGAGCTGCTTAATACTATTCAAAGTCAGAGATTCATGGTGTTTGTTAAACTATGCCTGAACTCAAGACCAATGTGCAGGATTCAAATCACAGGCAAAACAAATGTGATACTAGAACTCTGCATGTTTGATGGTTTTAAAGGCATGCTATGTGAGTTTTCAACAAAATGTATGCATTTTTATCATTTATTCTATTACTTAATAAAACTAAAAGCCTTTGTCCTCTTTAAAACCCAAATGTAAGCCAAGAGTGGTGGCTCAGGTTTGTAATCCCCGCACTTGGGAGGCTGATACAGGAGGATTGCAGGGGTTCAAAGCCAGCCTCAGCTACTTAGTGAGGCTCTCAGCGACTTAGTGAGACCCTGTTTCCAAATGAAGTATAAAATAGGTCTGGGGGTATAGCCCGGAGGTAGAAAAGCCCCTGGGTTCCATCCCCAGTACCACAAAAATAAAATAAAACCCAATGGTAGAAAGTACTCTAGTGTTTTGTTTTTTGTTTTTCTTTTGGTGGTACTAAAGATAGAAATCTTCTACCTCCGGGCTACACTCCCAGACCTATTTTATATGTTTATCTGTAAACAGGTCTCTTAAGCCAGCACGGCTGGCTTCGAAACTGCGCGATTCTCCTGTCTCTACCTCCCAAGCATGGGGATTACAAGTGTGTGCCACAACGCCCTGCACTCTTGGTTTTATAGGATATTGATACCTGGATTTGGTGGGTATGACTTGATGATTACATTAGATGACAAAATCAAAGAAGCACTTTTATAAAACTCTCCTAAATAGGCTACTTTTCTCAGCTTGTGCTAGATGTTGTTACATATACATTCAAGTACTCTTAATCAGTCTACTATTTTAGAGCTTTTCAGCTTTACTTTTATTGTCTTTGCCAGGAATTTGATATTAGGGTGATATTAGGGTGAATTATGTCTAAGAAAAAACATATCAGGCAGTTTTTTTTTACCAAAGAAACTTCAATACTAACGTGTATCTATTAGCATTTGACTCTCTCTCTCTTTTTTTTTTTTTTGGTGGTACCTGGAAGCCCTTCTAACCTCCGGGCTACACTCCCAGACCTATTTTTATATTTTTATTTGGAAACAGGGTCTCTTAAACCAGCGTGGCTTGCTTTGAACCTGCGCGATCCTCCTGTCTCCACCTCCCAAGCGCGGAGATTACAAGAATGCACCACCACGCCTGGCTTGACTCATTATTTTTAAATATATTTTTTATTGGTACACTGTAATCACACATCAAATGTTCAGCATATGGTACTTGGTGAGCTTCCATCCAGGATACCATCACACTGCTACCTTTTCCCTGTTGAGATTTCATTTATAGTTTCATATATGCACATCATGTAAATTGAAGTGTGTCCTTCATCAAGTCTCCCTCCCCCCACCAACATCCCTTCCTTAGATACCCTCTATCACTCCCCTGGAGTTTCTATTCCTTTTTCTGAAGTCCCTCTTGTGTCTTATTAACAACGAAACTGAAGGTAAAATGATGTAACTTCCTCAAAGTCACCTACTTAGACAGTAGACATCATAGGACTCAATTCTTGGTCTGACTTCAACACATTGCCTACTAATAATTAGACTTTTTTTTCTTTAAACTTAAGTCTTCTTGTATCTGTTTCAAATAAAACATTAGTTATTAATTTTTCCTAAAAACATACTCAGTAAACATAGCAGATTTTTGCTTTGTTCTTAGTCTTTGTTGTCACCTGATCTTGTTTCTGTCTGGACCCATTTCTCCTAAGCTTTGAATTTCTCATTTTGTTTGGTTGTAATTTTCAATTGTTCAGCAAGGTTTGAGGATATCAATATATAAACAATCATGGCATCAGCATATTTAAATATTTGTTATAATGACCTGAAATATTTTTTATTACTTCTGTTTATTTTACAATGCTTTCCACCTGGGTAAGATGGTCCTGAAGTATTCCTTAAGAGTGCCAGAAAAGCAATGAGGATGTGTTTGTATAATATAGTTCCAAAGCAATTAGCTAAAAAGCAAAAATGTCAGTCATGTCTTTTTTCTTTCTCCTAAAGCAAGTCCCCAAAGTGGTTAGAATTACTTTTTCAATTAATCTAATTAATCTGTTTGTTGACTTTTCTTTGTGTAGACAGTTCAATGTCAAATAATATTTTTCTTTTCATACCTCTTATTAATTAAAAAAGATTCCTTCTTTCTTGAAGTCAATACCTGGTTCATTCTTTTAGTTTTCTAGATTTGTAATTACCATGAGAAACAAAACTATCACATGCAAATTACATTTAATCCCTTCAAGTATTAACAAGTTCATAAGTATTTTAAAAAGTTCAGACTCCAAAGACAACCACAGACATTTTATCTCCTGTATTTAGGCAAATGCTGTACTCATTAAAATCATTTTATAAGTAAGGTTTTGGAAAACCATTGAATTGTTTTTCTTTTAATTCTCATTAAAATAAATAAATAATATTAATGTTACTCTTATAGCCTATGTGCTTTGGCTTTTGATTGGGGCCAAAGAAAAAGTCAAGCGGCAAAGAAGTTGCTAAACATTGGTACAGGCTTAAATTATGAGACAGCATTTAGCCACCAACAGCTCAATATATATCCCATCAAAAGACTTAAATCAACTGGTGCACGTGTTTCGTTTGAGCATAAAAAACAATGCCAGGCAAAACATGAAAGAGCAATCAATCCAGTGAGTGAGTCGTTTGTTCATCTGTCAGCAGTTCCCAGGCAAATGGTGCAGAACATCAGGCTGACTTGATCTGAAGAACTACTGTGCCTCATGACTGATCATGCACCTGAGATCATAGCTTACAAATTACCCCTACATTTGAATAACCAGGGAAATATTAAGAAGGTATCACAATTATGAAGATTTCAGCTATCTTTATAATTTGAATATATAGGACTAAATTATAATTGGTGTTATAAAATGGCAGCAGAAATTGTCTTATTATATATTGACTTTAGTAATAACTATGACAAATATTCCTTTCAACTAAGGTTGTTTGACTTAAGTCAGAAATAATTGACTTAATCTCCTGTGTGAAACAAGACTGTACTGTGATTATGAGTAAAATATGTAAATGTATATTACAATTCCATATTTTTTCAGTGAGCAGAAACCATTTGGACTATTGCTTCTAAGAGCAACACAATTTATTTGATAATTGCCTTTGGTCCATGTTGTTGTGCAATACAAAAATCTACACTGAGTTTAAAATGTAAAGATGAATTGAAACCATTAAAAATTGATTGGGAACAAGTTAAAAGGAACTGCAAAATGCTTCTGAAACATGATAAATATACATAATTAATATGACACAACTTTCCTTGTGTATTTAGAGGAGAAAGAACAGTAAACATCTGGCCAAGAAAGGGATACTGGCTCTTCACTTTCTGTTACAATCGCTGTGGTACACTGCAAATGCTGGAAGAACTTCATACTTTGTTATGTAGAGATGACAATCTGAGTCGTCCTCCCTTGGTGGACAGTGTTTGTGGCCAACCATCATTTTTACATTTTGTTACTTTTTAAACAAGTCTCGCTTACTGAAAATGCACATCCTTAGATAGCTTTGTTGCAGTCTGGTGAGTGGTTTTCTGTGAATCAGGAGCCAACTCAATCATTAGCAACATTCAGATGAGAGTTTGTGTTCTGATAAAAGCATGATGCTGAAGGTGCACTGTTGAGTTAGTGGGGTGGCCAGTGGCAGATGTTTTGGAGTCAGATTTCAGCTATGAGGATTACTGAATGGCTGAGAGTTATGTTTTAAGTAGAAATGTCCTGTATATGTGTAAGCATTGTTCCTGTAATGTATAATTTCAGAGCTGTGTTCACCAATCTTTACAAAGATTCTATGAACTCTCTAAATGCCCCTTAAAAATATGCTTTCATTGAGCACCTTATAGTCTCTCATCATAATTTAAATCATGTTGACAGTGGCATACATGCACATAGTACTCGGTTGCTCCCCCGTCTCTCCATCTCCTCCCTTCCCAATACAGAGAACTGAGATTGTCATTGGTATTTTTATATATGTACACAAGTCAATGGCACTCATTCTCTTAATTACTTCACTCTTCCCTCTCCCCTTCCCTTAGACCACTTCCCTGGCTTCACTAAGGTTTCTCTTCCATTATCTGGTATCTCAATTGCTCCCTAGTTTGTACATATTAGAAAAAAAAACATACAACCCTTCACTTTCTGTCACTAGCTAATCTCACTTAACATAATGTTCTCCAGGTCCTTCCATTTTCTTGCAAATGACATAATTTTGTTCTTCTTTATTGATGAATTGAATTTAATTGTGTCTTTGTTCCATAACTTTATAATCCATTCATCTGTTGATGGACACTTAGGTTGGTTCCATAATTTGACTATTGTCAATTATGCTGCTATGAACATGGGTATGCATATAAGAGGATAAATTGAAACTTTTCTAAAGTATTGGTAGGACGGCAAATTAGTTAAGCGGCTATGGATATCAGTGTGGAGATTCCTCAGAAAATTGGGAATGGATCTACCATATGAACTGGCTATGCTACTCCTGCATATCTTTTCAAAGGGGCCCAAATAAGAGAACTACAGTAACAAATGTTCTCTAATAATTAAATCAAATACAAACTGTCCAGATTTTATTTTCTTGTTTATAATTAATAACTGTAATGGATACACTTCTCTTACCCCTCTGCACTGCCAATATAATTTCCCTCTAGAAGTTAACAAATTTCTGTTTTCATCATTTACCCAACTCAAATTTTGCTTCAGTTATAGCATGTCTTAGGTCAGGATTCTCAGGCACCTGAGTCTGAGATGGAGGGTAGTGTACAGGATGGAAAGCAAGTTGACTGTATGAGCCAGAGACTAAAACAGAGAGCATTCATTGGGTATTATTATGGGGGTTAAAGCCTGAAAGAAAATGGAAACAACACAACTGAGTAGGGAATGATCCTGGGTTGTAATGCAGTTTTAAAAAGACCCCCGTGAGTTCCAAGGAAAGATGTGGACATTGAAAGGACTTGAATAGTCCATGTTAAAAAGCCATGGGGTGGAGCTGTCATAAGCTAGCCAGTGTGGTGGAGCAAGCTCATAATCCTGGTACTTGGGAGGCAGAAACAGAAGGATCACAGGTTGAAGTCTAGCTTCAACAAAACACCACACACACACACACACACACACACACACAAACTTTTGACAAGGTAATTCTTTGCATTCTGGAGCAAATTCTTTGCATTTTGAAGATGCTTGTCAGCTGAGGAATCCCGGCAGTTAGAGCTACATTATTCATGGTACAACATCTACTGTTTAGGTCATATGTTTGCATATTATTAGGTCTTTACACATATGCTTTCCCAGAAGACTAAAAACTCTGGGTATCATGGGTGATTTTTGCAAATGGTAAAGCATAGTGCTTAAACATGTGAGATCTGGAGGCAGAAAGCCTAGGTTTCCATAGCTCTAATACCTATATGCTGCAAAACTTCAGTAAATATATCAGATCTATCTGTTTCTCAACTTTCTTGTATAAAATGAAGATAATAGTTCCTTATTCATGTAGATAATAGTGAATTAATCTATGTGAAGGTTATATTTTTTGATATACCATAAGCACTCAGTGATGTTAACTAAAGTTAACTTTTAAGTGCTGAGAATCTGAGAAAGTGTCTGGTATTCATTGGATATTATATTTTTATTTTATTGAATTAATGTATTATTAGGAGTTGGACAAAAGAATGTAGAGTTTATAGCTACATATATAGTAAGTATATTTAAAATCACTTAAGTCTTGCCTATTGTAAAATATCTTTTCCTTTAGGATAGAGATGCCTGTCCTAGAACATCTCTCGCTTTAGGATAAAAATTTTAAAATAAAATTATTATTGGAATAGGGGCATAATCCACCACCCATTCTTTTGTAGGACTTTGTTGGGTCTAGTCTTTGATAATTCTCTCCTCCAAATAACATGCATAGTTATTTATTTATCCCTTCCTCAAACTTGATAAGAAGTGTGAAATATTTTTAATGTTCACAAAACAAACAGATATGTGGCTATAATTTGTGATGTTATCATGTTTCCATGAAGGAAAACACCCTTTCTCTGGGACTTTGGGACATATTAGAACATGGGGAAGGGACAAAATAATATGGTGATATGAAGCAAGTGTTTTCTTTTCCAACAGACACTGAGCTTATTATATTTTCCTCTCAAAATGAGAAATTTATCTCTTCAAACAAGGAAGAATTAAACACGAGGGAAACTAAGAATTTCTGTTTGTGAGTTTCTGATCCAATAATCATGTAAGCACCTGTGATATCCCAGCACAGTGCAAGATATATCACTCAGACCATGTTCTGTAAGGAATGTAAACAACTATTAAGAATAAAATTATCTAAGAAAAGTGTGGAAAGTTCCCAGAAGAAAAATATGACCTAATATTTACTTCATACTTACAATGAGTTTGAATCTGAGACAAATGCTTCACACACGATCTCCTTTATCCTCTTAATGACCCTGGGGAGAAGGATATTATTTTCTTATTGAAAGAGGAAGAAAGTGAAGCTCTGTAATAAGGAAGCAATTTTTTTTAGTTTGCTTTGTCTCTACTTCTCCTTGTCTCTAAGGGACTGTCTCATTGACTTGATTAGATGGGTAGCCATGTTTTGTTTGGGAATTTACTAGGAACAGTGCTAGAGTCTTTCAATTATTGACTGAAATATGAATGAATTTCTAATGGTTCTAGAATGTGTTAGTAGGAGTCAAGGTGGGTAACTTGTATAATTTCTATTCATGGTTTAGGATTTATTAAAAAATCTCCATGTATATCTTTATGCTATGTCAGAATCCTGTGGCATGCTTGTTTGAGACACAGATTCTTGGGTTGTTCCTGGATCTTCTAGTCAGAATTTTTGGAAATGATGTGGAAAATTATCAAATTCCTGAGATATTCTTAGGACCATGAACTTCAAAAACAGTCTTTTGAGCCCTACATCCTGAGGAAAGGTAGAGCATTTCTTAGTATTTTTGAGAAAAGAACCACTGTGTCCTTTGATTAATCGTCTCAAGAAAGAGGGTAAGAAATGTATCTAAAAATACCACCTTAGAAATGGAAAGGCTGATGGCTGAGAACAGTAAGTTATTAAAAACCAAGAATAATTTAGAACTAATTTTACAGATAATTGATAATGAAATGATCTGATAATAGTACAAGTTGAGTACATAGGGGTAAATTTTGAAGAAGCTATAATTAAGAGGATTAAGGAGGCCAGCTGAGAAATAATTAAAGAAATCAAGATAAGTGGTAACAGAGCAGGAACAAGAAAGTTCCCAGAGATAAGGCAGTCTTAAAAAAGGGGAATTAGGTATTTGATTTATAATACAATCTGTAACAGATATTACAAAAATGAGGCTTCAGAATTATAAAGAAACTTCCATGGATAAAATCTTTCTCAGAAGGTTTATGTGTTATCTGGATTGAGAGGTCTTCTTTTGCTTTGTACAGTCAGAAAATGTAGTTTTTCATGCTAGACATTATTTTCCACAGCTTAACTGAAAACACAGTGGTACTTCTACTGAATATACCTGAATTGTAATTCCCTATACAAAAAGCATAATTTAAATATAACATGTAAATTACAAAAATAGAATTTGCATTATTCCAATGAAGCAACATTATGGCTTACTATTCATTGAAGAGTTGGCTACAATCACTATATCATTTAAAATTGCTTGATTAAATTATTAGACAATAATAGTTTACATGGTGCTATATATTGCATTCTCAAAGTTTGAAACACTTTTCACTGATCTAAATAATATTTAAATTGTAAATTTATATGAATAATAATGAATATATGAACATAATTTTTTGTGGTACTGGGGTTCCTGGAATCCCTTCTACTTCCAGGCTACACTCCCAGATCTATTTTATATTTTATTTGGAAACAGGGTCTCCTGAGCCAGTGAGGCTGGCTTCAAACCAGCAATCCTCCTGTCTCCACCTCCCAAATGTGGGGATTACAAGCATGCGCCACCACGACTGGCTATGAACATAATTTTAAATATTATACTCTAGTCTGCTGATTTACCTATTTTTGTACCAATACATACTATTTGTATACAACTGAATTTAGAGTAAAATATGCATTTCAATAAATTCCCTTTCATACACAAAACTTGCTATTTTAAAAATCTTTTTAAAATAAAAGTTTGTACATAATTTTGGATCCACATTTATTTATAAGAAATACAGAGATATCCCTTATACAGTTTTCTAAGTTTCCCCTAATGATAGACATTTGCAAAATTTTAGTATAATATCACAACCAGAATATTGACATTGAAAAATCAATAGATCTTACTCAAAGTTTTCAAATTGCTGCACTTACTGTGTTTGTGTATTTAGTTCTAAGCAATGTCATCACACATATTTTCTTGTTTTCTCTACCACATTGAAAATACCAGTTACATCTCCACAAGGACTATCATGTTGCTTTTTTTTTTATAAATACATTCACATTTCTTTTTTATACTTTTATAAGCACTATAAATAGGTATTTATATTTTTTGTTAAAGATGATTTTGAGCAAATCCTAGCACATAACACACATAAAGTGGAATTACTTTGAGCATTAAAATAAATATTAGTTTTAGAATTAATATGTTTATGTTTTTTCTCTCATTTGTAAACGCCTACTAGCTAAAGACCAAAAGGAAAAACATGCAGTTGAACAGCTGGACTTACTGTTCTATGCAGCAAAGAAGAACATACATCATAGGACCTCTGTTTATTTCAGAATATTAGAAAAGAAATACTAGAGGATTGAAGCTTCTGCTAAGTGATTATGGAAAATAATCAAGAGAGTAAGGCTTTGTCCTGGAATAGACACTGTAAACAAACTGGGGCAACTCTACAATTAGTAATAATAATATTGCTCTATAAAGACAGCCAGAAAGCAGGAATGCTGACATAATGCTAAAGCTGAGATTGATGAGGAAAAAAAGTAGTGGCTAGAAGTGATGACTTGTTCCTGTAATTCCAATACTGGGGAGATCGATACAGGAGGGTTACAGGTTCAAGGCCAGTCTTAGCAGCTTAGAGGGACCTTATTTCAAAATAAAAAATAAAGTAGGGCTGGAAATGTATCTTGGAGATAAAATGCTCCTGCATTAAAAAAAGAAATAGGAATCCTATCAGCTAGGATGGATAATAGTTGGCCAGTTCTGTCATTTGGAAAATGTTCGTGTTTTGTCTTTGCTCAACATGATTATATATAGTAGTCTGATTTTCATATCAGTCCATCATGATGATGAAATAGACTTGTCTGATGGTGGTATTCTACAAAAATTTTCATCTTCAACAGACCAAATTCCAGGTATTGGTGAACATGGTATAATTTTCTTGAAGGGAACATGGTATGACTTTCCAGGTGTTCAGCTCTATGATTCAATCATTAAATTGGGCAAATGTAAAATATAAGTAATACTTTTAAATGCGCTTGACTTCATAAGGTCTAAAGTAACATTTGCAACCATTAAGTAGATTCCTTAATTGTTGATATAAAAACAATATTGTAAAATGGCATTGTTTTAGGTCAATTTGTATGTATAAACAAGAGAGATGTAAAAAATAAATGGCTATAAAGATTTTTGGTAAAGAAGGATAAAAAGGAAAGAAATTTTATGGGAATAAGAAGACATTTTGTATAAAGCAAGGTTTATTCTAAGATTGTCCCAAATGGGAAAGGGTTGAGGCAAGTCACAGAAGGCTTTGGAATGTTGGTAAAAGAATGGCGTCTATAAAAGAAATATTCCATATGTAATAAAGATGATTTTATATAAAAATTAGTTAAAAGAATTGCAGTAAGGTTCTATTAAGCCTAACTCTTTTGAAACCTCTGGAAGCCATTGTATCCATATTTATATTTGGCCCATGGATACTAAAGTATGTGGTTAAGTTTGTCTTCAATAGAGCTGAAGCCATCAAGCTCCAGATGATGCTCTAGATAATAACCCTGATGAACATCTGATCTGCTGGAGCCCCTTGGACAGCCACGAACACCTCAAACATCGGCTGATCTAACCTTTATAAATGACTTCCTTGTATCCTCAAGGCCAGAGCCCCATTCTGCCCCTCTCAGCATGGAAATAGCTCGATTGACTTTCCTTGTCTCCGGTCCCTTTGGCCTGACTGGTGTCAGAAAGTTAAAAGAAAGAGGGAGGAGTATGCCGGTATTGAAAAATTGCTTTGGTATTAATTTCCAAAGTGTAAAATGCAGAGTCTGAGTGCTACACAGGCACTCAGGCATGGAGGGGCAGTGCCTGTTATACTGCAGAGCTCTCCTATCTTTGCCCTCTGTTCTTATGATTAACCTATAAGGATGTAAAGGAAATCAAGACCTTTAGCCTTAAAAGCCCTAGAAACAATTGAAGCCTTTAGCCCTGGAAATAGGCAGAGGTAATCAGTGCCTCTGTTTACTTCTTTTCCTTTGTGAACTGTGAACTGGCATGGGTATAGGAAAGGTAAACTCCATGTACTGCTTCAAAGCACCCACAGTTGATGAACAACCAATACAGTCTAATATAAAAGAGGCAGAAACAAGGTAGATTATTGACCTTTGCACTAAGCGCACTGTCCAGAGGAAAAGAGGCATCACCTGGCTAAGAAATAAGGTACTAGCCCATTGCCTTCATAACACTGATAAGAATATACCAATATAAAATCTATTTAAAGGCCGGGGATGAAGAAGGGGGTCAGAGTTCCATTTTCTGGCTCTCCAGTGTGCTTGCATGCTGCCTTTTCTCCTCTTCTATTTCTATTTTCTACTGATCTTGTAATAAAGACTTGTTAATGCTAAAAAAAAATGCAAAGCATAGGCCAGATATCATAGGCCTGTAATCCCAGTACTTGAGAAGATGAGAAAGGAGGATTGTAGTTTTGAGACCAGCTTCATCAATTTAGTAGATCCTGATTCAATATAAGACACAAAATAGGGCTGAAGGTATAGCTTGGAGGTAGAATGCTTCTGGGTTCAAACTTCAGTATAAATAAATAAATAAATAAATAAAGCAAAGTAGTCCTCAATATATCAATGTGTATGCAAAATTGAAGGCCAACTGGACAGAAGTGATTGTAAAACATGCCTCTGAAAATGATTTACTATAATAAATGGGATGCTAATAATGAAAAGGTGAACTGACAGAGGGAAGCATCTCCAATCCTATTTCTGTCACAGCTGGAGGTGCATGGCTTCCTTGTTCTTGCAAAGGAATTACGGGGACATGCTGAGTGCCTGCAAGAAAAGTTAAATATGAATCAGCTTTTCTTCTTAAATATTAATAATCCAATTGTGACATAAAGGACTTTAGTAATGTATAGTATAATTAAATCAAAGCTTCTAGGAGCTCAAGATTTTTTGAGAAGTTTATTCAGATGCTATCTGTGTGTGATGACACTCCATATGAGACCAGTGTTTATACTGATGGCAAAGTTTTGTCTGGAAGTAAAATATTTACACATGTGTGACAGTCAGATTTAAAATCGATATGGCCTTAAACATTTGACTGGTTTCTTTCAATAAATTGCATATCTTGACACAGCAGATATTGGACTTTCTTTTGCTCTCTTCTTTCTTCTCCCCAAACCAGCTTCTCTCTTTCACTAATGCTGTATAAAGACTGAGGAAGGATTATTTCCCATAAGAAGACAAAAAGAGACATCAGATGAATAAGGAGAGAGACTAGGAGAATAGAAGAGGATTGGGAAAGTGAGATGGAGAAAAAGGAGACCTGATGAAGGAAACAGTTCATATAACGTTCTGCCATATAGGAAGGTATCACTACCAATCCCATTAACATGTATGGGGAAGAGGGAACGGGGTGGTGTCTGAAAGGAAATACACAAAGTGCTGTGTGCATGTGTGTTTGTATCACATTGACATTTGCTATGATGTACCAGTGAAGTATATTAATACAAAATAGCGTTACACACTTATAGTATGCTTTGCAAAATTATCAAATCTCAAGAATATCAAGAAACATTTTTAGGTAGTAAAGGAAATATGTTTACATAATATCTATACATATTTAATGATGTCTATAACTATTTGTCCAGTCTATTTCAACTAAGGATGGTTTAAATGGTTTCTGTCAATTAGTTGAAAAGATCACCAACATGTTCAGCTTTGTGTGGGGTAGAGGGGTGGAAAAGGCAGGTTCGATATTTTGAGAAAGGCACTGAAAGAAAAAAGAAATCACAGAAAAAAGATCTTTTTCTGATTTAGTCACCCATTCCTTAAACAAATATTTATTGGATGTCAGGGATTCTGCCAGGTGCTGTAGAGAAATTCAACAGTGGTTGAAGAGAAAATATCCCTGGAGCTACCTTTCTAGTTGAGAACTCTTCAGGTAAAGAATGAAAATCACTCTTAGAAATAATCTCAAATGTGGTTCTAGAAAGACTTTTATCCCACGGGAAATAAAAACTTCTTAATAAAATAATGCGGCACAGAGGTTTCATTGTCACCAATACCTTAAATATCCAATATCAGGAGGGGAAAGGTAATAGAATTGGGGAAGAAAATTGTACCTAGAGATCCAGTTTAATATAATCTCAAACATTGTTAGAAGCTGCTCCTGTTTCAGTAAGCCTAAAAGGACCTCTGGCAATGTGAGTTATTTGAATATATATAAAGGTGTTGATTGTGTTCTTGTCTTTCTGACTCTGCAAACAAATGAACAAAGTACTCAGTAGAAATAGGTTCATACACATGCTTTTATTTTGAATAATGTATTAGGGTGTGGAAAGTGTTTATGAAGAAACAACCAAAGAGGTCTGACATTTTAATTGTAAAAGATCTAGAAATAAACAAGTTTTCCCAAGGTACTGAATATTAAGTCAAAGTAAAAGAATCTGGCAGGATACCACAGGAACAATTAGAAATTTAAGGTATTTAAAATGAGGTCACAACACCCACACACAATCATACACACATACCACACACACACACACACACACACTGTGTGTGTGTGTGTGTGGTATGTGTGTGTGTGTGTGTGTGTGTGTATGCACTGAAGAAGAGCAAGGTTTTTGGTTTTTCAAGACATAAGGAGTTTGCTTGAGTTATGAAGGAAGGAAAATTGGGGGAAAAAAAGAACCTCAAAGAATTATCTTATGGAAGGGCTTTGTGCTCTTCTTTCAGCTGAGTTGTTTTCATAGTAGTAAACAGGAGCCCCAACTATGTTTCTAGACTGTGACAATAGAAGATACCTGTGGCTTACTTCCTTGTGACAGAGGGAGGTGTGACCTTCACATAGGACAGATGCAAGTAAGAAATAATTTTATAGTATAATTGTATAAATAAGAGTCTTGGCTTTCTCTGGGTTTCATAACCTGCAGCTTAGCTTGTTTGACAGTGAGAAAATAAACTCCCATTCATCCCAGAGTAACAAAGAGTAGCCATAAGGATACAGGCCCTGGAAGGAAGTTCTGAATGGCAAAGCGAATGAGGTAGTAAAAACAGGAATGTGCTATTGACCAAGGACTACAGGAGATGAGTGTGAGGGCTGCAAGAAAAGACAAAATAATGATTAAAGGTCAGACCTCCTCTACAACTTGACTGTACTTGCATATTCTGAAAACTGTATACAGATCTAGTGAATCTGTGTGTGTGTGTGTGTGTGTGAGAGAGAGAGAGAGAGAGAGAGAGAGAGAGAGAGAGAGAGAGAGAGAGAGAGAGAGAGTTGCAAAGAAGGGAATGCTGTAGGCTGGATTATACCTGTCACTCTGAAGTGAGAATTCATTCAGAGTAGAGTTAGCACAGAAGAACAAAGGCTAACTAATATTTATTCCTTGAATATGTAGATCATTTGATTGCGAAATCTGGGTGTACTTTTAGCAACTGGTGATAAGTACTCAATGAGTGTTTGTAATTAAAAAAGAATTACCAGTTGAATTAGATAAGACATTGTATGTTGTCATTCTCTTTAGCTTGTCCATCTTTTAAAATATAGCAGAGTGTTTTAGAATCCCTCAATGAATGATATGTATAAGTTCTTTTTACTCCAAATGGAGGTAGTTGCATTAGATTTTTATTAGGCTTATATTCTCACTCCAGTCCAATATTTTTTAGTATTAATATGTGAAATTAATGAAAATTTAACTTTTTTGTGTCTGGGTCTGGGGATGGAACCCAGAGGCATTTGACCTCCGAGCTATAGCCCCTGCCCAATTTTTTCTTCTTTATTTTGAAACCGGGTCTCACTGAGTTGCAGAGGGCCTCACTAAGTAGCTGAGGCTGTCTGCGAACCGCGATCCTCCAGTCTCAGCCTCTGAAATGCTGGGATTACAAGAGTGTGCCACCACACCTGGCTGAAAATTTAACTTTTAATGACCATAAAAGCCATATTCGACTTTCTCCATAGATATATAATGAAGTCACAAATCTTCAGAATAAATAGTTTGGGTTTATATTGTGATTTATATTTGGAACTATGTGGTTATTCTAAGCACCCTACAACATTTACCAAAGGTATGAAAATTAATGCTTTCTTATTATTGATAACTTGTAGTTTTTAGAGCATAATCTCATGCTAATGGAACCTTTACTTATACAATGAGGTGGAAACCAGTAAATATGTGTTGAGAGTAAGAAATATGGGCAAAATTTGTATGTAAGTGTACACTCAAGTGTATATGTATATGTATTTACATAAATAGAAAATATCATTAAATGGTACTTTGTAATATGTAAAATGAAATTCAGATGTTTTTAAGTGAGTTTTTTCTTTTCTAATTTTATTTTTATTGTCATTTTATTTTTTGTGGTATTGGGAATTGACCCCAGGGACATTCCACTTCTGAGCTACAACCCCAGATCTATTTTATTTTAAAGCAGAGTCTTGCTAATTTGATGAGAGTCTCATTACTTGCTGAGGCTATCCTCAAACAATCCTCCTGTCTCGGCCTCCCAAGTACTGGGATTAAAAGCATGCACTACTATGCTCAGTCTCTTTTCTGATTTTAAAAAGATTTGGCTTATTGAAAAACAATTGGAAGACAAAGAAGGGTTTTCAAATACAAGTAATAATAATCTCATGATAAAAGATTTTGTTTTATACTTATTATTTATTTTGTTTTAACAACATAATTATTTTTCTTTATTAAAATGAGTGAGTGCAGTATTCTGAAATCTAATTCACAGATGCAGAGAGTGAAAGATAACCAAGCATAACCACATTCCCCTCTCTCTGGTTTGATGATCACCCCTAGTACTTTATAACATTGGTGAGCTTTTATAATTCATAAATATTTAGTGGTTTCTCTAATTTTTGTGTATAGATAAACATTTCACATAGCGTAGGTACTCAGTAAATATAAACTGACTGGTCTCCTTGTTGGTTTGTTGGTAGAACAACTATTCATTTATTTTATTGGCCATGGGTTCACTGCCAATTGATGTAGCTACTAAGTACACTATTGTGGCAATGGCTCTTTGTGGAATACCTTGTGATCACCCCTCCTTTTGTTTATATTCATACTGCAAGTGATCTGTTATGTTCTCAGCATTCATCCCAAACTCAGAGAATAATGTCTCACTGGATAATGCCCATTCGTTACATAAGCAACTGTGTTGTTTATAATCATTTACATAAGTTAATGCAATACTGAACAACAGAAGTTTACAGAGTAAAACAAAATGGCTCTTCTTAGACTAAAAGAAATGCCCTGTAGCACACTGCTTTTATTTATTTTATTTAAGAATCTAAGCCGGGCGTGGTGGCGCACGCTTGTAATCCCCGCGCTTGGGAGGCGGAGACAGGAGGATCGCGCACGTTCGAAGCCAGATGCGCGCGCTGGCTTAAGAGACCCTGTTTCCAAATAAAAAAAATGTAAAAATAGGTCTGGGAGTGTAGCCCGGAGGTAGAAGGGCTTCCAGGAAGCCCAGTACCACCAAAAAAAAAAAAAAAAAAGAATCTATTTTTATTATTTATTTATTTATTTATTATTTGGTGGTACTGGGGTTCCTGGATACCCTTCTACATCTGGGCTACACTCCTAGACCTATTTTATACTTTTTAATTTGGAAACAGGGTCTCCTAAGCCAGCGTGGCTGGCTTCGAACCTGCGCGATCCTCCTGTCTGCCTCCCAAGCGCGGGGATTACAAACCTGCGCCACCACCCGCGGCGTGCACTGCTTATTTGGCTTGTTCTTTAGCAAAGGTTGCTCCATCAACTATTAGTGTTTTCTTCATAACTCTTATATTATTCATTAATGCAAATACAAAATCTAATCACTTTATTTTCTAGCAAAGTTTAAAGTAAAAAAACGAATGCTATTTATTTCTTTAAAATGCACTTTAGTGCTTTTGTTCTTATTATGTTTGAATAATGATACATAATTTTGATATGTAAGGTTTCTGTAGCAATTTTTCAAAAACAAAAAAAGGTGAAGACACGGTTTTGTTGGTTTCTTTTACTTCTTCTCGTACTAACTGATAAAACTGCATCTCTTGGATATATGAATTTCTCTTTGCTAGCAGCAAAAATTCTGCTAATGGTTTCATATGCATTCCATACTTGTACGTTGAAAGTTTATAGCACATACTTAAACAGTATCTCCTTTCCATCTTTGCCACAGAGCTTCATAGACAGAATAAAAATAAGGCAGATCTCCACTTGTTAGCTGTGGAATCATGACTACAATTTTTAGGACGCTTTCTCCAACTTTCTCTCCTAGTCAGCCCTACTTTCTGGTGTTCTTGGATCCCTTCAGTATGGAAGAAAAATAAGTACAGATGTGATTTTAATTAGGTAGAGCAATGTCTCTTTGAGGGGTTCACTGGAAGACATTTCTCTGTTTTTCTTAAATAGGCTGTCTGATACATTGATGTAACATTTTCATTATTATTGTGGCTTTATATGTGTGTGGGTTAGTGTTCCTTTTTTAAAATGTTATACAAATTCTGACTCTTTAGGTAGCTGATCGTGATCTCTTTGATCTTCCTGGGCTGAAACTCAAAAACAAATTTGCAGCATTTGTCTACTAATTTTGTACAAGTTTCTGACAGTTATTGTCATTATTCCTCTAAAAATCTTATTTTTGCTGTCTTGGTGCTCCTGTCCCTCTTTAGCTGCGATACCATTTAGCTTCATCTTGTAGTAAAGTTTTTTTTTTCTGTAAACCACGTTGAAAGCTTTTCTGTAATGCTGTGGAATACAAATGTATACACATAGACACGGCTGTATATGCTGTGCTGTATATCCTCTACTGTGCTGGCAGAATTACAGCCATCAGGGGCACTCTGTAAATTCTGATTCCCAAGAGGAGGAAATTGTGGTTTGAGAGAAGAATACGGCATGAGCCTCTGCTTTGCACACACACAGAATATGTGCTATTTAGGTATGGAAGAGACAATTTCATCCAAAAGTTAAACAACACAGGTAATGAATAATAAGACAGCTTTATTCTTTGTCTTCTACATAAAGCCAAGACAAGAAAGTATCTATATTTTAAGCCTGTAAATAACAGATGATCCTGTGATTATAAGCCTTGTACTATTCCAGGTCATGCAACTCAGCCCTAACAGAACAATTACAGGTCAGTTACCTTTGTGCCAGGCTTAGGAGTGTGACACACTCATAACCAAAGCAAAGCAATCAGAGTAAGAGACCAAAGCAGCCTGCAGACATTTCAGTAAGATGAGTTAGAGATTTCTCACTGAGAGGTTAAGAAATAAGTCTTTACTGAATTTCTATTTTGTAAAGCAAATGCACACTTAACAAGACCCTGTGTTAAAAAAAAAAATAAAATGGGGCTGGGGGCCTAGCTCAGAGGCAAAATGTCCCTGAATAAAATTTGTACCAACAAACAATAACAACAACAAGAAAAATAAAACAAATTTGATAAATTGAAGTCACTGGTAAGTGACATTCGGGGTCGATCAGACAACCAGAGAGCAAAGTTCTCTAAATGACCGGCTGAACTCTGCAGTGCTCCAGGGAGGCGCTCAGGAACTACAGGCACGACCCGACCCAGCAGGTTGGGGATTATATAGGTAATAAAGGAATTCATAAAATATACATCGTGAGTGATGCTTCAGGATTTGTGAATTTCATGACCTGCACAAAAGTCAAGTCCAAATGACTGCTTTTAGAACTCATATAAAATTATTCAAAAATGTGATTCAACTCTTTTATGTGAAAATATAGTTGTATGTATCTTGGTGAGGAAAATCGGTTAGGTCATATGAAATGGGCATTTTACCAGCCTTTTAGTAATAATTGAAAGTCTCCTTTTTAAAAATATTCAGATGTTCATATTCTTATGAAAAAGTTACTTTTGAAGTATGTGTCCTCAATTTAAAAAAGGTAGATACACTTTCAACTGTTTCCTTATAGAAATAGAATGTTAAATTTTTTTTCAGATTTTACAAAGTAATTTTAGTTGTGAATAATAATTGAAATAAGGTTGTGTTAAAACAATGCCATTGACCAATTCTGGGTCTAAAAAATACATTATGCTTTTAATTGCATGGCATTTGTTAGTAAAGGGTTGGAGCATAATTGTTAGTGAGCTTTCAGAAGTGTTTCTTGGAGATAATGTTTGAATAATCTATTCCATTAATTTGAATAATTTATGCATGAACCAGTGTAGAGTTATAATTGCAATTACAATGTTCAGTTCAGTAGCACTGAGTTGCATTTGAAGTTGGATGCCGGTTACACTGTATAGCTTAGGCTCTGCTTTTCATTTCTTTTTTAACAAAGAATTCTGAGTAAAGGGAGATGGCTCAGAGCTTGACAAAAGTTCCCAAGTGAAGTTCTAAAGAGTTTCTTTCTAAAGATTTTTATTTCATTTTATAATTTTTTTATATTCAAAGTCTGAAATCCAATCTTGCATGCTTCTGTGCTATAGAGATAAAGCAAGGGGCTGAGAGTGCCCCTGGTTGGATGGAAAGGACTTTCCACTTTTCTACTGAAGAAGCAGCTGCTCTCATCAATAATTTCCTGAAGCAATAGTCCTGGAGTGTAAACAATATTTTATACGGATGACAGTGGAACAGAATATGTGATTGCTGGAATTTGTGCACTTCACTGTGGAGAATGGATTAACCCTGTGTAACACACAATCTACATTGTCTGAATTAAAAAAGGGTTAAGAGTTTTTATATGAAGGGAGTTTTTGCCTCAGAAAGACAATATAATAATTGTACTCACAATCATACAAAAAATTTTAATCACAGCATTTTCTAAAAAATACTATTAATCTTATGGTGTTTTGGCAATCATTTGAAATTAATTAATTGTAATGTGGCATGTTTTTTCTTTTATAAAAATTCAAGATTCTGATGAAGTGATGATATTTTCAGAGGGATAATTTTTTCTTTGCTTATAGAAAGATGGCAGTGGGCCATAAATTTATTTTTATATTTTTGGAACTCAACAAATAAACATTTATAAAAGCTTAATATTAAAATTAAGGAATCATAATTATCTATCAGTAGCCACAAAATGCTTCCACAAAAATCATTTGTTACTAGGAACTTTGAGATTTATTTTTATTTATTGCATTCAAGTATTTTTATTTATTGCATTCAAGTATTTTTATTTATTGCATTCAAGTATTTCAGACCCCTTCTCCCAAATTCCATCTATTCTTCCTACAACATAAAAATATTCCTTTTTCATTCATAATAAAAGTACTCTCAAATGACTAGGGAACTGAAAATCAGAAAATGGCTTGCTGTGTGACTTTTCCATCATGGACGTCCTAATATGTATTGACTTCTAAGTTAATGGTCTTTGAACTTGGAATAAAACCTGAAGCTGATTTAGTCTGTTCTTTAGTCAAAGCAAAACAGTACAGAAATATTGTAGGCATGTTTTAGGAAAAGTCTTAAAATCAGATAAAAATTATGCAGCCTTTCAAAGTGACTTTTTGCCATAAGCCTTATGCTCAACAATATAATTTATATCTAATTTAGATATATTTCCATTTGTTAGTTTCTTATGTTAAAATCAAGAGTATAAAACGTTTGCGCACGTGTGTGTGTGTGTGTGTGTGTGTGTGTTTTACTGAGGATTTAACCTTTGGGTGTTCTACCTCTAAGATAAACCCTTAGCTCTTTTTATTTTTTGTTATGAAACAGCATTTTGTTAGGTTGCCGAGAGTCTTGCTAAGTTTCTGGTCTTGAACCTGTGACCCTCCTGTCCCAAGTACTAGGATTACAGGTCTGTGCCACCATACCTGGCTCATGATTTCATTTTAAATCTAGTTTTATTAAATAAACTTCTCTTTTTTAAGACAACTTACAAGTTGGATATTTTTACTAATTTAAACTTCTCTTTTCAAATGTAAATTAAAAAACAACATATGTGGTTATCATGATTATACCTTAGCAAGCAAGCTTTGGGATTTTGTATGATTTGAAGCATAAATAATGAAAATATGCAATGCAAAATCTAAACTCAATTGATAGAATGTGTTCCCAACATTCTTTTGTATTTAAAATGATCAACAAGCTGGGTATGGTGGCACCTGCTTGTAATCCCACTACTTGGGAGGCTGAAAGAGGAGTATTATTGTTTTGAGGCCACAAGGTCTTAGTGAGACCTAGTTTTAAAATAAAAAATAAAATAAGGCTGGAGTGTATAGCTCAGAGGAAGAATGTCCCTGGATTAAATAAATAAATAAATAAATAACAGATTAATCTATCTGAACTATAAATTTGTTATTGACTAGTTATAAGTGGAATAGAGTGGATATCCTAAGAATAGTTTTTGAATAAACAACAAATGATGGAGTTATTATTTTAAGACAAGATATTTTACCTATTTAGGTAAAGCCTTTTACATTTATTATAATTGGGAACATGTACCCTGCAGTCAGACTGCCTCTTGTCTTCATCTCCATTCTGTCACTTAGAACGTGATCTGGCCTTGGCCAGGTCACTTCAGACAATATTAGTTTCCATATCCGTAAAAAACAATTGCCTTTGTGACTGCAATGATTTCATCATATGTAAAAAAACATTTAGGCCAGAGTCTGGCCTAGCACTCTGTAAAATTTGCTATTATTTACAGTTTATATGTAAGTAGGTAGTATTTGTTTTAGATGAATTTATCTTTTTGTTATTTTGGTGGTGGTACTAAGGATTGAACCCAGGGGAATTTTACCTCTGAACTAAATCCTCAGTACTATTTTATTTTTTTTATTTTGAAACAGAGTCTTGGTAATTTCGTGAGGATAGCCTCAAACCTGTAAGTATGGAGATCGCAGAACTCAGGGCATGGTGGCAGGAAGTGAGAGAGAGAGAGAGACAAGACTTCACTCTCCTGTCATGGAGGGTGGAAGCAAAGGAGAAAGCTCAGGGGAGGAGGAACCTGTACAAGGCCCAGGCCCCAGACCCAGGGAGCCACCTTCTCCAGCTACACTTTACCAACCCAGGCCACCCAGATAAATCCATTACAATGGATGTATCCGCTGCTGGGATTACAACACTGAAGAATCAGTTACATCAACTTCAAACACCAAGCTATGAGAGCTTCAGGGGCCACTCTATCTAACTATAACAGATACTTTTGATAATTTTATAAAAAAAATATAGTAAAAAAAATCACTTCCTAACTTGGCTGATTATTTTCTTCCTAATTTTCAAAAAATCCATAGTTATTTTTTCTTTTCTTTCCTTTTTATAATTTGGTAATTAATGAGCTCATGATCCAAGGGGATAAATAGAAAGAAATTACTTTGTGTCAAGTACTCTATATTTAATATATTAATTTATTTTCATTTACTGAGTTATATATTGAGTATAGGCAATTATATAATATATAACATATATACTATTACATATTATATATTTATGTATGATATATTATAATTAAAATTTTATAATTTCTATATAAATATATAAAATTATATCCATATACATTTTATAATTATGTATAATTTAATTTACCCTGCAGTCTGTGAATTTATCATAGTTTCCTTTTGTTATGGTAGAAGCAAGAGGGGAATGGAGAGAGATTGGGTGCACTAAAATGTGACAATATTGGCATTTGAGTTTAAATTTCTTTGGTCCAGAACACAGACTTTTCCTCCAAATACCATACTGCTCTTCTGGCAAACTTAAAATTAGTGATGCATACTGCAGTTAAGAATGGCTGAGTATAGCATGACCCAAGAACCAAAAAAATTAGAGTTGTCTTTTGTTAAATGACTTAAATATGAATGTAAAATAAGGATGAGCTTAATAAATAAGAGGTGACATTTTTTCCTACTTATTGGCTATCTTGATGTATTTATAAGGTTGCTAAGTCAGTAGTTAGTAGTTATGCTACATTTCAAATCCAAATAAGTTTTCATCCAAAAATGAAACACAGTAGCTTACTCAGAAATGCCTTAACAGTGCTTTAAAGCATCTGATGAAGAAAAAATAGGTCGTTCTGCAGGAAATATTTGTTAATAAAGAACAGTTTATTAATGTAAAATGTTTGAAATCGATCTGGGCATGGTGGCGCATGCTTGTAATCCCAGCATTTGGGAGGCTGATACCAGAGGATCACAGTTCAAGGACAGCCTCAGCTACTTAGTGAGCCCTTTGCAACCTAGTAAAACCTGGTTTCAAAATAAAGAATAAAAAATAGGGCTGGGTGTAGCTTGGAGGTAGAATGCCCCTGGGTTCCATCCTCAGTACCACACATACAAAAAATGTTTGAAATCTGTTGGTTAAGATAAACACAAACTTTCACTTAAATTATTTCTAAAATAACAAGGTTTTGTTAAGCTGCTGACGGTTTTGCTAAGTTGCTGAAGCTAGCCATGAACCTGTGATTCTTCTGTCTCAGTCTCCCAAGAACTGGGATTATAGTCACGCACCACCATATCTGGCTTAGGCTATTATTTTTGAAGGATATAGTAAGTTTACACAAGTTTATGCTTTATATCACAAAAGAAATTTCACATTTTTGTATCTTATATTAAAGAGGTAGAGAGTTAACTGCTATTATTATGATGTGTGAAAAGTTCACATAATTGTTGAACATAGGGGATTTGGGGTCAACTACTTTCTAGCTTCATGACTTTGGTCAAATAATTTGACTTTTCTAAATCTTCAGTTTATGTATCTGTGAAATGAGAATTCTAATAACTACGTGCCCAATAATTCAGTAAATTTTAGTTATTATTACTAAAATCATGGGTAATACTGCCTCATCTTATCATGGCAGAAGAATAGGCGGCTCATTTTTGACTCAACTCTAAATGTTTATGTCATTAACTACACAAATCATGAAAGAACAATAAAATAACTTATATAATATAATGCCTTCAGTGTAAAGTCTTATAAAAACTGTTTCTTTAGAATTGTGTGTAATATTTATATAGTTCTTTTCACACAAGAGTATAAAACTGCATATCCACAGAATTATTAGGGTCTCAGTGGAGAACATTTAAAATATTTTAGCAACAGGTGCAAAACAGCTGCAGTTCTATTTTAATAATGACAATGAATGGATTTATTCTCAGTGGGCTCTCTCTTATTCATTTCGAGCTGACACTAACATTTAGGACACAAAAGAAATTAAATAACAAAAAAGCACATTTTGTGGGTGTCAAAAACCTTAGTGTTGAGAAAAGAGTATTTGGCATGTGCAATAAAAATTAACTATCAAAGTCTACTTTATTCTTCAAAATCAGTTTGGATTGCAGTATCAGCATTGGCATTGGACAGTTAGCATCGATACGTGTAAAACTTACAAATTAGTTCCATTAACATGAAACACTTGTTTGGAAAAAAATTATTTTTATAATACTTTAGGCTTTTTAAATTACACACTGGTTTCCAAATATGAATAGTTTCTATACTGATATTATTGACAACCTTTGCAATAGTTTTTTAAAATTTATTATCAGTGCTTTATAGTGACACAACTTAATGGGCTACAAGATGGGAGAGGTAAACATGCACACATCACTCATTTAGCCATAGTTTGTTTTTAAGAAATTCTTTCCTGGTCTCTATCTCTGAGATTTTTCCAGCATATCTCAATTTAAGGTATAATTGTCAATTGCAAAAAGTGTGGAGTAAATCCTGGGGAGTAGAGGAGGTGCAAAAGAAGTAAAAACAAGAGTTCCTCAAAGAGCTTTCAATATAAAGAAGACCATTAAATATTTTGAATAACCTCTTGGTGGTAAGCTTGTGGACTTGAGAAGAATATTAAGCTGAAAAAATTACAGGAAACTAGAAACACATTCCTGTTTTGAAGAAGAAATATAGGGGGATTTCACTGCAATGTGTCTGTTTTGTTTTGATTCTTCTGGTCAACTCATACAATGTTTCTCCGTTCCATCTAATACATTATTCTTATCTTTAAGGAATTCTTTAAAATTCTGTGCTTATGCTTCATGTGTATAATATTTTCTTTTTCTTGCCTGATAATAATTATCTGCTGAAATTTTGTTCTTTTTTTGCTACTCTTGCTTCCTTTGATATAGTTCTTTTGCTTATTGTCTTTATTTCATAATGCTTAAATATCTCAGATGTCTCAGATTTTCTGGATGTGACCGTCCCACGCTTCCACTAACTGCAATGCACATTTGGAAGAGGAACAAAGTGCGTGATCTGGGCTTTTTTGCTCTGGTATGGGGAAGGAGTGTGGCATGTCTATAAGTGTAGGGCTTCTAGATGTCTTAGTTTGACTTCTCTCTCGTCCCCTCCACTCTCCTTCCCTCCCCTTCCTTCTTCCTCTCCTCTCCTCTCCTCTCCTCTCCTCTCCTCTCCTCTCCTCTCCTCTCCTCTCCTCTCCTCTCCTCTCCTTAGGATACAAGCATTCTATCCCTGAACCATGTCCTCCCTTAAGCTAAATAAAGATTTCCTTTCCTGTCATTTTTCAAGATTATTCAGCTGATGTGGCTGACAGAGCAGTTGTTATCCCTTTTCATTCAAAATTAGCTTTAAAAATTTTCTAAAATCTTGAGCTTGGTGAAATTAGAAGTTTACTTAAGATAGAATAAAACTTATTTCTCTTAATATCTTAGTTGGGTTTTTAAAATGGCACCTGAGTGAGATTTATCTTATAAGAAGTAGTATAGAAATGAGTAGGTAGAAGCTGTAGGGCTAGATTTATATTCTTTCTTCCAGAACTGGTCTCAAAATAAAGTTGTGAACGGAGGATGTTCATCTTGTTTTCATCTCAATTTACTTCAGTGCTATCCTCTTCAACATCTTACTCCATCTTAACCATTAGAGAACCTAGTGGTATTTGTCCATTGTGCTACTGTCACAAAAAATACCACAGACTGCTTGGTTTATAAGCAGCAAACATTTGTCACAGTTATGGAGACTGTGAGGTCCAAGATAAAGGCACTGTCTTTATTCAATGTCTTTATTCAATGTCTGCTGAGGAGCTGTTTCTCATAAACAGCAGCTTCTGTCTGCATTTGTGAGATTACTAATCTCATTGATAAAGATGTTAGATTCATGACTAATCAACTTTCAAAGGTTCCACATTCTAATATGATCACATTGAAAATTTCTTTCTACATGTGAAATTGGGGGATGTAGAAGTGGGGTGATACAAACATTCAGACCACAGCACCAGCCAGGTCCAGATACTATATTCTTTTTATTTTACAGGCATCACCAACATAAGTTCTTTTCCCTTGTCATCAACAGTTTTTTTAGAACTAAGTTTTCTTTAATTAAAAATGGAAAAATTATGATTAGAAGGACACTTTTTGGTGGGTATGAACTAAAAATAGTGATTAATAATATTCCACATGATCTTGGATCTGAGGAAGTATTAAAGTAATGAAGAAAGTCATTTTTATATGACTAAATTATATGGTCAAATATATCTAAGCATATGGTTATACCTAAATTTTATGGTCAAATATTTGACATTAAAGAGATTATTTAATTATCTGTACTTTTATACATGAAATATAATTTATTTTATTATGATTTTAATGTTTTTATGATTTTATTTTTGTACTGGTTCCATTAATATGTCACTTATGTCTGCCAGATTATCTTTCTACCTATCTACCTACTTTTCTTCATTGCATTTATCTTGACACCTTTGATTGATATCCAAAGAAAAGAAAAATGCTTTCAATCAGTCTATTATATCCTGGAATAATAATTTACTGATATAATACTTAACTTTGATCACAATTAAAAATAGGGGAGCATTTTAAAAGATAAATTGAACCATTGATGACAAGAACACTCTGTCAGTACCATGCAGTCAATCATACTTTAATTTTATTTCTGAAAAATTCTTTCATTGGGAGTTGTCTAATGCTAAGACATGTGTTTTTTCCCCTCAAATCTGAACTTGATTTTTGACATATATAAATAAACTTTCTTATTCTGTAGTTCTAACTTGCAATGATAAAACACAAATCTTATTTTCTAATTACATAATATATTTTCCAGGTAACTTTTAGATTGGAATATTTTTAATTTTTATATAATTTATTTTTGTTATCTAATTTAGAAGAGCCATCTACTGTAGTATCGGGGAAAACAGCAATTTAAGATTGAGGGACATATTGGAGTCTTAATTATAATTGCTTAAATATAATTGCTTCCACTTATAAAAAGCATCTATGTAATAGACAATTATTGAAATACTGTGTGTATATCACAGGGAAACAAAGGTAAATTAAAACACTATACACTAGCTTTATGTAAAGAAACTATGTGCACAATAACTTTATATACTTGTATCTATGACTTTGGGTATTGCTCAATTATAATTTATATTTTAAATTGAATGGTTAAATTTTAAATTATGATAGACTATTTAGAAAGATGTTCTCTGTACTCTAACATATATTCTAAATTTAGATACAATATCTTATTTTAATATTGCTGGAAATATTACCATTTAATTTATTTAGTATTATGACCTTCTTAAGACTTGAGAAAAATGATATTTTAAAAATTATACATGCATGCCTGGGGCTTCAGGTCCCGAAATATAACAAAAAAATTAATGTTGAATAATTTAAAAACAAAAAATCATCTACAGATTATTAATTAGAGTCTCAGGCTAATTTTTCTGTGCATTCTATTACTCTTGGCAGACAAATTGCTACCAAGTAAGCCTGTTACAGCTAAAGAGCAATTGTAGACACTAACAATCTGGCTCTTCATAATGGAGGCTGCCGTATTCACTGGCAATAATATCTTTTTGTTAGTGAAACACTGGATTTTTAAATACGGGAACAAAATATGCTTTTGACCTTTTCCTTTATGGAAATAACAAAGATTATTAAGAAATGAAAAAAATAATATGCAGATTTAGATGCTTCAAACATTTGATTCTGTTTATCTCTATAAGCAGTATAGTAACAAGAGCATTATTTAAAAAATAATAGTTTTGAAGAATCTATTTAGGAAAATAGACTATGATAAATAACTACTAATTAAAAAAAACTATTTAAGATTAAATTTGTGGAGAGGCTAGTTGAAAAGTCAGTGTCTCAGTCAGCATTCTCACTGTGATAATCCAAAAATCCTGACTATACAACTTAAAGGAAGATTTATTTGGACCCAGTTTTTGGAGGTTTTGTTGTTCAGTCCATGTGTGGCCAGGATCTGCAGAGCTCAAGGTATGGGAAAAGGAAGCAGAGAGAAACGGAGAGAGCACCAGAGCTCTGCTCTCATTCATGGAGGCCAGAAGCAAAAAAGCAAGCAAGAGGACAAAAGCACAATCCTTAAGGCCAGACCCCCAGGACCCAACTTCTCCAGTAACACCTTGCCTGCCTATGTTACCACCGACTATATCCATTTAAAAATATTTACACACTAATGAAATTCAACTCTCATAACTTAATTACATCAGCTTTGAAAATTAATACATGAACCCTTAAGGGAACATTTTATATTTAACCAGAACAGTTAGTTATAGTAATAGTAATAGTAATAGTAATAGTAATAGTAATAGTAATAGTAATAATAGTATATAGTAAACTTGGTTCCAAATGATTGCAGAAATTTGAGTTAGCTAAAATTTAAAGACCAAAATTTTGAAAGAGAGAGAAGAAACTTCCGGCAACTCAGTCAGAGAACCCATGCAAGAGAATCTAACATCAGAGGAATGAAAGAGAAAAGAAGAAAAGAAGAGCAGGGCTCCATCATCATCATCATCATCATCATCATCATCATCATCATCATCATCATTCATCTTTCTTCTTCTTCTTCTTCTCCTCCTCCTCCTCCTCCTCCTCTTCCTCCTTCTCCTTCTTCTCCTTCTTCTTCTTCCTCTTTACAAAAAATACCAACTTGGTTTATTGGATAAAATCAGTGGTAAAGTAGACATAAAGTCAAAAGTTAAAAAAGGACCTTTACACATCCTCCCCTACTCAAAACCATACTTCCCATTGTCTGGGGTTAAGATGTTAGGGGCCAGAGGCCCTGAAAACCCTCATTCTTTATCTGCCCTAGAAGCAGGGCCCATAGAAGGAAAACTCAGAAAAAGAGGATCTCAGCAACAACCTCAGTCCTGTTTACTCCTTCTTTACTAAATCTCTGGGTTAAAGGAAAGCAAGGAAGAAATAAGGAGCCAGCAGGGATGGGGACTGGCCTCTAAGGTCCACTGCCCATAATGTCTCAGATAGTTATTCTTGTCCCTATTTCATCCCTAATAAGTTGCCATTGTCAGGCTGTGAGAGAGAAACAAAAAGGGAATATACAGTTCTAGAACCACATGTGGTTTCCAAACCCTTCTCCAGAGTTAGTAAATACCCTGGGGGTGACTCTTCCAGGACTAGAGGAGCACATCTTTCCCTCCCACCCAAGCAGGAAATGAAAAGGAATTCCATGGGACATGGAATCCCAATATGATCCTAAATGTCCAAGTCACTTTCCTGGTCATTGCCATGGTCTCCATCATAGAATCCATTGGGTGCCTCTGGCCTGCTGTACTTCTCTTCAGGACTCCTCTTCTTTGCACCAGCCTCATCAGTCCTGTTATCTGTCAAGAGAGCCTCAGGCACATCATGAATCTGGACAGTATGTGTAAGGTTTAACATTTTCCAGTTTTCAAAGACTGTCTGGAGGATTTGTTCCAGATACTGTTGTGAATTCTGATTCTCAATACAGGTACTGACATCTGGATGGAGTGTGAAGTCTGGAGCAAAGTACTCGAAGACTTCACTGTAGGGAAGCTCCTCACTAATGGCCTCTTCTACCAGCAGTGATGTCTCATCATATGTTCAGCAGTGGGCAATATTGGGGACAGTATAGCTATCACCACCCAGAACCAGTAGAGGGATATTAAAGTTCTTGAAATATTCATTACATTTCCTGTGTCACTGAATTCTGAGGTTGAAGCAAATGTTAAGCTTGAAGCAGCCCAATGGATCACAGCCCAGAGAGTCAGTTCCACACTGGAACACAATGCATGTGGGTTGGTAGAAGTCCACCATCTGTTTGGTAACTGGCTAGGAAGGATGCTTGTATCTCTAATCATCAGTGTCATATCATAAGGGTACATTGGGACAGTAGTAGTGGCCATTCTCTGCTTCAACTTTATACATGTCACCTGTGCCCAGAAAGAAATAATTCTCAAATTTGTGGAAGGACACTGTCATGACCTGGTCAGTGAGGTAGAAGATTTCCTGAACCCAACCCAGTCTCCATGGTGGATGTAGATATCAATGTAGAGCACTCGAGAGAGTGGTACTTAAGCAGTTCTAGGATGCAGATTACAATGCCATTGACCTAGAACAAGCCAGAGGCCTCAAACTTCTTGGCATGGTGCAGACCACCAGCCTACTTAATGGCAATATCACAGATCTTGTTGTTCATCTGGATTGCTCCTTGCAGAGATGCACCTGTGTAATAGAACAGAAATTAAAGAACCTGGAAAACATTAGGCAGTCATCTTCTATACTGAAGTTATTGAAGCTCTTGGTGAAGCCTTGCATACTGGTAGGGCTGATTCTCTGTATAATGTCGATGTAATCCTTGGAGTGGAATTAGCAATGTCATTCTGGGAGGCCTGGGATGGCTTGAAGACAATCTTCTTATAGAGACCATAGTGTAGAAGCAGGCTATGTGTCAATGCCAGGCGATAGGGCTTCATAGGGTATCTATCTCTGTATTAGAAGTTGCTCATGTCAGAGTCAGAAATAGGCTACAGTCTTGGCCACAGTGTTAGTGGGACCAGGCCCCATGCCTCTGCCACTCACCCCACCCTCTTATTTACTTCCTTATCTGAAATACATTTTGTTTTGTCTATCTGGCAAACCCTTGTTTTTCCTTTAAGACTCAGCTTAAATCATATAATGCCATTTTGTGTCCTGACTTTCAAGTAAAATAATTAATCTATCTTCTGTATTTTCATTGCACTTGAAATAAACTATGTTTTTTATTTTGCTGGGAAGTTTGAACTCATGAATTTATTTAGCTCTCTCTTTCTTGAGATTGCAGGAAAGTTGTTTTATTTATCTCTGCATTTTTAGTTCTCTAAAAAAGAAAGTAAAGAAACTGATATTGTGTGTATTTATTCAAGAAAGATAATGAATAGACTTTGAAAATTCTAAATGGTACTTTGGATATTTATTCATTGAAGGATTTTTTGTGTGTGCATGGAACTAGGGATTGAACTTAAAGGGTTTTTACATCCAAGCTACACCCCAGTTCTATTTTATTTTTTATTTTGAAAGAGAATCTTACTACATTGCTGAAGCTGGCCTCAAACATGCAATATACTGTCTTAGCTCTCAGGTACTGGGATTACAGTTGTGTACTACTGTCCTCGGCCTTGAATGATATTTGACTGGAATAGTATTATTAGACAAGTAGTAATGTTTATTACTGATAAATGGATAATGTAGGATAAGAACCTGGAACCTTTGCTATTATGACCTCGAGTATTTGCTAAAAATGTGGTTTATCAGTATGCTATGTCAGAAATTAAGGTGGCTTTAATAGTAATAAAAAACTGAATTGGAAAACTCAGTTCGAGGTTTCATAAAAAATTAGCTTTGTAATGCACTCCTCAACTGAATGTTACTCATCCTAACTTTATCTGAATTGGACAACCACAGCATTTCTCAGTGTCTGAGCTGGCCCCAATAATCACTGCACCCAAATGAGTAGAAAATGCAAGCAGGCTGAGGACAAGCTGCTCAAATGAGAGGCTCAGGCTGAGCAGGTGTGTTCAGATTTTTCTCACATTCTCCACTTAAATGAGCCTTCCCTTGAGAAGTATGATGGTTTGGAGGCTATAGCTTTCTGTGGCGTTAAAATTCCCATTACTTTCATATAAATGCTCAGAGAAGACTTTGATATGATGGGTTGGGATGCACAAAAAATATGGAAAGGGAAAATTATATTTATTCAATTCAAAAAGAGAAGTCAGAATAGTTTAAGGTTAGATGTACCAAATTAAGTTTGACCTAAACACATATTCATACTTAGTTGATAGTTTGGTTCAAAGCAGACTCTACATGGTGAACTGTAATTCAGACTCATATATAAACAACATGTAACCTAAGAGTATAAACCCTGATAACCAGCTAACTGAAACTTAGTTAATCATAGCAACTGAATCTTTAGCCAATCAAGGGATAAAAGTTGCCAGAAACTGACCAACTAAGGAACTGCCAATTGCAGCCAATCAGGTTGTTTTTATATATCTTCTCTTTTTCTCTGGCATAAATATAACCTGCACAGGTGGTGGGTGTGGTGGTGGAACATTGTGATCCATTTTCCATCTGGACTGCTTTCTGATTCTAGAATCACAATTAAAGTCAATTAAGCTCTAAAAAAATTGATGTGCTGTAATTTAGTCTTTTAACAAGTGTATGGGTTTCACAGACAGAGGACCTGTTTAGAATTTTAGACCTAGCATTTATTAGCCATGTGAGCTTCAGGAATTAATTTTCCTCTCTAGGACTCATACTTTATCATAAAAGAGGAAAAAGAATACGTACCTTATAGAGATGTGAAATTTATATAAAGAAATGCATTTTATACAACTACATAATCCATACCTAAGCCTTTCAGGTGAAGAATGTGACAAGAGGGTTTCTAATTGGGGGACAGGATCCTCCTCTTTAACACTATCTCTGGAGTTCTAGGATTTAAAAGAAGGCATTGCTGTTCCATGTGGGTATGTTATGTTGCAGAAGTGAGTTCTTCTAATTAACTCAAGATGGCAATCTCCCAAAACTGTCTATTTTCAAGATTGTAGGTATTTCATTTTCATTCTGTTGTGATAAAAAGGAATGTGAGGAAGATGATCAACATTACCTACTGTTATGAGCTTGTTAATTTGTCTGCTGTAATTTTCTAAGCATTTTCTTGGAATGCATCCAAAAACTTATAAAAGAGATCATCTTCTATCTCATACTGCAACAGACTATGAAACAATAACTAATTTGAGATGATAAGAATTGTAGCTTATGTAAACATACATAATACAGAACATGCTAGAAAATGAACAGTGTTTTCAATTCATTGAGAAGTATATCACCAGTCAACACTAGACAAGATATTTATCAGAGGTTATTCTTGTGTAAGGTGAGTTAAAAGTATGTAAATATGCTAAGCATATCATAATAATATTCTCATTACATCAATCATCTGTTCTCTAAAGATTTATTAACTACTGGCTATATATTGAATATTGCTCTAAGCAGTGGATTAGAGCTCCCAGAAGATTTTGTGTTAGATCAGCATATATTTGCTCAACATCTACAATATTTCCCCTTTTATTATTATTTTCTTTTGAAGGTTATTTATTCACTTAAGCATATTTATGTTTTAAAACATTAGTCATAGACCTTGTTCCCATAGTGATAGTAAAAGCTGGTGTACTTGCATTTTTATCAGCTACTAATTTTTGGTAAATGGCACATATCAACTTTATTCATGAGCAGAAAAGTTTATGAATAATCCTTTCATGTGATGTCTGGTTGTGATAAAGTGGGACATGATAAAGTGTAAGTATGATTCGTGTGCATGAAATGACAGGATGCTTTATGACTAAAGGAATATAAAATTTACTTCAGTAGACTTTGAGTTTGAAATGCAGGCTATTAATATTCTTAGAAAACTGGTAAATATGCAATGTATGTGTTCTAATGCTTTGTAAGTCCTATGATTTACTCAAATGTTTCATCTTTCAGCCATTTCAAATTAAAAAAATATAACTTTCAACTATTGTTTTCAGCATTTATTGGAGGACTGTGGATAATGCTTTGTATACAATAGCTGTAATCTCAACAATAATTGTGGAAGATTTATTGCTGTCTTTATCTTACACCTGAGGAAATGGTGGCTCACAGGTATTGTGCAACTTACTCAAGGCAGCACAAATTATATGTAGTAGGTCCAAAATTCTCTCCATTTCTCTATGGATTAAATCCAATCTATTGTTTTATTACCTCTAGAAATTTGAATGTGCATTTAGAGAATTTCATAAATAATACATATGGTAGAGTTGGACCAATATTTTGAGTATATTATGTGGAAGAGAGATACCAAATATATAATTTAAAGAAAATGGATATTTTATATAAAAACACAACAGAATCATGAACCCAATTGTATTTTCAAAAGTTCCTTAACTACTATAAAGCACGTTCATAATGCCTTGGTGCTACTTGAGTAGGGGTATGGATATTACTTAGTTATATTAGACTCAAGTGATCTTTGTTAGAATCAATTCCTTGGTAAGTAGTACAGATTTATCAGTAAGTCCCTTTTTATTTTAACACTACTAGATTCATTTTGAAGAGAATTTTCATTGCGTGTTTTTAAGGTATATAGCAAAATGCTATAAGATGCACATCAGATTTGTATTTAGAATAATTACTTACATGTAATTTAAAACTTTCATAAAAACCTTCAAGAGTAGTATAAATTTCTAAATTTGTCAATTTCTAAAATTCTGCCACTTTTCTTTTAATCTGAAGTATTGAAGAGTATTTTTCAGAAATTTTTGCTCTTTATCCCTAAATACATAAAGGACAATGGTAGAAGAGTTGGGTTGAAGAGGAATCAGTGATACAGGTGTGAACAATATTAGCCAATGAGGGAGGGGTACAGGTCAGTGTCCAGGAGCAGTACGACATGTACCATGTATCATACTGTTTTCAGCCTGAAATCCAGAGTCTCTATATTATTGGTCATATTCTGCTGTCCAGTCTTTATTGATCTGGTCTTTCAATGACAAGGCATAGCTTCAGTTACTCTGATGGTATATTTCCTAGATCTTCATCTTGGAAAAGTATTTTATTCCTTAATAAATCAATGCAGATATTATTCTCTGGTCATACTTAACATAGTTCTATAACCTTCCTATACATCTATTCTGTCCTGTCTTCTTTCAACCCTTTACTCTTTAGATCTATGGCTTACCACATAAACCAATATTCTCAACAATCTTTTCTCTATTGTCTTTTATCAGTCTAGCAAGACTCCAAACTGGTTAAATCCAATTATTCACTTTATTTTTATTTACTTTCATGTTTTGGGCACAGGTACAAGGATTATTGATATTATAAATTCAAAGTCTTCAACTTCACCTAGACTCTAATCATTGCCAGGAAAGGTTAGTCAGCAATCTTCCTGTCTTCACATTGGTCATTAACAATTGTATTGTCGGGACTTCCGGGAAGATGGCGACCAAGAAAAGCAGCATTTACGAATCCTGCTAAAACTTGATATCTGTTGCCACAAAATCAGTGCTTTTCATAGCCAAAAAACACCATCAGCAGAGAAATAAAAAATGTAAAACAAGGAACAGAGAAAAAAAAGACTAGAAGAAAAACCAGAGACCAGAAATCAAGCCCCAATGCGGCAGTGGAGTCACGCCAGCACCATCTTCCCTCACAGCACCAGGCTCCAGAGAGGAAAGGTAAACAAGGAGCTAAAGTGAGCAGCTGCGGACCATTTGGGTGTAATTCAGCAGTTCTTTCAGTGCATTGAACATCTAAAACTCCCAGTGGACAAACTCATCATGCCTTCCAGGGACTCAGAACGGAGTTCAAAATCAGAAAAAAATACGCCAGCCTCATGGGCGAGGGCGTGGCAGTGGCGCCTTATTGCCAGCGGCGAGCTCATCGCGCCTGCAACGGCTCCTGATCTGCGCGCACAATAACTGTGAGTGAAATTGCAGCCCCTAAAGGAGAAATCTCCTTTACTGTACTCCCAGAGATTACAGTATTCCCAGAGACTTGCAGACCTTTGATAATCTCCTTGGGTATGATATTTTGCAGTCCAACCCAGTGAAGGAGTAGCTGTGGCAGAGATACCACACCCTAGTCACAGCTCCCCATGGGAAAACGCCCAGCCTGGCACCACCATGGTCTCCCGCAGCCTCGATTAACTTCCTGGGTCTGAGACTTTGTGATACAACCCAGTAAAGGAGTAGTGGTGACTGAGATTACCACAGACTCGAGATACAGAGCACCCTAAGTGAAGTCGTAGTGACCCAGGGAAGGCACAGAATTCTGAAATCATGGGAAAGAGGAACAACAATAGAGCAATGAATGCCCACAGCCCCATATTATCAGAACCTGATAACACAGAAACTCAGAGATCTCCAGAAGATCAAATCAGGAATATAACTGTAGAAATAATACAGGACTTTTGAAAAAAATTTAGAGACTCTAAAAAAAATAAAGGAAGCAATCATTGAGGTAAAGGCCTCAATTCAAAATACAAACAATTGATTAGACCACATGGAGAATAGAATTTCACTTCTAGAAGATGATCACTCCAAAAATGAATGCATAATTTCTAACTTAGAAAAAAAATCTGACAGCAGGAATCTGACATTGAAGAAATATTGGCTCATTTTAAGAGAGATAACCTAAGAATAATCAGAATAGAGGAGGGAAAAGAAGGTGAAACAAAAGGGATCAATAATCTATTCAAAGAAGTAATAGCAGAAAATTTTCCAAGCATAGAGCAAGAGGTCGATACACAGGTCCAGGAAACTTATAGAACTCCCTTTAGACAGGATCAGAGAAGAGGATCCCCACACCACATAATTGTCAAAATGACCAATGTGGAAGCCAAGCAGAGAATCTTAAAGGCAACAAAAACAAAAGGCCCAGTGACATTCAGAGGCAAACCAATTAAAATCACTCCAGACTTCCCAAACCAAGTCATGAGAGCCAGAAGGGCTTGGAGTAACATATTCCAAACTCTGAAAGAAAACAACTTCCAGCCAGAAATTTCCTACCCAGCACAACTATCTATCAAATTAGATGGGGAAATAAGAAGCTTCCATGACAAACAGAAACTGAAGGAATTTATGTCTTCAAAACCAGCGCTAGAGAAAATACACAAAGAGATTAACTACAAAGAAGAAATAGGTAACACACACCAGAACCAGAGAAACAAGATTTTCCATCCAGCAGACAACTAAGCAAAGAAGAATATATTCATGTGTTTATAGGTTAAAATCTTTGGAGATTCATTAGTTATTTCAGTCTTTTACCAATTTCTAAATTATATTTCTAAATTGTATTTTTTGCTTTTATTGTTGCTAATTTTTAGGATCTCTATGTGGAATATTAATATACCTTCAGATATAGCATTTGAAAATATTTTATCCCATTCTATCAGTAACTTTTAACTCTTTTTACATTGTCTTTGGATGTATAATTTTTTTTTATTTTTTAGGAAGTTTGTTTATTCTTTTGTTGCCTGTGCCTTTGAAATTATATCCAAGAAATCACTGCCAATTTTAATGTTGTGAAGTGTTATGACCCAGGTTTTCTTCTAAAAGTTTATAGTCTTAAGATTTACATTTAGGTCTTTTATCTATTTTGAGTTAATATTTGTATATGGTGTTAGGTAAGGGTCCAATTTTATTGTTTTTCATGTAATTATTATTTTTCAACAATATTTAGTGAAAAGATTATTATTTCCTTCACCAAATTCCTTGAAAACTTTGTCAGAAATAACTTGACCATTTATGGAAGAATTTATTTCTAGGCTTTTTATTTTACTCCACTGGTTTATTTATCTGCCTTTATAGTAGTACACACTGTTTCAATTATTATAGTTCTATAAGGTTTGAAATCAGAAAATGTACATCTAGCTTTGTTCTTTTTCGAGATTGTTTTGGGTATTTAGAGTTCATATTTCATGTTAGGATAGATTTTTTCTGAAAAAAAAATGTACGATAGTTTTACCTTAAAAAAAAAGAAAAAAAATATCCTTTGGTGAGAAGGAAAGCAAAAAGAAAAACTGAAATGTTATCTCTAAGTGATCAAAATTTGATATCAGAAAAATGAATCTCTTATGTGAGATTATCATTGTTAATTTTGGATAAATTGCTATATTATTAGATGTCAACCACTAAGTCAAGCATGGGAAAGAGGGATGGGGAGGGAATGGGGTGGGGGTTGGGTAGGGGCTAACTGGGTGATGTGTGCATGTATGTCTACACAAGTTTTTACCCCATTATGATGTATGAATACAGTGCACCAATAAAAAATTTAAAAATTTAAAAATAATAAAAAAATTGTATTGTCTTATATGTTCAAGTTTCTCAAGTACATCTATCTTAATATCCCCATCCTAGAACTTTGGGATCCACTTTATTCTTAATAAAATCTTGACTACAGCATAGGACTTTTGTCAGGGCTGAGAGACCAATCTCTCTCAAACTCCTTCTTAAGATTAGGTTCGCCGGGCGTAGTGGCGCACACTTTTAATCCCCGCACTTGGGAGGCGGAGACAGGAGGATCACGTAGGTTTGAAGCCAGCCACTCTGGCTTAAGAGACCCTGTTTCCAAATTTTTTTTAAAAGGTCTGGAAGTGTAGCCCAAAGGTAGAAGGGCTTCCACAAACCCCAGTACCACCAAAAAAAAAAAAAAAAAAAAAAAAAAATTACGTTCTGTGCTATTACTCAGCACAATTAATTCTCTGGCTATTGACAGTTGAAACTTCTTTAAAACTTGACAGAAGTTCTCTGGGTTTCATACTTTGCTTTAAATTGGTGACAAGTCATCCTGGGTCTTTCACTTTCTTTCTTCAAAGCATTACTGATATTTAACAATAACTATCTTAATGCACCCTCCTTATGTGAAATAATTTCCCTATACCCCTCAAAGGCAAGAGATACTGTATCTTGTGCCACTACCCCAGATAAAAGTATGAACAATTATACTCCTATGGCATTCCAGGGATAATGCATTTCCAACTATCACCAGAAATATTTGAATAATCCATTCTAGAATCTTCTACTCAAACCTAGAAGCAGAGCATGAGACAAAAATACAGTTACAAGTGATTTATGAAGAGAATGCCTTTCTCTAGAATACATTAAGGACATGAAAGAAGCAAGAGGGAAAGAGTAAGAATAAAGTCCAGCCTTAGTTTGATGTATCATGACATCACATCACAGAATCATCCCTAAGTTGTGGTGAGAATCCTGGTCTTTTGTATTCTATAGTCACTGAACATGGACTCCAGGTTGTCCTACATGTGAGGTGCCATGAGTCAAGTCTAGTCTTCCAGAAAAAAGAGCCATTGTTAGCAGTAAATGCCAAGGCAGGTAGGGAATAGTAAATTGTTGAAAGATGGCGCACCAGCAGGACTTCTATGTGGATGAACCTCAGAAACATAATATGGAGTAAGGGAAGAAAGAGTTGTCAGGTTCAATATAGCCCTTACCATGTGATTCCACTTAGTATATTTTTGTGGAATAATACATATGCTTTTTATTTTGATTTCTAGAGTATTCCAGAGTCATGCATAGATTGTGGCTAGGAGATCCAGAAAATGTTAAATATTTGGGCACTGACTCAAAATACAGTTGAAGATTATTATAAAAGGGGAGTGATCTGAGTTAAGGAAGGTCCTTGTGACCACTGACTCCACCTAAATTGCATGTTTTCCCCCTGATTTATCATGTTATTTTATGCTAGACTTACTGAAATCCTTTTTTGGCATAAGGCATTATTTTCTCATTTTTCACTAATTTTATTCTCATTTACTTCTATATTTTGACATTCTTAAGCTTTCCTAACTGATAATTTGTAAAAACTTTCTCTGGCCAAGCTTTTAGTCTCAACTCTTATCCAAAAGTCTGTATTGTCTTGTATAAAATATGATCACTTTGAGTAAGCCCCATTGGAACTGCTCCTTATGAAAGAAATTTATGTGGTTATAAATACATCACTTACGTTTAAGCACCCAGCTTAAACAACTCATGCTATTCTCCTGGGACTCACAACTCACCCAGAACCCTGCATGTCAGAATCATTGAATCAAACATGTACAGCAGATAAAAGTGTCTATCCTCACAAACCTTTATTTATCTCTTAGACTGCTTTGGTATTGGTTGAGTAAATGCATACTACAAACTTATTATTATTGTTCTTTTCTAAAACATTTGGTTATACCAGACATTCACTACATTATTATCAAAATATGAGTTATGCTGTTGTTTTTAGAAGAAATATGATGAAGAAAGAGGAATGATGCAGAATTTACACATTATTAAACCAGGTGAGAAATGGCACTGTCATGTATGGCAGGAACATAGATTATCTGAGAGTTCACCAGTTGCCTTTCTTTATCTGTTTTCCATCTTTGAAGAAATAGGAAATAAAGATTTCAAACCAGAACCATAATGTAGGTATGAAGAACTATAAAAATAACTTAAGGTCACCTTTCCAATTTTGGTATAAATGCATAAATTTTAACCTGGGAAACACCTATGAGACAGTCTGAAAGCAAATATCAAAAAGAGCTTTATATAGTACTGGCCATCATGTTGATTGCTTGCAGCTACCAATTATAACTGTTGCCTGCTATTGTCCTAATTAATGCTTAGTGCCAATCATTTTCAAATTATTTTGGTTTAAGAAAGAAAATAATTTAATGGAAATATGCTTACCTGATGACAACTCTTTTGCATTTTTCTCAGCTGGGGACCTTGTTTCTAATGATCTATACTTTTTGCTGTTCCCCCATCTCTATTTCAGCTTCTTCAGAGAAAAAGAGATATTGAAGGGGTATGAGGAATTAAAGGTTTTTTTTCTTTTTAATTTACTGTGGCATCACTAATATTTTCCTAAATGATCACTCAATGATTATTAATATAATAACAAGTTTGTAATCCCTTGGACCTAAATGTTGATCATTTATGGCAATTTACAAAGTGTTTGACCAACTCTTTTCTATGCATACTAATTTGTTTGCAATAAATATTATTGAAAGTCCTGATTAGTGTCAAACATTATCAAAGAATCCTCTTTGTGGGTGGTTATTAGAGTTCTAAACACATGGTGTCCTACATACATTTAGGGTTTGCAGTGTTGAAGTATAATTCAAGGCCACTGTGGAGATGAGGGGATTTTCACTGTGATACAAGTGAAATATTAAATCCCTTCCTTCTGAACCATGTAGATTGTCTTTGGGAAAAAAGACATCATGATGGCTTTGATACTTCTACAGTGACTGTTATCAGGTATGTGCTATCCCTGTGGAAGAATAATAAACTTGGCAAATGAGGTTTCTTCTGCTGAGTAGAGTTCTTCAAGAGCAGCTCAGCTGAGTGCTATTACCAACAGTGATAAGGAAACCTTGGTGACACACCACCACACCACTATGATTGGCTCTTTTCATTTTACAGATGACCATTGAGTTTTTGTATCCTCCAAACCTGCCATGAAAAAGGAAAGAAATGGTTCTTATTGTCCAACCCCCAGTTACATGCCTTTAACCACCTGCAAAGGAATTTGGGAAAAAGAGAAACTCATATATTAAATATTAGCAGTCTCTGGTATACTGCCTGATTTACTAGATGTTAACTTTTGGTGCCAGAAAGCTTGTTCTCACTAAACATGTGTTTATTCTTTAGTTAAAAATTGTTCAGTGCCGTCCACATCTAATGACCAGGCCATTTATTTGGACTTTCTCTATTTTAGTGTTGTTATATAGAGAGGTAATGAATTTTATGTACTACTTTCCTTTTATAGATTCAGAAAAATGCTTTATAGCATTTGGAACCAAAGTAGGAGATAAAATGAAACAGTTCTTTTTTTGAAGTTAGCATTCATGTCAAGTTCATATGTCACCACAATCATGAAATGGCACATTAAGAAAATACTGAAGCAGTTTTGGGGAGGAAACAAATCTATGTGCAATATGGAAGCTGTTCCATCTCACATGACAGTTCATAATGGTCAGTGTATGGCAGATCCGTCTATAAGAATCAGGGGTCTAGGCTTCTTCTGGTGGTTGCTCTTCAATTCTTAAAATGTTACCATTATCAGTGTGTTTCAACATGGCTCCCCACTACATCCAAGTTTAAAGTAACAAGTTAGAAGAAGGAAGAAAGAAAAAAATAAAAGAAAAGCCGTCTTTCCTTACTTTAGGTACACATGTGGTTGCTCATATCATTTTTTTCACATCCCATTGGGTAGAACTTCATTATTCAGCCATAACTAGCTGGGAATTTAATCTTGACCTCAGGTAGCCATGTATACAAGAAGAGATGAAAGGTTTGCATAAGATAACACTTTTGTCAGCACAGTGACTTGGAATCTATCAGTTAATACCTGGTTGGAAACTTGCTTATGGTAGGTGTCTCTGTTACTTTTTTTCAAAAGATTGAAAGGAATTTGTCCCTCTCTCTTTGAGACAGGACAGCAGAAAATCTACTTATTTGGGATGGAGTAAGATCAGTTTCAAAACAGCAGGATGTAACACTGTGTTCATTAGAGCATATAATAAGCTTTTTGTATTTTTGTTCCATGTTAAAAATAGAGAATTAATTCAAATGCACTTAGAATGTAATTACTTTTCACCAGTATTTTTCACACTTTTAGAGTAGTTCATAAATGCATATTATCCTTAATTTAAATTGACATCCACTGTGTGACTTCTAAAATAGTGTAGAGATGATCCTTTTGTCCCTCCAGGGATCAAGAGAGAGAGAGAGAGTCAGTTAAAATACCTTTGGTGATGCATATTGATTATAGTTGGTGGTCTGAGTTAAATGCTTTTCATAAAAAGAGACTAAATCTATTATATGATGCATCTTCTTTATTATGCCAAGAATGATGCTATTATTTTAAGATTATATCATTTAACATAATATTAAGAGCATTTTTACTCTGTTGCTTCAGATAAGTGCAATTTACTGACCTCAGCATTCAAATTTGATTCAAAGTGAGAAGAAATCAGTCAGAAAATTTTAAGCTCAGAAATGTGCAGTTTGATATAACCTAATGAACCCTAATATTTAAATATAGTCTATTTATTTCCTCAAAGATAACACTTTTTATAAATAAATTTTAATTCCAGATAACAATGTTTCTTTATGGGAACTGTAAATATTTTGAAAAAGCTACTTTTCTGGTCATTGATAATAGAGTGGGAAAATCTTAAGAAGTAGCATTTCTGCAATTTGAAATCAGTGCTGCCACAGCAGGAATTACCTTGATCTCCAACACTGGGACCCCTGGGGACACCTCCTGCTGTGTGCGTGCTGACCCCTGCTGGATTAATTTGGCACTTCAATCAATCTGTGATTGTGATTCCAGGCCAAGGAGCAAGTCCTGCCAGCACTCCCAGGAACTCCTGGGTCTTTTGTTTGGGAAGAGTTCGCTGGAATCAATCTTTTATACATTGGATATCTATATTTTTATTCATTAACTTAAATATTTGCTTCTTTTCAGTAATCACTATTTCATACTTGCAACCAGTTTCTTTTCTCTTGAACCAAATTCTATAGCTCTTTTTCCCCCCTAAAACCCTTTTCTTTTGACTTTTAACATGGATAGGAGACTTTTGTAACCTACCTCCCTCCCTCCCTTCCTTCCTCCCTTCCTTCCTTCCTTCCTTCCTTCCTTCCTTCCTTCCTTCCTTCCTTCCTTTCTTTTTCTTTCTTTTGTTTTTTTGTGGTACTGGAGATGGAACCCAGGGGCATTCTACCTCCAGGCTATACTCCCAGCCCTATTTTCTATTTTATTTGGAAACAGGGTCTCACTAAGTTGCTGAGAGCCTCACTAAGTTGCTGAGGCTGGCTTCAAATCTGCGCGATACTCCTGTCTCAGCCTCCCAAGCTCTGGGATTACAAGCGTGCGCCACCACATCTGGCATCTCATTTTGTTTTTAAAGCAGCATTTTGCTAAGTTGCTGATGGTCTTGCTATACTTGTCTAGGACTGTCTTGAACCTGTGATCCTATTGTCTTAGCCTCCTTAATATCGACATCACAGGTGTGCACTCGGCTAGGTCAGATCTTCTTGAGTGTGCATCACTCCTTTTTCTCCACTTCCTCACTTGCTATTCAAACCTACACCTTTGAAATTTGTTTTCTGTCCTTCTCCTTCAGTTTACATTTTTTATTTCACTAATGCTGTGTGTACTAACTACAATAAAGACATCTGCATCCCCGTCATACATACCCAAAGTTAGTATTTGTCAATATCTATCATTTTTCTTTCTGAAAAAATTTCTTCCCTTCAGTTACATGATTCCTTACTCTGTTGACTTTCTTCTAACCTATCTCAATATTCTTTGCTTTCCATGTTGGGAAATCTCAAACACTTTTGTGAATTAAATTGAAAATAAGATACTAGCATTTCCTTTTTTTCTTTAGTAGTTCAAATAACCCCCAAACTCCCAAATGTATCATTTGCAGGGATCTTAAGCACCTGGCCCCTACTTATAATTCATTTCTACCAAGTTTTCAACTCTTTCATGCAAATTATATACTTTAATCATGCTATCCAGCTGGGTGTGGTGGTGCACCCTTGTAGTACCTGGGAGGCTGAGACAGGAGGAGCACAGGTTCCTGGCCAGCCTCAGCAACTTACTTCTCCCTCCCTCTTGGTCTCTGTGATGGCCATGGATTCTTGTCTGACTTTCCTATTATCTAGAACTCAGCTCTCTCTCTCCTCAAATTGCATATTTATTGGCAGTCTCAGTTCCTTCTATATGAGTAGGAATGATCTTTTTTCTCACTGTGTCTTTATCTCCTACAAAGGTGCCCAAGAGACAGTAAAGAATGTAGTTTTGGTTAGTGATAATCCTTAGTTATATCTGATGAAACCAAATGGGATGTCTATGTTTCTTTATGTGGAATGTAATATTGTTGACAGTGCTGTGTATACCTGATGTACATGGTAATATGTGATATATCTGATAAATTCTTCTTCGCTATTCTGGCTATCATAAGCCATCTTCCTTTGCCAAACAAAATACAATCTTTATTCCTTATTGTCTTCTGTCTCTGAGCCTCCCTGACACAGTGAGCACTATTACTGTCTTATCAAATCAGAAGCAAAGGCTCCTTTTACTCAGTCCCATCTCTTCTAAAATTCTGTCGCTAGTCCCCGCCCCCCGAATCTTCAAAAGCTAGTTCTTTTTTCCTTTGAATTTCTGCTTTTGCCCTCTGTCATGTGTAATATTGAAAACTCCCTTGACTGCACATCTGTAGTTCTGTACCACTGCTGTCAGTCTTCAGTTTCAGCATGTGAATCCTCTTATCAACTCAAAACTTCTCTCTCCACCTCTCCACACCTAGCAGGCTTTTTAATGGTCTCACATTCTGAAAGCTCTTTTCATTATACTTTCTGGAAGCACTGGTTCATATATGAGTTGATTGTTTTTTATGAGGCCATTTGCTATACAGACAAGTGGATGGTTAAGCTTCAGAAAATCCAAGATTGTCATTTCACTGAAAAATAAAAAAATTTCTCAATTCATAGTTTATTATGATAAATACTTCCGAGAAGATTGCTTTTAACATTCTTTCAGTTTTTTTCTGGAACTTTTAAATATGTTTTCACTTTACCATTATCAAGTTTATGGACCATAAATATTTATTAATCATTCACAAAACACCACTGAATAGTGATGAATTTAATAATATATCTTCTAAGACACTTGGAATTTACAAAACTTCAATAAACTTTTCAAATATTTTCTCAAATGTTTTCATTTTTCTTTTAATATTTATCAAGGGAATATTTGAGACCCTTCTACAGCCACATTCATATATTTTGTAAATATTAGGTGATTTTGATTATATTTTATGCATTTTGTTATCAGTTTAGTTAGAACTATGAAAGCCAATGTGGAGAATTATGTGAAGTAAAACTAAACAAAGGAGAAAAAAGCTTTTAATTTTAGAATGATGCTCCTTGTTGAAGAAAAATGTAGATCATTGTTCCAGCAGAGTGCTATTTTGGCAGTCCTTACACTGATGTGGTTCTCCTTCAATAGCACTTTTTTCATAAGTTAAAAAATATTCTCAGGAAAGTTTCACAATATGTCCCTCCTAATATAGGTAGAGTATTTAGAGAACATCTTCCCACATAATTTATCTCCATCTGTTCAGACTAAAATTAAACGTGGGTTAATAATCTCTTTTCATTAAAAAGTAAACAAGGTAAACAAGTATGAACTTTATCACAAGACTGTCTCATTAGCTTAATTGAAAAAAATCTTAGCATTGTTGATACTAACCTGGAGGACTGAGATAATGAAAATTTAAAATTTTCAAGCAAAACATTTTACATAAAGTTTTAACATGAAATTCAAATTTCTCTCTTAAATGTTGTACATTAAATAATATAAAATATTGTGTTAAGCCTCAAAAAGATAACTTACTTAAGACAGGAAATGTAAAAGAAGTGAAAAGCTTAAAGAGAAATATATTACTTATAATCTCAACACATATTGATAACTACTAAATGTTTGCTCTATTTCTTTGGTGTCTTTTATATACATTTATTATACAATAAGAATAAATGTTCTCCATTATGCTCAGGGTCAGAAGGAATAGTTGTTAAATTTATCTTTCTTCTTTCTTGAATTTGGAAATTTAATCTCTTTTATTTATTATTTTTTCATTTATCACCCATAAATTACATTTTTCGAAGCGATTCATGACCTTTTCTATATTTAAAACATTTCATCTGCTGTTCATCTTTTTTTTCTATGTTCTTTGATTTATCTAGTAAGACCAAGCAACCTTACTTCTGGGCTTTAAGTCTACAAAATGAGGCTTAAAATTATGTTTGAAAAAAATGGCCCTGATGATTTTGGACATGAGTTGGAACTCTATATTAATTAAAACATTCAGGAAAGAATTTAAAATCTTTTTTTTTTTTTGGTGGTACTGGGGTTCCTGGAAACCCTTCTACCTCCAGGCTATACTCCCAGACCTATTTTTAAATTTTTTATTTGGAAACAGGGTCTCCTCTAAGCCAGAGTGGCTGACTTCGAACCTGAACAATCCTGTCTCTGTCTCCCAAGCACGGGGATGACAAGTGTGTGCCACCATAGCCAGCAGAATTTAAATTCTTAATAATAAAGACTACTAGTTATAAGCTATGAAGCTCAATTCTTTTCTAATGATACTTTTTGTTCATGTGTATAAACCTCTATACCTTTCTCTTAATCAGAACATGGTTTTCTCATCTCTAATTATGATCTATGATTTTGACTTATTTTGATACAGTAGATACAGTTTGACTTATTTTGAGATGTGTAGAAAATCATGTTCCATATAAATAAATTTTATCATATTAGTTACTCAAGTATGTTATGTTACTCAGTGGAATTTAATTTTTACATATATTATATTCAATTTTGTTCTGCTCCTAAGTATTTTCTTCTTGTTGATCTGCAAACTGGTGTCTTTTCAAGAACCTTGGTTTTAATAATAGGCTGCAATAAAAGTTTTGTTCTTTTTAATACTTCATGAGATTTCACTTCCTTTGTATTCCACACATATAACTATACAATCTGCTACTAGTGATGTCTGATCCTATGTTTCAATTTGTATACCTCATTTCTTTTTATTGTTTACTGACATTGGATAGTTTAGAGCAGTGTTAAGAAACAATTCTTTAGTTATTATTATTAATCATATTAGAATATTTTAATGTTTAAAAATACACATGTTTTTGCTGGGCGTGGTGGCACACGCTTGTAATCCCAGCATTCGGGAGGCTGAGACCAGAGGATCGTAGTTTGCGGACAGCCTCAGCTACTTAGTGAGGCCCTTTGCAACTTAGTGAGACCCTGTTTCAAAATAAAGAATAAAAAATAAGGCAGGGAGTATAGCTCGGAGGTCAATTCCCTCTGGGTTCCATCTGTAGACCTGCAAAAAATAAAAAAATTTAAAGAAATAAACAGGCATGTTTTGCAGTTAACCTACTACGGTGATGGGCTATACCTTTGAGAAATTTCTTGATTCTATTTGGTAAAATTTTAGTAGAATTTTTTTTCCATCTTTAAAATAATGGTCTTGGTTTTATTATGACATCTTGGTCATATTTTAGTGTCCATGTCTTTGCAAGAAAGCAATTGGTAAGTAAGATGGTTAATTGTATGTATCAACTTGGCTAGGCTATGGCATTCAATCATTTTTGTCAAATTTAATTTGATACTGTTGTGAAGGTGTTCTGTAGATGTGATTAATGTTTGTAATTGGTTGATTTTAAATAAAGGTTGTTACCATCAGTATTATGAGTAAGTCTCATCTAATCAGTTGAGGGTCTTATTGAGCACGATCTGAAGTTTCTTGGAAAAGAAGGAATTCTTCAAGACTGTAACATCACCCCTTGCCTGAGCTTCCATCTTGCTAGATATCCTTTCCTACACATTAATACTTGCTCGCTCCCCAAATCTGTGACCCATTGGTTCCTGTTGATTCTGTTTGGGAAATGAAAAACTGTGTCAGTAGACTATTTTCCTTTCTTCTCCATGACTAGACAGGTAGCTCACCATAATGGTTATGAAGATGGACTTTGAAGATACATTGTATACAATTATCTTTAGAAAATTGTTCATTACCATATATGGTAATGATGGATTTTCCTTTCTAGTCATTATGTCTTTTTGCTGCTGTTGTTCTTTTATTAGTATACAGTTTAAGATAGCTAATTGAATGTTGAATAAGATAGGTAAAAAGCATCTTAGTTTTGTCTTCTACCTCAAGGGCAAATGATGATTTGCCTTTTTTACTTTTTATTTTTGGTTAATTTAGGATATATAATAAACAGCTTTATAAACTACTACATTTATTGTAGAGAGTATGAAAAATATGTAATTTTAATAACATCATCATATAAAGAGCTTCTTCCATTAACTGATTTGAGATATACCTTTTAAAATCTATGTTAACTGTTAAAATCTGGTGTAATAAGAGTATTCTAATGAGAATAACATTGGTTTTGTATTTATGCAAAGTTTAAAAAACACAAAATAAAAACGAATATATTTTTGTCCTGTTTTATTTACAAAATACAATATGTTATTGCATGGATAATTAACTAATAAATAAATGATAATGAGAAAACATTAGAAAACCCTTCGCTTATAGTCAAAACCTTTTACTGACATTATAGTGGTGTCCAAATGTCAAATCACTTAGAGACTGCTATGTGATGGAATTTTTTTCAATCATATGCTTGATAGAATTTTGTAATATGAGCTTCTGAAGTTATTGATAAAATTTTTATAGTAAACATTACCATATTGCTACAAATATTTTTTCTAAGATAATATAAATGTGAGAGCCAGAGTGATAATAAGAAATAAGCAGAAGAGAAAGAAAATATGGTTGCAATAAGGTAATAAGAATAACATGAAGGTTTAAAAAATAATTGACAAATGTTACTTGTGTGATAATTCAATACATGTATATATGATGTAATTATCAAATCAGGATAATTAGCATGTCTACCCCTTCACACCTCAATTTCTTTGTGTTGAGAATATTAAAAATTCTTTCTCCAATTTATTTTGAAATATACAAAAATAATTGCTTAGTCACCCTACTGTGAACCCATTTCTCCTATCCATTGTGTTTTTATTACCTATTATCAACCTCTTTCGATTTCTTCCTCCACTCCACCTTTATCAAATTATTTAGCTTTGACCTATGAGTAAGAATATACAAAATTGGTCTATGTCAGGTTTATTTCACTTAACATAATGCCATCCAGTTCTCTCTTTAGCTGCAAATGTTTTTATTTGAATTTAGTAGAGATTGGGGTGGGAGATATTTATTAATATGACATTTTTTTTGGTAGTACTGGGGTTTCTGGAAACCCTTCCACCTCAGGGCTACACTCCCAGACCTATTTTATATTTTTATTTGGAAACAGGGTCTCTTAAGCCAGTGAGGCTGGCTTCAAACCTGCGCGATCCTCCTGTCTCCGCCCCCCAAGCGCAGGGATTACAAGCATGCGCCACTATGCCTGACTTTATTATGGCATTTTAAAAGATAAAATTTAGGGAGGGAGTAGATGAGGTTTCACAGGGAAAGAGAAAAGAATAAAAAGGTCAAAGAAAAAAATGAAGTTAGATGTGATGATGAGGAGGAGGACTAAGATCAAGGTTCATAGGCACAAATAAAATAGTGTTTACGAATGAGAATTGGTGAACAATGTTCAATGTTGTTGAAAAGTCAAGTAAAAGGAAGATTTCAATTTACTGCTAGAATGAATAATGTGAAGGTCAGTGATTGAATGATGTGGGCACAAAATAGATGAGGATTTCCTGAGCAGTGGGCAGGTGTTCAGAAAAGATAAGTGATTACTCTGTGAGAAAACAGTGTTGGAATGAGAAGTTTGAAACGAGAAGTAAGGAAAGAGTGGTAACCTAAAGTAGAAAGGATATACTAGAAGACTAGAAGACATATGTTATCTAATATACCTTGAAAACTTTTGACAATTTAGAGTTGTGAAAACTGATAATAAATTGTATGGGGTTTGTTTATGGTTCCAAAATTTCTAGCACATGATTGGCAAATTATTTGTCTATATGTACTTATGTGTTTGTCGTTTGATTGTTCTTATGAAAGTCATTCCATATTCTTAGTAATTATCTAATAAAATGCAGGTCAATGAATGTTTCATGATAAATGGCCACAATACAATACAATTTATCTCCCAGAGAAACTAAAGCTTCCTGTTTATGTGTGCCTCACTTGGGAGAAAGAATCAAGACTACACACGGACTAACTGAGTACTCCTTTTACTCATGTAAATAGGAATGTTATTTAATAGTGATTTTCTTTAAAAAAAATTTTTTTTGATTGGTGCACTGTATTTATATGTCATAATGGGATAAAAAAAAAAACTTTTGTAGACATAAATGCACACATCACCCAGTTAGCTCCTACCCAATCCCCACCCCAACCCCTCCCCATCACTCCTTCCCATGCTTGGCTTAGTGGTTGATATCTAGTATTATAGCAATTTATCCAAAATTAACAATGATAATCTCACATAACAGATTCATTTGTCAGATACCAAGCTTTTGATGACTTAGAGATAACATTTCAATATTTCCTTTTGCTTTCTTTCTTACCAGAGGATTTTTTTCTCTCTTTTTTTAGGTGAAACTATCTTACATTTATTTATTTATTTTTTAAAAAATCTATCCTAACATGAAATATGAACTCTAAATATCCAAAACAATCTCAAAAAAGAACAAAGCTAGAAGATGTACATTTTCTGATTTTAAACCTTATAAAGCTACAATAATTGAGACAGTGTAGTACTGCTATAAAGGCAGATATATAAACTAGTGGAGTAAAATAAAAAGCCTAGAAATAAATTCTTCCATAAATGGTCAAGTTATTTTTGACAAGGTTTCTAGGAACATTTGGTGAAGGAAATAATAATCTTTTCACTAAGCATTATTGAAAAATGATAATTACATGAAAAAGAATAAAATTGGACCTTTACCTAACACCATATAAAAATATTAACTCAAAATAGATAAAAGACCTAAATATAAATCTTAAGACTATGAACTTTAGAAAAAAATCTGGGTCATAAGACTTCATCACATTGAAATTGACAGTGATTTCTTGGATATGATTTCAAAGGCACAGGCAACAAAAGGGTAAACAAACTTCCTATAAAATAAAATAATATTGTACATCCAAAGACAATGTAAACAGAGTTAAAAGTTACTGATAGAATGGGATAAAATATTTCCAAATGCTATATCTGAAGGTTTATTAATATTCCAAATAGAAATCCTAAAAATTAGCAACAATAAAAGCAAACAATACATTTTAGAAATAGGTAAAAGACTAATACAAATAATGAATTTCCAAAGATAACCAATCTTAGTTGTCTGCTGGATGGAAAATCTTGTTTCTTTGGTTCTGGTGTGTGTTACCTATTTCTTCTTTGTAGTTAATCTCTTTGAGTATTTTCTCTAGTGCTAGTTTTGAAGACATAAATTCCTTCAGTTTCTGTTTGTCATGGAAGCTTCTTATTTCCCCATCTAATTTGATAGATAGTTGTGCTGGGTAGGAAATTTTTGGCTGGAAGTTGTTTTCTTTCAGAGTTTGGAATATGTTACTCCAAGCCCTTCTGGCTCTCATGACTTGGTTTGGGAAGTCTGGAGTGATTCTAATTGGTTTGCCTCTGAATGTCACTTGGCCCTTTGTTTTTGTTGCCTTTAAGATTCTCTGCTTGGCTTCCACATTGGTCATTTTGACAATTATGTGGTGTGGGGATCCTCTTCTCTGATCCTGTCTAAAAGGAATTCTATAAGTTTCCTGGACCTATGTATCGACCTCTTGCTCTATGCTTGGAAAATTCTCTGCTATTATTTCTTTGAAGAAATTATTGATCCCTTTTGTTTCACCTTCTTTTCCCTCCTCTATTCTGATTATTCTTAGGTTAGCTCTCTTAAAATGGGCCCATATTTCTTCAATGTCAGATTCCTGCTGTATGATTTTTTTGTCTAAGTTAGAAATTATGTGTTCATTTTTGGAGTGATCGTCTTCTAGGAGCGAGATTCTATTTTCCATGTGGTCTAATTAATTGTTTATACTTTGAATTGAAGCCTGTACCTCAGTGATTGCATCCTTTATGTCTTTTAGGCTCTCTCTAAATTCTTTTTGAAGGTCCTATATTATTTCTACAGTTATATTCCTGATTTGATCTTCTGGATATCTCTGAATTTCTTTGTTATCAGGTTCTGATAATATGAGTTTGTGAGCATTCATTGCTCTATTATTGTTCCTCTTTCCCATGATTTCAGAATTTTGTGCCTTCCCTGGGTCACTATGCCTTCACTTAGGGTGCTCTGTATCTCGAGTCTGTTGTCATCTCAGCCACCACTACTCCTTTATTGGATTGTATCACAAAGTCTCATATCCAGGAAGTTAATCAAGGCTGCGTTATACCGTGGGGGTGCCGCACTGGGTGTTTTCCCATGGGGAGCTGCGACTAGGGTGTGGTATCTCTGCTACAGCTACTCCTTCACTGTGTTGGACTGCAAAATCTCAGACCCAGGGAGATTATCAAAGTCCCTGGGCATGCAGTACAGGGATTTCTCCTTTAGGGGCCGCAATTTTACTCACGGTTTTGTGCGTGTTGATCAGGAGCTGTCGAGGGCACGGGGAATCGCTTCTGCTGCTGGCAATATGATGCCGCTGCCACACCCTGGACTGTGAGGCTGGTGTATTTCTTTTCTGGTTTTGAGCTCTGTTATGAGTCCCTGGAAGGCGTGATGAGCTTGACCACTGGGAGTTTTAGACGTTCTTTGCACTGAAAGAACTGCTGAATTACACCTAAATGATCCGCAGCTGCTCACTTCAGCTCCTTGTTTACCTTTTCTCTCTGGATCCTGGTGCTGTGAAGGAAGATGGTGCCAGCGCGTCCCCACTGCTGCATTGCGGGCTTGATTTCTGGTCTCTGGTTGTTCTTCTAGTCTTTTTTTCTCTGTCCCTTGTGTTTACATTTTTTATTTCTCTGCTGATGGCATTTTCTGGCTATGGAAAGTGCTGATTTTGTGGCAATAGAGATCAAGTTTTAGCAGGGCTCGTAAACACTGCTTTTCTCAGTCACCATCTTCCCGGAAGTGTAATAGTGATTTTCTAGTGAGGTCTTTTCTTTCCAACTTGTTCTCTTGGTATCAGGAGAAACAGTACATCAGAAGAAACTATGTGTCTCCCATTCAGTACGACTTCATTGGTTCTTTTCCTTTGAAATACTTAAACTATTTATTAACAGAAAAGACTTTTGAATTTATTTATTCTTGGATACACGCTTAGGACACATTTGGTGACTAGTGGTTTTAGTGTGCTGGTCTTGGACACAAAGGCCCCAGAAGTGGCCAACTCTCTATGGGCCCTCATCTTGGGTTGCTCCAGGTTTTCCTAGAGTTGGCTGCCAGAACTTTGTTGTATTTTCCGTCTTTATTTTTTCATTCTGTTTGAGAGAAAGTCTGGGACCTCATACTAGCGCAGATTCTGCATAATGGTGATGGTAAATTCCACCTCATTCTCAATGAGATGAATGTCTACTTCCTTCAGCACCTCATCCGCATCTCTTTGCCGACTATCTTACCATTAGGTAGTCATAGTCAAGGATGCTTTCTGCTGCCATCATTGTTGGTGTAGAGTACTTGCAAAACATTTTGTGACTTCTCAGGGATTACTAGGGACAATTAGTGGCGGCAGAGACAGTATTTAGACTTCCCATGGAAGAGCTGTTCATGGCTTTTATTTGCATCCAGTTACCTATGCAGGATGAATGAGACCTACAGATTTAAAAACTATACATTAGCCAGCATGGTGGCGCACGCTTGTAATCCCCGCGCTTGGGAGGCAGAGACAGGAGGATCGCGCAGGTTTGAAGCCAGCAGCAGGCACTGGCTTAGGAGACCCTGTTTCCAAATTAAAAAAAAAAAGTAAAAATAGGTCTGGGACTGTAGCCTGGAGGTAGAAGGGCTTCCAGGAACCCCAGTACCACACACAAAAAATAATGATAATAAATAAAAACCATACATTGGCAAGTCATATTTTGTTGGTAGCAGCAGAAATAGTGAGAAAGTTGTTCAAATGCTATAATAATATTTTGGAAGGAAAGTGGGCAGTCAGTCAAGCAGAGACATTAATATCCTGCAGCAACAGAATGATTTGGTGGTGGCAGAAAATTTAGGTTTCCTTTTTTAAATTTTGATTCAAATGAAAGCCAGAAGTCTTATTTCAGAGAATTAATGTAGGTCTTCCCCAGCTTTGCACCAGTCTGTTGTTACCACTCAGATTGATAGAATGAGTAATGTGAAGATCAGCAATGGAATGATGAGGGCAAAAAACATATGGGGTTGGACTGAGCAGTGGGTGGATACCACTACAGACTGGCAATCTGGAGAAATAACTGTTAAATTATTAAGTTCTCAAAAGAGAGCTGATAGACTGCATTTAGTGACTACTGTGAGATCATGCATAAGTATGTCCAGCCCACACATGACCTTGTTGTATCTGGGTTATAGAAGAAAAACAGAGAGCAAATGTTGGAATTAAGCTATATTATTAGAAGTTTGGGCTGAAAATGAGAAGCAGGCAAAATAAAAGGTGAAATTAGACAGGGAAGAGCAATAAATTAAATGTAATATACTTCAGATATCTAGAAATTGGATGTAAAATTAATCTATTGGTTTTTGGTACTTTAACAAAAATAGATATCATTTGTTCAAAAGTATTATTTTAATTCTCCTGAAAACAGTATTAAAAATCAATTCAAGGATAAAGTATATCTCTTAGTGGTATAGCACTTGCCTAGAATGCAGAAGGTCCTGGGTTAGATTCTCAATACTGCCACACCCAAAAAATCCCACTGCATTTCAGATTATGAGTCTTAAATAGGCTTTTTGTGGACAAAGAAATCTCATTTCTTAATTTGTAAATTGAATCATCTCTCCCTAAATGGAATGAATGAGAAACAGATACCAATAACAATACTAGAAGATTATGAATCTTTATTTTTAATTGAAGAGTATACTTAAAAAGTTATTTAAAGTGAGAGATAACATTGCCTTTATCTGTGAGTTCTTAGGTCTTCCCAAATTTCCTGTAGAAACAACTGGAAATAGCATATCAAAACACAGAACGGGAATTACATCATGTAACTTCTCCTCTCACTTTTAAAGGGATTTATGCCATCTTCTAACACTGTGCTATGCAACCTGAGCCATTTGGATGTTGCAAGATCTGGCTTTATGTACTATTTTATAAGATGCAAAAAATTATTGAAACAATTCTAGTACCTACTGCAGGATTGAGTGAGGATGGTATCATTTTCCAGAGGCATTACTCTGTAGTTAGATTCTAGACAGATATGAGATAATTTCTACATGAAAGACCTTGAAATTGACATAGAATGTTTATTGCATATTTTTGTTTACCATTAGTATAATAGAAAAGTGGGTTCATATTAAGTACATTTTTGAGTGTACATCATTTCTTAATTTTAAGATATTTGAAAAATAGTAGAGTTGGGAAAGTAATTTCAGTTGTGATACTTGACAACATGATTAAAAATAAAAAGTAAAATTAACTGTTTATAAATGTTAGCAACTTTAAAGTAGTGGGGACAACAGGTCCTGAACTCCGGAGCCACATTAATTTGCTATCACTTATCTTCTAGAATGAGGAGATTGAAAAACTCAAAATTATGTTTCTTAGACTTCCTATTGCTATGATTCTGGATATCATTTTTTTGAAAATTGAAATACTTTTGAGAGATTTAGAAGGCAGAAACCAAATTTCTGCTCCTGTTACAGCCAGAAGTCTAGAACTGCCAATATTTTATAAGCATTCAAAAAGTGTACATTTTAATCTTTTATAAAAATCAATCCACTTATGCCATGTTTTAAAACTTACTTGTGTAAAATTAATTCCTGGGGTCTTCCATCTCTTCTATAGGCATTGTAATTTTTGATGTTTGTAGGGAAATTCAGCTGTACCTTTTTTATACTAGGTATGCTGATGGGTTTCTTATTTGCTTTACTGTTTGTTTTATTGCCATTGATTATCTCTTGATTTCTTTCACTAAGTTTTTGAGAGGAAGCCTTTATAATCTCATTATTGTCTTTCTGTAATGCTATTCCATCTCCTGCATGCTTTTGGCTTCAATGAGTAGCGGCCATTCCCAGGGGGAAATACTCCACACAACAGGTGGTGGCAGACCTTGGTTCTTCAGGTAAGTTTATGGGAACCACCAAGCCTGGAGAGTAGACCTCATAATTCTCCTTTTCCCCAATGTATAATATATGAAAGGGGAGGAGAGGCAGCATGTATCTACAAAAATTTATCTACATTGACCATACTTAGAAATTCTAGAAGTTTGAGATAGTCAAGCATTTTTTTTAATGACCAGACTTGGAAAATCTTATTATTTTCACATAAATCTGCCTCATTTTGGTTATTTGTATATCTACTGTACACACACCTTTCAAATAATTTAGATCATTTTCCAAGCTGATTAAAACACCGATTTTACTAACTTTTTGCTCTGTATCACATGTTGCTGCCCACCCCAAGTGGTTAATAAAAATGGAGGTGGCATAAGATTGGGGGTGGGGTAAAATGTAGCTAGTATCAGTGCCTGTTACATTCTCTTTCAATCAGGACCTCTTTATTTGAATGAAACTCACCAGTGTTTTTTGGCTCATCCCACCTATTTGGTTACAATGATTTAGAGACTCTGTCATCTCTGTTTGTCTCCTTATTTAACTTGATGTTTTTGGCATCTCCCCAAATCAACTAATTTAACATACAGGATATTTCCAAATCCTCAGTTCAAATACATCTATTACTTTGTGTATTAAATATTTGTTGTTTAATCCTTCCAGACTTCCTTATGATAAGTACTAAATAACATATGATTATTTTTACCAGCCAGTACTCAGCAACGGACAAATATGAATATATATGAAAACAAAAGGACTTTATACATCTTAGAATACATTAACATTTTCTTTTTGAATTATTTTTATTACCTGCTTAAATCTTTATAGGTTGTAACAATGTGTTGTAATTGGAATATACACTTGGAATAGTTCATGATAATTATTTAGGTGACTGAAATAGTTTAAAAAATTAACATTATTTTATAATTAACAAATGCATCACCAAGCAAACTGATAAAATTACACTCTTTTCTATCAGGATTACTGTAAAGTGAACTCTTGAATTAATAGAAGTCTCATGAATAATGTCAAGTAGGTGCTTTGTGATATAGAGCAAGACCCTGAAGACAGGTGGCCTTGAATATAAAATCCTCTTTTTCAAAGTTCTCTCATTTGGAATTCTGTATGTAGAGATCAGATATTTCATGAACTCAGGGCCTAACTAATCACCTGTGAATACTAAAGCTCTAAGAATAATAGAAATAAACTCTCTTGGAGAAGCAAAGAACATAGATCTAAGTGTGGATTTTTTAAGAACAAAGACTTGAAATATTTCATTACATTTAAAAAGAATTGTTGCTTGAAATCTCGTATTAAGATGTGTTCATTCAGGTGCCATGAGCGATACTGTGATAGATCACAGTACAAAAGGGAAGAATGGGAAGGAAGGTACAGTACTACATATGTTGCTGAACTCATTTCACCTGCAAAGGGAAGAATATTGATTTCATTCATCTTACTTAGTTGGGAGTCTGACTTAAGAAAAATTCAAGTTCATTGACATCAACTCTAAAGATGACAGGCTTGTACTAAGAACAGAAAGGAAAGGAGGCAGAAAAATGATGAATGCAACTTCATTAAGAACATTCTAAAGCACCATTTTTCTTCATGAGCTGGCAGGAGAGGAGCCGCAGATTTGGGCTGCATCTTTAATCTATGGTGACCTTTGTGACATTTGTGATCTATGGGCTTTCAATTGTGTTTGTGTGTGTGAGAACACGTGCATTTCTCAAGAAAGTCAGAATACACAAGTCAGTAGAATGAGAGCACAAAGCTTTGTACATGACTTATCTTGTGTGTGTGTTCTTCCTTCCCCAAATAACAAACAAGATATTTAAAATAAATAAAATATTTTACTTGCATAACTCTATTTAGAATTGGAAATTTTCACTCACTGAATCTTGCTCTTCTGTTGTTTTTATCATATTTTTAAATGAAATTAATTTCTTTTGGTGATACTGGGGTTCCTGGAAATCTTCATACCTCTGGGCTACACTCCCAGACACCCAATTTTTATATTTTTGTTTGGAAATAGGGTCTCTTAAGCCAGTGCAGCTGGCTTCGAACCTGCGCAATCCTCCTGTCTCCACCTCCCAAGCGGGGATTGTAAGCGTGCACAACCATGCTTGGCAAAATTAAATTAATATTTATTTATTTATTTATTTATTTATTTATTTATTTATTTTTATTGGTGCACTGTAATCATAAATCACATTGGAATACAAGACTTGAGAGGATATACAAGCACACATCATCCAATTAGCCCTCATCCAGTCCCCATCCCATTCCCTCCCCCTCCCTCGATCCCATGCTTGTTTGGTGATTAACTTTGATACATTTGTTTATGTACCTCCTGCATTTTAAAGAGGCTCCATCATCCCCTACTGCATATCCTCTGATTGGTCACCTTAATTGCTTCACTATAGGTCCCTTTCTGTAGCTCGACCTCTTCCTGTTGTCCCTTTCCTCCTAGTTATTGCTGATTAGGGGAAGCATCTGGTTTTAATTTTCTGTGATATTTCTCTGTGCATGCCGTGTTGAAAGTACCGATCCCACTCTTGACGGTCTCAGTAGTGGCCTGGCTACCCGGTGAACTGATCTAGACCTCACTGGCTCAAGCAGCGGCCCTGCCTCATGGGAGGCCCCTATTCTGGTCTCGCTGGCCCCGACACCAGCCTAAGCCCTCAGCTGGCTCTGATCCTGACCGCGGTGGCCCCAGCACCGGCCTAGCTTCAAGGCAAACTCTGATCCTGGCCTTGGAGGCCTCAGTAGCAGCCTTGCCTCACGGAAGGCTCCAGTGTCGACTGCTGGCCCCAGCACTGGCCTAACCCCTTGGCAGGCTCCAATCCCGGCCTCAGAGGCCCCAGTAATGGCCTTGCCTCACAGCAGGCTATGATACTGGCTGTTGGCCCCAGCACTGGCCTAACCCCTTGGCAGGCTCCGATCCCAGCCTCAGAGGCCCCGGCACCGACCGTGCCTCCTGGCAGGCTCCGATGCCAGCCTTTGGCCCTGGCATCGGCCTAACCCCTTGGCAGGCTCTGATCCCAGCCTTGGAGGCCCCAGCACCGGCCTTGCCTCACAGCAGGCTCCAATGCTGGCCGCTGGCCCCGGCACCGGCCTAACCCCTCAGCAGGCTCTTATCCCGGCCTCAGAGGCCCCAGCACCGGCCTTGCCTCATGGAAGGCTCCGATGCTGGCTAAATTAATTTTTAAAACAAGAAATGTATCAGCATTTTTTGCCTCTGAACGGTAAAAAAATACTATTATTTTCTAAGTCTTTTACCTGTTAATTTGGCATATATTTATTAAATGTCTTCTCATATAATTTGTTATATGAGATACTACGTAGGACATGAAGATGAATCAAACCTAGAAAATATCTTTAAGGAGATGATAGATTATCACCTTTATTTGACACTTGAAATATTGTGTTTTATGGTAAAAGTTTTTTTTCCCCTAATAATGGATAGTGGGCACTTTCCTTGAAAGACAAGAACTATTGTTCTCAGTCCACTGGGAAATATGTTATGCAGAATATGAGCTCATTATCATCCACTTGGGTGAGAGCAAGGCTTACTCTTGAAAGGGAAAAAGAAAGCCGAGTGTGGTGGCACACACTTGTCATCCCAGCATTCGGGAGGCTGAGGTCAGAGGATCACGGTTTGTGGACTGCCTCAGCTACTTAGTGAGGTCCTCTGCAACTCAGTGAGACCCGGTTTCAAAATAAAGAATAAAAAAGTAGAACAGGGGGTGTAGCTCGGAGGCAGAATGCCCCTGGGTTCCATCTCCAGACCTGAAAAAAAAAGAAAAAAAGAAAAGAAAAGAAAGGGAAAAAGACCATCCAGATCTCTTGTAGCCTTCTTGGAAACAGAGAACTCACGATCTATCAAAATGTATGTGATTTACTGGGAAGAAGTGAAACTTTGAAATAGAAATTACTGTCTTCTCATCTGTCATGTCATATGTATAGTGTCAGAATGAGCCCTATCATCACCATCAGCACAAAATTTAAGTAGTCACATCTGGGCATGGTAATGCACACCTGTAATTCCAGTACTTAGGTGGCTCAGACAGGAGGATCACAGGTTTGAGGCAACCTCAGCAATATAGATCCTGTTTTAAATTAAAAACAATAATACAATAAAAAGGGCTGGGAGTGTATCTCAGAGGTAAAACATTTCTGGATTCAATCCAGTACAGCACATCCCTCCACACACAAAGACTTAGGGAATCAGAAGAATTGATTAATACATGAGAGAAGATTAAAGATGTTTGCAAATGGGGTGAGGTTCTTTAAAACAATGAATTGTAAGCACTCTTTTAAAAAATACTATTTACTTTCATGTTCTATAAACAATTAGGAAAAGACAAATTGTTTTAGTAGTTTAAATGCTCTTGTAGATATTTTAAACTTGACAAATTAGGCAAGGTAACATAGCCTATAATTTGATTTAAATTTAAATCAAACTTTTTTATTTTTATTTTTATTTTGAACAGAGTCTGGCTAAGTTGCTGAAGGTCTCACCATGTTGTTGAGACTAGTCTCAAACCTATGATTCTCCTGTCTCAGCTTCCCAAGTACTGAGATTACCGACATGCACCATCACAACCAGATAATTTAAATTCTTATGAATGATTTTGTTAAGATATTTCCAAAATGTTAAAGGCCAAGCTTAGTTGAATGGCCAAAAAAGGCTGGGTTCACAAAGCTATCATCTTTAGCTATTTTGTACAAAGTAATTACTTAAGGTATGAGCAAAGATCCCCAAATGAGGAAGGTATGGATGACCAGAAGGGGGCTAAAGAATTGAACCTCTTCCTTCATTGGATGCAACTCAAGTATCCACAGCTACCTCTGTTTTGTGGTAGCAGAAACTTCTCAAAGAGAGAAGCAACTCTCCTCTTCAAAAGAATAATTAACCCTGAAGTGCTTTATAGATAAATGGAAACACAAGGGCACCAATAAATGCCCAATTTTAGATAAGTCTCATCAAATCAGCAGGGCAATTAAGAGGAACAAATAATTAAAGTGGAATGATGAAGCATTAATCTTTACTACCTAGTCACTTAGAGGTGAGGTACTGAGATTGAAAGAATAAGCCCAGAAATGTTTCACCCCCGTTAAAAGATTTGGATTAATTTGTATTTTAGATCAGAAGACTCACTATCAGCTCCAAATTAGTAGTGATAAACTGGGTGTGTTATATCCCAGTATTTATTAGGCTGAGATTAGAAGACCAAAGATTCAAGATCAGCCTCAGTAACTTCTTTGTGAGACTCTCAGAAACTTAGTGTGACCCTGCTTCAAAACAAAACCAAACAAAACAGGGCTGGGGGTGTAGCTTGGTGGTTTGGCTGAGTTAAATCTCCAGGAAAACACCACACACACACACACACACACACACACACACACACACACACACATCATAAATTTTAGTCTAAATGTATAGAAGAATGTTTAATTCTGATGTGTATTTATAGTTTCTCTTTTTTCTTTTAATATTACTTTTTAACCCATATAAATCATAGATGGTTTTGCAATATTTTACACTTTAATAAGAAAAACACTAACTGAGCCTGGTGTGGTGGTGCATGCTTATAGTCTCAGTACTTGTGAAGTTGAGACAAGAGGATCATAAGTTTATGGCTAGCCTCAGCACCTTAGTGAGGCCCTCCATTACTTAGTGAAACCTTCAAAATAAAGAATAAAAAATAGGACTAGGGGTATGGTTTACAGAGAGTATGCCCCTGGGTTCAATCCCCAATAACACACACACACACACACACACACACACACCAACTCCCATGCTAGACCCTTTGCAATATAGCACAACTAAGCAACTGGGAGAAAGAAAATATCCTGCCCTAATTTTACAAAAATTTTGGAAAATTAGAGTAATTTCCAGGAAAATGTACAAGAGGAAGGAGAAAATATGCATTAGCTAATTCAGAGTAAAATTCAAAAGGCAGTTAGCTATGTCTAACAAATTCATAATTGTTTCCTATAAGAGACTCAGTGTTCCAGGACTTCCTATGGACAAGTAACTCCCTTAACACTAGTTAAACACGATGCAGCTGCCATGCTTGCTTGAATGATAATCCATTTAATTTACCATGCTGAGATACAGACTTATGATTAAATGTTTAGTTATTTCTCTTCTGCTAGCAAAGTCACTTTATTTGTTCCCCTACATAGGCCGAGAGAAATACAAAAAAGGTATTTATTAAACACTCTTGGGTTCTTTTTGCTTGCTTTAAGCACACCAATCGAGAAAACTCAGGGAGAAATGCTGTATAAAAATGTAATGTAGTGTTGAGAATGTGAATTACTAAAGAACAGCAGATAGTATAGCATGGTAAACAAAAAACAAAATTGTATAAATCTCATTTTTCAATGGAACTTCACCCTATCTTCAATTATTTCTCCTCTTATTCTATACAACAAACTTGAATAAGGCTTTATGGTAGTTTCTGTAAGAACTGGGGACATTTTTGTAATTTAGTGTCAATGTCAAAATAAAAAATCTAGTTTTTGAATACTTGAAGAATATTTATTTGTTACCATTCACATTTTTCCACAATTGTGTCTTTTGATTCTTTTCCCTGAGCCTTTCTGTTCCCCATGGTTCTCATATAAAGGACTTTTGCCATTTTTTTTTAAGTTTCTACCTTCTTTTCAAAATGTACTTGCTAAAAGCTTGTTGTTGGCTATAAATCTAATTCCAAAGAGTGGATAGAGATTTCACACATCAACTGGATAAGATTTTAACAATTTCAACTCAGGAAAAATAGCTTCTTCAGGTAGTAGTTTGATTATTTACACCTTTGGAGAAATCTCTTTATCTCATTTTCAAATTGACTTAAAAAAAAAACAGATATTTCTTTGTAAGTCATTCTGGGACTGTGAAAATTCTCTTGCATTTGTGCACTATGCTATTTGACACTACATATTAAAAATAAAAGGATGTTTCTTTAATATTATTTTTTTCTTTAGTATGCAAAGTTTCCAATTTAAGAAAAACTATTCCCAAATGCTAGCAAATGAGACTGGAGGTGGGTAGTACTTAGGATTGAACCTAGGGGCATTCCACCTCTGAGCTACCCCAAAACCCTTTTTACTTTTTATTTTGACATAAAGTCTCATAAAGTTGCTGAGGCTGGCCTCAAACCTATGATCCTCCTGTTTCAGGCTCCCAAGTATTGAGCTTTCAGGCAGGTGCACAGCCAACTATGATCTTTTTAGTAGAGTAGCAAATGAAGTTCATAGGGAAATAAAATGTTTTGAAGAGATTTATAAGATATTTATTCTCTTATTAAACTAGAGTGAATAGATGCATGATTTATTAAAACTCCGTTTCATTCATTCATTTCATAAAATAGGACTGTATAATATACTTAACCTCATCTGGACAGATATTAGAAAATATATACTTCTTTGAAAAGAATATACATTTTTCAGCTCTATATTTTGTTCTCTTCAAAAAATAATGAGAAAAGAGAGTTAGTGATAAAAAAAGCCTAGAAATAAATATTAAATAAAGAGATAAGAGTTTGGGTACCTCATTTTGTCATTAACATGCTTTACAGCTGTGCATGCCCTATAGACATAGCTATAGTTTGCACAAAGTGTTTTTTTTTTTTTTTTTTTGGTGGTACTGGGGATGGAACCCTTCTACATTACCAGACCAATTTTATATATTTTATTTGGGAACAGGGTCTCTTAAGCCAGCAAGGCTGGCTTCAAACCTGCGTGATCTTCCTGTCTCCACCTCCCAAGCACAGGGATTACGAGCTTGTGCCACCACGCCCGACACAAAGTGTTTTTTTTTTTTTTAATGTAAAATACTCTGCACATTGCCTTGGACATGAAAAAGTATGTGTATGTGCCATTAACAGAGGAGTGGGTAGAGAAAAATCTCGTGATAAACACTATGGGGAATTCAACCATAAAGAAGAATAAAATACTTACATTTACAACAAAATGGATATTACATTCAGTGAAATAGGCCAGGTATAGAAAGATAAGTACTGCATGTTCTTTCTCATATATGGAAGATAAAAAATGTCAACCTGAAAGGAGAATAGTGACTACTTGTGTTTTGGCATGGGTGAGGGAGTGGGTGGAAAAAGAGGTTGAATTTTATCAGTGCATGGTATTTACATGCATAAAAATATTACATGGAACCCCATTAATATATGAAATAAATATATATTAATAAAATTTTTATTTTTTGCCTTTGTACTTTTATTTTTTGTTTTATTTTATGTGGATTATATTGAATATGGCATACATTTAGACTGTGCTTGGTGTCCTCTGCCCTCCCCTGCTCACTTCCCTTTTCCTCCTCTCAACAATGAGTGTCCAGGTTGACCATGCTACATTAATTATTATACACATATTTGAATGTAGCTCCTCCATTAATCAACCTCAACTTTCTTCCTCTTGTACCCTTCCATTCTAGCTTTGCTGAGATTTTCCCTCCATTATCTGGAGTCCCTCTGGTATTCCTAATAGTCTCTGGTTTGGACATTTTATTTTATTTTATTTTATTTTATTGGTTGTACTGGGGTTTCTGGAACCCTTCTACCTCTGGGCTATACTCCCAGACCTATTTTATGCTTTTTTAAATTTGGAAACAGGGTTTCTTAAGCCAACGCAGCTGGCTTTGAACCTGTGCAATTCTCCTGTCTTTGCCCCCCCAAGCATGGGGATTACAAGTGTGTTCCACCATGCCCAGTGCTAGTTTGGGCATTTTAGAGAAAACATATGTCTCTTCTCTTTCTGTGCTTGACTGATCTCACCTAACATTATGTTCCCTAGGTCTTTTCATCTTCTCGTAAATGACGATTTTTTTTTTTTATAGCTGAGTAGAATTCTATTGTGTGTATTTCCCATTATTTTGCAATTCATTCATTTGTTGATGGAGACCTAAGTTGGTTCCATATTTTGGCTATTATGAGTTGTTCTGCTATGAATATGGGTATACATATGTTACTGTAGTTCTCTGATTTCAACCCCTTTGGAAAAATACTCAGGCATGGTATAGCCAGGTCATATGCTGGATCTATTCCCAGTTTTCTAAGGAATCTCCACACTGATCTCCATAGCAGCTGGACTAGTTTGCACTCCCACCAACAGTGTAAAAGAGTTCCTCTTTCCCCACATCCTCACCAGCATTTGTTGTTATTTGATTTCTTTATGCTTGCCACTCTGATTGGGGTAAGATGGAATCTCATCGTAGTTTTGATCTGCTTTTCCCTGATGGCTAACGATGTGGAACATCTTTTCATATATCTATTGGCCATTTGTATCTCTTCTTCTGTGAAATGTCTATTCAATTCATTTGCCCATTTCTTGACTGGCTTATTTGTTTTGCTAGTATAGAGTCTTTTGAGCTCTTTGTATATTCTGGATATTAGCCCTCTATCCGAGTGGTGGCTGATAAAGATCTTCTCCCATTCTGTAGGCTTTCTCTTTAGGTTCTTAATAGTTTCTTTTGATGAAAAGAAACTATTTTATAGTTTTCTTTAGTTCTGAAGGGTCTTTACTCATCTTTTTCCTTGAACATTGATCTAGTGGCATGAGAGATGTGTTGAGATCACCCAATATTATTATACTTGGGTCAATTTGAAATCTGATGTCCTGAAGGGTTTGGTTTACAAATGTGAGTGCACCCACTTTTGGGGCATAAACATTTACTATCATTATATCTTATTGTGGAATTTATCCAATTAATAAAAGGAAGTGCCCGGCTTTGTCTCTTCTAATGTGTTTCAGCTTAAAGTCTGTTTAGTTGGGTATTAGCGTTGCTATGCCTGTCTGTTCTTGGTCTCTGTTAGTATGATATAGCTATTTTTATCTTTTCACTTTCAGTCTGTGAATGTCTTTGGCTGTAAGGTGAGGTTCTTGCAAGCAGCATATATTTGGGTTATGTTTTTTAATCCACATTGCCAGTCTGTGTCTTTTGATTGGTGAGTTAAGTCCTTTGATGTTCAGAGTTATTGAAATATGATTTTTGTTTCCTGTCATTATGTGTTCCATCTTCTGTTTGGTATAATATAATTTCTTCTTTAGTTGCCCTTATGATCAAATTCCTAAAATTTACTTCTTTTTTCCTCTTTATGGTTTATTTCTTTAAGCATTTTCTCTGTTGGGAATCCAGCCCAACAGCTAGCGGGGCTTGGAAAGATGATGAGTACTGACGAATCGAACACAAACCCATGAGCCGGGAGTCAAGTCAAGCAAGATCTCATTTATTCCTCTCCAAGCAATCATATATATAGCACCAAACCACGAGGGGAATTCCCATGGGAAATAGCCTAGCCTATCGGGGATAAAGATCACTAGCACATAGTTTACAGCCAATCCCAGGCCAGTACATGAGCCATTCATGTGTGCGGAAAGCTCCTTTAAAGGTAGAAAGGGAAAAACCGCTCAGTATCCCCACCCATAATGAATGGGGAAAACCACACCTTCCTAGCTTCCTCCAGGCGCCATCTTTGCCCCTTTTCTGCTGAATCACTTTACTTAAAGTTTTGCCTTAGGCCGTAGGCTGCTCAGGCCGAATCTCCTTAGGCGCTATATGGGCACACCCCATCATTTCTCCAATGTTGGATTTGTATTCATGAATTTTATGGGATTCTGCTTTTCAGGAAACACTTTTGTTTCTCCATCAATTTTTTTTTTTTTTGGGTCTGGGGATGGAACCCAGAGGCATTCGACCTCTAAGCTATACCCCCTTCCCTATTTTTTATTCTTTATTTTGAAACAGAGTCTCACTGAGTTGCAGAGGGCCTCACTAAGTAGCTGAGGCTGTCCGCAAACCGTGATCCTCCAGTCTCAGCCTTCTGAATTCTGGGATTAAAAGCATGTGCCACCACGCCCAGCTTTCTTCATCAATTTTGAATAATAACTTAGCTGGATTTAGCACTTTTGATTGGAAGTTGTTTTCTTCCAGGGTCTGTATCACATCATATAAGTCTCTTCTGGCATTCATAACTTCGGTTGTAAGTTTGGGTTAAGTTTTATTGTTTTGCCCCTATATGTTACCTGTTCTTTTGTTCTCACTACTTTTAAGATTTCTTTCTTGGCCACTATGTTGGTCATTTTGATTATTACATGGCATGGGGAGGTCCTTCTTTGATCTTGTCTTAATGATGTTATTTATGTCTCCTGAACATGTTGGTTCAAGTCTCTTTCCAAGTGTGGAAAATTCTCTGAAATTATTTTTTTAAGAGATTACAAATACCCTTGGTCTGTAACTCTATTCCTTCTTCAATGCCTTTTATCTGTAAGTTAGGATATTTCATGTTTTCCTATAGTTTTTGGATGTTTAGGTTTTGTTGCTGTAATGATTTCTGTATGCTGTTGACTATGCTTGTGCTTTTGAATGACCTAACTTCTAACAGTGATATTTTATTTTCCATTTCTTTTAATTTTTCAGAATTTCTTTCTATTGTTGTCTTCATTTCTTTACTCTTTTATTTCATTCCAGATCTCTTTCTGGTTTTTTCTTAGTGTTTCAATTTCCTCTTTCATCTTCTTTACACTTGCTTTCATCATACTGAAGATCAGGATTCAGAATTTTTTCACCCTGTGCTCTGTGCACCCTCGAGCCTTCATGCTCTCTGCCCTGGGCTCAGGCACTCTACCCTGCACCTGTGCTTTCCTACCACAACTGGCAAAGGGTGTCCAGTGTAATCTTGGAGCAATCCCCTGTAACCCTGTGTGGGTACTGCACCTTGAGCACTTTTCCTGGGTCTCTGGAGGTTCTAAATGGACTAGTCTGCTAGGTCCTGCAGCTGCTCTGGGCGGTCTTCCACTGAGTATCACATAATGCAAGTGGTTACCTGGTTGACCTGATGCCACCGGGTCTCTGAAGCGTTTGCTGTTCTACTGTGGGTGCTGTTTCTGGTGAGCGGCTCTTTTTCTATGTCCTGGAAGTCACTTAAGATGTGTGGTGCCAGTCACTTAAGATGCCAGTCACTTAAGATGCTAGAACTCTGTGGCCATTTTCAAGTTCTTGGATTGTTTTTCTGGATTTCTTGGGGCTGCCACACTGGTGTTGGCCAGAGCCTAGGCTTGCAATTTGGGCCAGTGGCCTGTGATGGCCCTGGCAGCCACACTTTGTTCTCAGCAGGTCAGTTGTACACTCAGGCTTTTTGCAATGGTTCTCAGAGTTCAGAGTACTGAATTCTTTATGCTGTGCTTACTGCTTCTGCTTTGGCTAGTGAGCTTTATTTATTTTGTCAAGATGCTGCCTTCTCAGTAGTTGAACTTTACTTATTTTAGCTACTGAGATGTGCTGAGTCTCGCAGTAACTATTTTGAATCCCACTGCCTTAATAAAATATTTTACAAATATTATATGAAATTACATAAGTAAATGACATAAATAATTTAAAGTACTCTCTTTTATTTACTTTTTATATCTTTATAACAATAAAAGCCTAAATCTTTTTGTGTCTCCGTGACGTTTGTGTCTTCATTTGTAACAGAATTATCATCTTTTTTTTGTTTTTTTGCAGATCTGGGGATGGAACTCAGGGGCATTTGACCTCTGAGCTACAGCCCCTGCCCTATTTTTTATTCTTTATTTTATTTTTTTATGTACAAGAAGTACTTATGAATAAAAAAGAATTTTATTTATTTATTTTTTTCTCATTGAGGTATATTTTTTTATTAATTTATTTTTTAAATTGGTGCATTGTAGTCATATATCAATCACATTGGAGTACAAGACTTGAGAGGATATACAAGCACACATCATCCAATTAGCCCTCCTCCAGTCCCCATCCCATTCTCTCCCCCTCCCTCCATCCCACGCTTCTTTGGTGATTTACTTTGATACATTTGTTTATGTACCTCCTGCGTTTTAAAGAGGCTCTGTCCTCCAGTATTACATACCCTCTGATTGGTCACATTAGTTGCTTCACTATAGGGCCCTTTCTATAGCTCAACCTCTTCCTGTTGCCCTTTTCCTCCTAGTTATTGCTGATTAAGAGAAGCGTCTGATTTATATTTTCTGCGGTATTTCTCTGTGCATGCTGCGTTGCAAGTACCGATCCCACTCTTGATGGTCCCAGTAGTGGCCTGGCTACTCAGTGGACTGATCCAGACCTCGCTGGCTCAAGCAGCGGCCTTGCCTCATGGGAGGCCCCAGTTCTGGTCTCGCTGGCCCCTGCACCGGTCTAACCCCTAAGCTGGCGTTGGTCCCGACCTTGGAGGCTGCAGGAGTGAACTTGCCTCACGCCAAGCTCCGATGCTGGCCATTGGCCCCTGCACCGGCCTAACCCCTTGGCAGGATTCCAATGCCGGCCTCGTTGGCCCCAGCACCGGCCTAACCCCTCGGCAGGTTCCGTTCCCGGCCTAGGAGGCCCCAGCACTGGCCATGCCTCACGGCAGGCTCCGATGCCGGCCTCGCTGGCCCCAGCACCGGTCTAGCCCTTCGGCAGGTTGTTATCCTGGCCTCGGAGGCCCCAGTACCGGCCTTGCCTCATGGCAGGCTCCAATGCCGGCCTCGCTGGCCCCAACACCGGCCAAACCCCTTGGCAGGCTCTTATCCCAGCCTCGGAGGTCCCAGTACCGGCCTTGCCTCATGGAAGGCTCCGATGCCAGCCTCGCTGGCCCCAGAACTGGCCTAACTCCTCGGCAGGCTCTTATCCTGGCCTCGGAGGCCCCAGTACCAGCCTTGCCTCACAGCAGGATCCAATGCTGGCCTCGCTGGCCCCAGCATCGGCCTCACCCCTCGGCAGGCTCCGATCCCGGCCTTGGAGGCCCCAGTACCGGCCTTGCCTCATGGCAGGCTCCGGTGCCGGCCTCGCTGGCCGCAGCACCGGCCTAAACCCTCAGCAGGCTCCGAAACTGGCCTCGGAGGCCCCAGCACTGGCCATGCCTCATGGCAGGCTCCGATGCCGGCCTCGCTGGCTCCAAAACCGGCCTAACCCCTCAACAGGCTCTTATCCTGGCCTCGGAGGCCCCAGTATCGGCCTTGCCTCATGGCAGGCTCTGATGCCGGCCTCACTGGCCCCAGCACTGGCCTAGGCCCTCGGCAGGCTCCGATCCCGGCCTTGGAGGCCCCAGCACTGGTCATGCCTCACGGCAGGCTCTGATGCCGGCCTCGCTGGCCCCAGCACTGGCCTAACCCCTCGGCAGGCTCTTATCCTGGCCTCGGAGGCCCCAGCACCGGCCATGCCTCATGGCAGGCTCCAATGCCGGCCTCGCTGGCCCCAGCACCGGCCTAACCCCTTGGCAGGCTCTTATCCTGGCCTCGGAGGCCCCAGTACCAGCCTTGCCTCAAGGCAGGCTCCGATCCCGGCCTAGGAGGCCCCAGTACTGGCCTTGCCTCATGGCAGGCTCCGATGCCGGCCTCGCTGGCCCCAGCACTGGCCTCACCCCTCGGCAGGCTCTTATCCTGGCCTCGGAGGCCCCAGCACTGGCCTTGCCTCACGGCAGGCTCCGATGCCAGCCACGCTGGCCCCAGCACCGGCCTAACCCCTCGGCAGGCTCTTATCCTGGTCTCGGAGGCCCCAGCACTGGCCTTGCCTCACAACAGGCTCCGATGCCGGCCTCGCTGGCCCCAGCACCAGCCTAACCCTCGGCAGGCTCTTATCCCGGCCTCAGAAGCCCCAGTACCAGCCTTGCCTCATGGCAGGCTCCGATGCCGGCCTCACTGGCCCCAGCACCGGCCTAACCCCTCGGCAGGCTCTTATCCTGACCTCAGAGGCCTCAGTACCGGCCTTGCCTCATGGAAGGCTCCTGGCCCTGGCGCCCGCCTAACCCCTCAGCAGGTTCCTATCACTGTCTCTGTGGTTATTATTTCAAAGGTTCCAGGTGTAATGTATCAGATCTCTGCTTCCCCTGAATATTGGCCACTGGCATTGCCACTGCCTCCACCGTTTCAAATCCTTCCCAGGCTCTTTTTCCACTCTGAATGTTGTCCAGTGTTCCTAAGCATGCGTGATGGTAGCATTCGACATTTGGTGTAATTTCTCCAAAAAAATAAAGTTGGTAGGATCTGGTTTCTGCTTCTCCTGAATACAAGTCTCTACCACCATCGAGGAGAACTCTTTCAACACCGCATTTCTCCTTGGTCTCCGCTAAACTCTCTCCTTACAGGTGATGTCTGAGATTCTTAACAATATAGAGAAATAGCAGTCCTCTTTCACGGCGAATTTTTCCATAAGTTCCAGTGCATTTAGATAAGTTTTGTCTGCATCTCCAGTGTCCTGGCATCCATAACGGCTTTCTTACCTCCTCTCCGATATTTTTCTTTATCTTTTTCTGTTCTGGGCCCGGTTTCTCCAGGGGTCTGGCGTGCTACTCACAGTTCGGCCAGGGCCCAGAGTCCTGCGACCTGGGGCCCGGCTGGCGTGCCTCACGAGCGACTCCCACCCAGAACCCAGCGTCTTACTGGGCCCGGTTTCTCCAGGGGTCTGGCGTGCTACGCGCAATTCGGCCCGGGGCCCAGGGTCCCGCGACCCGGCCCAGGCTGGTTTTTATTCTTTATTTTGAAACTGGGTCTCACTGAGTTGCAGAGGGCCTCACTAAGTAGCCGAGGCTGTCCGTGAACCACGATCCTCCAGATCTCAGACTCCCGAATGCTGGGATTACAAGTGTGTGCCACCAAGCCCGGCTTATCATACCATTTGAAAGATTCATTATTGATCCAATGTGATAAGGACATGTACTATTAGAAATCAAATACAAACACAAGATCATATACAATTTATTACATAGGTAAGAGGAATTTTCAAGCTACAAGGCAATTATTTGATATAATTTATATGTAAAACAATATAGTATTTTCTCATTACACAGTATTGCTTATTTTCACAAGACCATAATTTTAATTTAACATAATTTTGAACTTAAAGTTTTGTTTTATTCAGTAATTAAGTTTAAAATTTTTAATAGGCAAATTTCCCCACATAACATTTTATGTAGAATTTTATCAGCTTATTTAAAATTATACCATCAGCTCTTGCTACAGTTACTAGGCATTAAAAATAAAGAAAAAAATGCCATAAGCATATGGGAATAATCATTTGTCATCATTGATAGGAAAATAGGAAAAATTAATCATGCTAGTTCTGTACTATATATATCCACAGTGGAACATTGTCCCACTACATTGCAGAAGATTGTCCACACCATCCTTTGTAAAAGAAAACATGCTCCACAAACTGTTTATTAAACACTTCTCACAAGTCTATGAGTTGACTGGTCTCATTTACTGATATAGGCTTGATTTGCCTGATTTTTGGCTACATTTTCTCATACATCTCTCAGAGTTGGCTGGATGACACAGATTTAGGATGCCCTTGACTTGGATCAATCCACATTTATCCATATTTTTCTTACATCTGACTAGCTGGCTAGCCCAGCCTGTTCTCATAGTGGTGGCAGGGGTCCAAGAGAGAACAGAAACAAAGAAGTATTTTCTCAGGCTTCCACTTGTATTAAGTTTTCCTCTGACCTTTTGGCCAAAGCAAATCAAATGACTGAATTCAGAGTCAATGTGGCAGATCCTTAATGCAGGTGTGTCCTTTGGACCCAGGGATGTGCAAAAAGTCAGTGTTGTTAGTACAATCGGTTTGCCACAGATTGCATGACAGGCTGCAGGGAGAGAGATTTATTACATTTGGGGAATGTTCAAAGGTGTTAATAGGACCTATGAAAGTTTTGAATATGTATTTCTAAGTTAAGAGGAGTAATTAAATTTTTACATAGAGTAGCAGAAGGAAGTGAGATATTCTTGGACATGCTATGGATATAAAGTATTTAAAGTAGAAAATTAAAACTGTAAAGTTGATATGGGTGATGAAAAATCCATTTTTTGACCTTAAACTGTCATAGCAAAAGCAATATGAGATACACATTTCATAGTGGTAAATAGGCAAGGTTAGAGGAGGTCACCACAGAGGTGTCAACGTGGCTGCTGTGGTGAATTTGATAGATAATGATTTTCAAGAAAAGGGAAATGAGCCAACAATTAAACCAACATTTCTCTTACTCCTGATTTTTATTTATTTTGCATTATATGTTTTTCTTAAAATATAGTGAAATTGGATGTTTTCTAAAATTTGAGTTTTTCTTTTATTCAAGTTTGATTACCAAATGCAAGATTTATTTATAAGCAAAATAATAGTCATGATTGTAGTACACAGACTAAAGTTTTAGATTCCAAAAATCTCATCTCCAGCAGCTTTTAACCAATTTTTTCCCCCACAAGACAAGCACCTTGAGGTATAATAATCTTCTGGGGATTTGTGTAACTGGTTTAATGATATGTGGCTTTCTTTATTGCTTATTAAATATAAATAATCGTTTAGTGTTAATTTCTTTCAGTCCAGTGGTAATAGGAAGAAAAGTAAAATTAAAACTACAATATTTCTTCATACCTCTTGCTTATATCAGAGTACCTAGAGGGTCATGCAATTTTTATGTGTAGAATTTAAGATTTATGTCCAAATTAACAAATCCTTCCCTTACAAAGCAATCTAAAGACAGATTATACACATGCTTTAAAAATAAAATAAAAATAGTGCTGTGGATGCATTTCAGTAGTAGAGTGCTCATCCAGCAGGCTTGAGTCTCTGGGTTTGATCTCCAGCACTGCAGAAAATAAATACATACATACACAAAATAAAAGAATTATCAACATCAACTTTTACAATATTACTTTAAAAATTTGTTGTTATAATATGTGTTAGAAAATAAACTATTTTTCCTAGACTATAATCATTGTATATAAATATTTGGAAATATTGGCTCTGAAGTATTTATAGAATTCAGAAAATTTTTCTTAGGAAAATGCTAGTATAATGTTAGCATGAATTGTCCACCTCTTCTTGTTTCATTTTTAAGTATTATGTTATCTTTAAAAAAATTTTTTATTGGTGCATTGTATTCTTAATGGGATGCAAGATGGCAGCTATACCAGAAGCACATTTATATACTGCAGTACAAAAATGCATAGTAATTGAGAACTTCACATAAATGTTCATTTAATACTATTAAAGTCCATAAATTTCACTCTAAAAATTAACATATTTCAAACTTTATTATTTTTTTTTTCATGGTACTGGGGATTGAACCAAGGGGCATTCTACCTCTGATTCTTTTCATTCTTTATTTTGAAATAGCATCTCACTAAGTTGCAGAGAGCCTCACTAACTAGTTGAGGCTGTCCATGAACTGAGATCCTCCTGTCTCAGCCTCCCAAGTACTGGGGTTATAAGAATGTGCCACCATACACCTGGCTCATTTCATACTTTAAAAAGCCATTATTTTTATTCCATTAATATAACTTATTTTTGTGTCCTGCTATTGATATTTTATAATTAAATTTATGTTATAGTTTTCTAGTGTTACAAAGAAAAAATACACATCCTTAGATATTAAATTTTTGCAAGCTTGTAGTTTGAGATTGATAATTTAATTCTTCCTTTTAATTGAACTTTAATGGGTAATTTTACAGTTTTGATTTGTGTATGACATTATTAATACAATAGGCCTTTCATCTATGAGGGTTACCAAAAGAGTAACTCTAAAGACAATCTATTTTAAAAATGTGCATCATTACTGGATGATGAAAGAAAATAATAAATTTATAATTTTATTTCAAAGAAGCACCAAATATGATCATTATAATTTCTTAGAATCCAAGAAAGACCATTTCAGATGAATTGTGGAGTAAGCACCAACTACTAAGACAAAAGAATCATAGTGTCTGTTTCTTTATGTTTGTTGTAGCATTATTAAATAATTTTCTGTCATTTACAAAAAATCTCTGAAAGCCGGGTGTGGTGTTCTCTTAAGCCAGGGCAGCTGGCTTTGAACCTGCATGATCCTCCTGTCTCCACCTCCCAAGCATGGGGATTACAAGCATGTGCCACCATGCCCAGCTTCATAATTACAATTCTAAAAATGAATATTCATTTATTTCAATCTTGATTTTTCTTCCCCAGAGATAATTTATACAGAATATACTTGGGAAACATTTCTTTTACCATGTTGTCAAATAATTAATATTTCTATAAGTTGAAGATAAACAATACAATAGCATATAGAATATATGACAGAGATAAATTATAGAAATAGCCATTTTTCATAAGAGCCACTAGACAAATAATTCACAACATATTAAACCAATTATTGATTACAGAGCTCAAATTTGTTGAACAATAGCTTTGATTATTTAAATTTTTTTGTTGAAAAGAGTCAACACTATCTGTTACAGCTTCAGGATTTGAGGGGAAATAGAGTATACTGATGGGGAAACTATTTATTTAAATAGAACAGTGGAATTATTCTCAAACCTCATGTGTGTCAATCTCATGGAGAATCACTAATAGAGCAGTAGTGACATTCAAAATCATTACAGAAGAAGCTACTAAAGTGTTTTTTTTTCCCCCTGAGAGTTTCTGGCTCACTGTATCTCAGTACCATGTATCCATCTAATTACGCCAATTGTCAAGACAACATACTGAAGAATGCAGTGCAGAGATTACATTTTTAAAAATTATTGTACCACTTGTTTGAAAGATGTACATATCTTAGAGTACCAATGCCAATCTGAATTTCCTCTACAGGAAGGTAGAGGAGTGGGAAGGGAACCAGGGGAAAGCCCAACTAGTGCTCTCTGCATGTATGTCACTATCTTCATGACCTGCATTATGATGTGGGGCTATAATGCACCAATAAAAGTATTAAAAGATACAGGATAAAGAGATTTAGGACCAAGTTAACAGATTTTGGAAGTCATAATCTCACCTAGAATTTTATAATCATCAACATTTTCTTAAAAGTGAAAAGTAATTTTTTTAAATACTAGAAAACTACAAACTTACTAACTCTGTCAGCAGAAGACATACCTTATAAGAAATTTAAAAGAAGCTCCTTAGGTGAAATCACTTATCAGTACCTCCCTTTAATCTTCCTTTTCCTCTCCTGGTTTCCTTCCTCTACCCTAATGGTTTCCCTTTTACTTTTATACCTAAATTCTGTTGTATGCCAAAAATAAATATGCCATAATAAAATTTAATATGTATAATTAATATGCACAGACAAATGTCAAAAAATTCTTTTTTTTGGTATGGGGGGGTATTGAACCCAGGGCATTCTACTTTTGAGATATAGTCCAGCCTTATTTCATTTTGAAACAGTGTAGCTAAATTGCTTGAACCTGTGATTCTCCTGTCTCATTCTCCCCAGTACTGCAATTACAAGCATGTACCACAATGGTTGACTTAAAAAGTTCTTTTGGGAGAAGGAATTTCATATTGGTCAGAAACCCTATCTACATGAGGAAAAGAAACATAAGTGTAGGAATAAATAAAAGCCAAATAGATTCCTATATTTGTATGGTTCTTTATTGATACAAAGAACAATAATAGCAATGTATATGATGGGGTGTGTCCATACAGCGCCTAAGGAGATGCAGCCTCCCTCGAGATGCAGCCTCAGTCGGCCTAAGTGGCCTGCAGCCTAAGGCAAAGCTTTAGGTAAAGTTTAAGAATTTCCGCAGTAAAATGATTCAGCAGAAAAGGGGCTAAGATGGCGCCTGGAGGAAGCTACGAAGGCGTGGTTTCCCCATTCGTAATGGGTGGGGAGACTGAGCAGTTTTTCCCTTTTTACCTTTAAAGGAGCTTTCCGCACACACGATTGGCTCATGTACTGGCCTGGGATTGGCTGTGAACTACGTGCTAGTGATCTTTATCCCAACAGGCTGGGCTGTTTCCCATGGGAATTCCCCTCGTGGTTTTGTGCTATATAAATGATTGCTTGGAGAGGAATAAATGAGATCTTGCTTGACTTGACTCCCGGCTCGTGTGTGTGTATGTTCAAGCTGTCGGCACTCTACCTTCCTGCTCAGCCCCGCCACTGACGGGAGGGCAGGGACCCCCGTCATGTATAGAGATATAGCATGTGGAAAAGCGAAATGAATTACAGTAATATCATAAGGTACAGTAGCAAAGAACTGAAAATAGTCTGCTATAAAGTACTTGACCTATGCAAGAATATAGTGTTCCCTGAAGTTGGCCTTAAATTAGTTAAAGATGTGTATTTTAAGCTCAAGAGAATAGTAGTTCTGAAGAACCTGAAATTGTAGTGTTTCTGAGTCTTATAGCAAATTTCAAAAGCAGTAAAATGTATAGGTCATAATATAATTCTGAACAGTTTATGTGTTCTTATTCATTTGAAAGCCACATTGGCATGGTTAAAATTCATCTTCTGATATGAAGAAATTGAATTATAATATTTGAAATCACTTCAGCACCAGCAAAGAAATTTGATGAAGAAAGCAGAGATTTCTGAATGGCAGCAATGCCCCTGTTTTCATATCCTAATGAGCTAATTTGCTTGAAAGTCACTTAATGTCTTTGATCATGAGTGCTTCTGTTTCTGAGTTTGGTCCAAATTTGAGCCATTTCAAATCTATTTTTCTGAAAGTCCAATGAAGTAGCAGAAAGAACATAATTCTACAAAGGTAATAATTCACCTTACAATAGTTTAGAATTTTCAATCTTCTGTTATATTCTTTAAATAGTATTTAGATATTTTATTCTTTCTTTCTTTCTTTCTTTCTTTCTTTCTTTCTTTCTTTCTTGCTTGCTTGCTTGCTTTCTTCCTTTCTTCCTTTTTTCCTTTCTTCCTTTCTTTACTTCTTTCTCTTTCTTTTTGCAAATACTTATTCTTCATGTTTTCTCATCCAGAGACCTCTCTCTCTCCTGTATTTCTCATCCTTATTGTTCCTTATTCTCTATCCTTTGAGACCTTCTTATTTAACTTGTGTTTTCTTTATGATTTTAGCATGTCATATATTTTGTTCCTAATCTTAATTATCTTTTATTTTATTTACAGCTCTCTAGAAATTTCAGAAATACTGTCTTCAAATTTTACTTAATTCCTGGTATCCAGGATGTACTAAAAAATGCTACTTAAATGAATGTTGATGATCTAACACACAAAAAATTGTCATCTTGTCAAGGCTCTTTTATCTCAAAATTGCTTATGAATGAAAACAAAAGGAAACAGCAAAAGCTGTTTGCTAAAGTTTACATGTGATTCAGCAGCCCCTAGGTTTATCTGGGCTCATTTCAGGACATCCGAGATGATATTTTCTGAACAGCTGACACTCAATTCAAGCATATCTGGCAGACTCTGCCTTCCAGTGACCACGAGCACTTTTCTTCTGGGATTAAACTCCTAAAACTGTGAAAGCTCTAATGTGAGTGATATTTTTGCTCAATTACTATTAACTCAGCAGAGAATTTCAATATTGACATTTCATCTGATTACTTGATTATTGACTTCCATTATTAACCAGTATTTCTAAAATCAAATAAGTAGAAAATATCTTCCTTTCTGGACATAATTCTGAATTCTATGACTCATTACATATATTACATCAGGTAGTTTAAATAAAATGAAATGTTCCAGAAATATTTATTAAATGAAGATGCAGATAAAACTAAACCACTCTTAAAAAAATAAGCCTATTAAAAAACCCTCATGCCTAGCACATCAACATATACTGAAAATAAATGGGAAAATTGAATTAGACAAAAATAATTAACATAAAATTAATTCTTATGTTAATTCAGGTACTTTAAATAAAAGCATCTCATTATCAAAAACTTTAGAATAACATTGTCCAGGAAGACTGTTGAGTTGTTGTCTTGTTTTATTCTTAAGAAATTGTCACCAGAATTAGAAAAGTGTTTTGGGGGCTAAAATGTCTATGGTAAATAGTCTTTTTAATTATCACATCTCTATTAAATGCTTAGGACTCGACCTTTGAGGAGTCATGGTGAACCAAAAGCTCTTTGGTATATTCACTGAATGACTCCTGAGGAGAGCCCGGGGAGCTTAAATGCCAGTTGATTTTGTGAAATATCAGACTTGAAAGTGAGGCTCGCACACCTGCCACGAGGCATTAGCAGGAGCATCCAGCAGCCCAGAGTAATGTAAAAACAGAAGCTTGTTCAAACCTTCCATCTCACATGAAATAGTATTGGATTTTGTCTCCCCCTGATGCTTTTGTGGCTTATTCTTTATTCAGGGCTTCCTTCTCCTGCAAACTGAACCAGCAACTCTGTCTACATCAATATCTTAATTCTTCTTCTTCTTAATTAAATCAATGACAAGCAGGTGATTCTTTTCATTTTTCATAGTTATTCATGGTTATTCTTTTGACTTTAAAGATGAGTATGTGGTTACTTTCATTTTTTAGAGCTATTCTTCAGACTTTCACAATAAGATAGCATAACAAGTATGCAAAGAATTAAAATTTGGCAGGAATTAGGTAATACAAAAATAAAGGCAACCAAACTAGGGTTAATTTATTCACTCATATGTTCATCTCAACAAATAGTATTTTAAATACTAGTAGAATAGACCGACTGTTCTAGGCTCGAAACATATGGCAATATGTATTATATTAAACAACGAACAAGGAAATGAGGGAGAAAGTGAGATACAAGGAGAAACAAAGATAATGCTAAAATTTTCATGCCTTTATTTCTGTTCAATAACTTATGTTTTTATTACTTTCATATTGCAACATACTTTTACCCTTTTTAAAATTTTTGTGGTCCATATGGTTTCAGGAAATATTATTGTGCAGAATGACTACCTTATTTTTGGCAGTTGAGTTCAGGAGGCAAATATTGCTTTAAAATTAATTCAAGTCAGTACATGATTCTCTTAAATATATTTAATAGTTGAAGTCAGACTGATTTCATCATTCAATTAACTGATTAGACACTGAAAAAATGATTTATTGTCAGATTACTTTCCTTACACTAGAAACTTTCAGGAAATCCTTTAATTGCTGATCTTACTGGGGAATTTTATGATTTGTGATATCACTCTCACAAGAATTAGCCCTATTCAATCTTATAGAATAAATATTTGCTAAAGAACAACCTATGGAATTCTTGAAGATAGCATAATGAATTAGAATTAAAATGACTGGGGAGATTACTTACTTATATAATTTATGATAATTTAAAAATTTTAGAAGTCTCTGATTAGCACAGCAGGGACATGCTGATTTTTATATTTCTTATTCCAAAAACTAGTCATCATTTTATTCACACTCAGCTATGAAGAAATGATCTAATGGACTTTCTAAAGTTTTATAAGAAAGAAGTTGATTGTATAAACTTCCAACGAAAAATTTTCTAGGTTCAAAGAAATGCTATGTGAAGAATGATAAAAGTCATTTTTATTTTGGTGTTATTTTTTCTCAGTCACTGTTACTTTGTATGGTAGACATATAATATTCTTCCCCTTGAAGATAGAGTTTATGATTTGCCCCTCACTAATAGAATATAGTGAAAGTGTTGAAATGACATTTTTTTCTATTAGGTTATATTATATAAAATATGGTCTTAGATGAATAGAGGTAGATTCTCTCCTAATGGCCTTGATGAAGACAACTGCAGAAATATGAGATACATATGAAAAAGGCCTAATGCAGGAAAGTGAGGCTATCTTAGGCAGTTGAGGACATTATATTCATAATTATTCCAATAACTTTATTAATTTTGAAGGAGTGCAAGTTCCAGAAAATAATACATTCTAGCTGTATTCTCTGCAGTATTCTCTGTATGAGAATACAGCTAGAACTTCCCAGCAGAGGACCCAAATAAACTGTGCCTAAACTTATCATAACTCACAGAAATGGTAAGACAGAAAATGTGTGTTATTTTAAAGGCAAGGATCTCCATTCTCTTGCCTTCTATTCAGTAGGGTACCTGAACTATTAGCAAGAGTAATCAGACATGATATAGAAATAAGACAGACACAAATAGAAAAGAAAGAAATAAAATTATCACTTTCCACAAAGAATGTGATACTAAGCTTACAAGATCCCAAAAGTCCTACTAGATGTCTACATCTCATACACAATTCAGCAAAGTAGCAGGATACAGAATCAACATACAAAAATTGCATTAACAATGAATCCGATAATTTAAAAAATCAGGAAAACATTTTTTTTGGTGGTACTGGCGTTCCTGGAAACCCTTCTACCTCCAGGATACACTCCCAGACCTATTTTATATTATTTTTATTTGGAAATAGGGTCTCTTAAGCCAGCGAGGCTGACTTGGAACCTGCGCGATCCTCCTGTCTCCACCTCCCAAGCGAGGGGATTATAAGTGTGTGCCACCACACCCGGCATCAGGAAAACAATTTTATTCACAATATTCTAAAGAAATCTAGGAAAAAAATCTAACCAGAGAAGTGAAGGATCTTTACAACAAAAATTATAGAAAACTGGAAAAAGAAATAGAGAAAAATACAAGAAGATGGAAAGTCTCCTATGTTCATGCATAGACAGAATTAATATTATTAATATGACCATATTACCAAAAGCAATCTACACATTTAATACAGTCTCTATTAAAATATTGAACACATTCATCACAGATCTAAAAATAATAGTCCTAAAGTTTGTATGGAAGAATAAAACAACCATAATAGCCAAAATAATTCTAAGCAAAATGAATGATGCTGGAGGCATCACAATGCCCAACATCAAATGATACTAAAGAACATATAATAACAAAAACAGCAGCATGATACTGACATACAAATAGTCATGTGGACCAATGGAAGACACAGACAAGTCCAGAGAGATACAGTCATCATTGACAAAGGTGTCAAAAACATTAATTAAACAGCCTTTAACAACTGATGCCAAGAAAACTGGATATCCATTTGAAGAAGAATGAATCTATACCCTTGTCTCTTACCCTGCACAATGTCAGCTTAAACTAGATTAAAGACCTAAGAATCAGACCAGAAAATTTGCAACTACTAGAAGAAAACATAAAGGAAACATTATAACATACAGGCATAACAATGACTTCCTCAATAGGATTCCTAATGCAGAGAATAATACCAAGAATTAATAAATGGAATGGCATCACACTAAAAAGCAAAGGAAACAAAAGTATAAAGACAGTGCCTACAGTATGGGAGAAAATCTTTGCCAGCTGCTTTTTGGACAGAAGGCTAATATTTAAAATATATAAAGCACAGCAATAAAACCCATTATAAGTATAAAGAGGAGCCTACTGCCAGCATAGGGGAAAGTGTTTGCTGGCTACTTTTCTGACAGAGCATCAATATCTAGAATATATAAAAAACTCACAAAACCCTCAACAACAACAACAACAACAATAGCAACAACAACAAAACCTCCAAATAATTCATTCAATAAATAGGCAAATGAAATAAATAGATATTTCTCAAATGAAAACATACAAATGGCCAGTCAGGCATGGAGGCGCATGCCTATAATACCAGCACTTGGGAGGCTGGGACAGGATAATCACAGGTTCAAGGCCAGTGTGTAGTAACTTAGTGAGAACTTATTTCAAAAAATTTAAGGAAAGAAAGAAAAATATAAATGGCCGATAAATATATGAAAAAATATTCAACATCTTTAGCCATCAAAGAAAGGCAATCAAAATTGAACTGAGATTTTTATCTCACTTTAATTAGAATACAAATAACAGTGAATACTGGCAGAGATATGGGGCAGGAGTTAGGGAAAGAACTCATATGCTGTTGGTAAGATTTTAAATTAGCACAACTACCGTAAAAATCAGTATTAGTTATTCACAAGATTAGGAATGGGACAACCATATCATCCACTTATACCATTTCTGGATATTTGTCTCAAAAAATTAAAGTCAGAAATTTAGAATACTATGATGATGCAGGTATACTCATGTTTATAGCATTACAATGATCATAGTTAAGTTACAGAAACAGCCTAGGTGTCTGTGACCAGATGAATGGAAAGGTATTTCATAAAAACAGAGGAAGGAGCAGTCGAGTAAAGGAAGGTACCTGGAGGAGGGGCTGTGGTAGGAGAAGGTTCTGGAAGGTACTAGGGAATAAAATTTTTAATTTTATTGAGATAAAATTGTATTATGTGCAAGTAAAAATATGTCACAATGAACCCACTATTGTATATAATTATGGTGCATTAATAAGCAAAGAAGAAAAAAAATATGTGTTATTTTAAGCTGCCAAGTCTGTGGTGATTTGTTACACAGCAGTGGAAGTCTAATACACAGGGTCTTAGCATTTATTGGTTATAGAAGAGGGTAGTAAAATATGATTGTTCAAAAAATTAACCAAATTAGAACTACTTATAATTTTTAACATATGCACATCAAGAGAAATAAATCAAGTAGTATGGCTAATTGAATTTGATAAATCAAACAAGTTTATATGACCATCACCAAGACAAGGAAATGGAACAAGATAGTTTTCTCTGTGAGATTAAAATTCCTTGGGTCTTCTTGCTCTTCGAATAGATCTTTAAACTATACATGATTTTCTTTAAAATCATGCATTGGTCAATTGAAAACAATTCACTAAATTAAGCAAATATTCCAGACATTAGAATTTTTCATTGTACACTATGAAAATATTTCATTTGTTAATATTACCACTGATATCACCAGAAGATAATTTTTTTTAATGATACTGGGAATGGAACCCAGGGGCATTCTACCTCTGAGCAATACCCTCAGCCTGATTTTTTAATCTTTATTTTATTTATTTTTTAAATTTTTTATTGAACATGAATTGTATACATTTAAATTATACTTGGTGACCTCTCTTCCCCCGCCCCTGTTTTTCTTTCCCCCTCCCACCAATGATTGTCCAGGGTAACCATGCCATATTCACAATTTTACACATATTCGGATGTAGACCCTCATTAATCAAGTTTAGTCTTCCTCCTCCCCTATCTTTCCATTCAAGCTTTGCTGCACAATTCATAATAGCCAAAATATGGAGCCAACCCAGGTCTCCATCAATAGATGAATGAAATGCAAAACTCTGGGAAATACACACAATGGAAGTCTACTCAGCCATAAAGAAGAACAAAATAATATCATTTGCAAGAAGATGGAAAGTCCTGGAGAGCATTATGTTAAGTGAGATCACCCAAGCACAGAAGGAGAAGGTACATATGTTCCCTCTAATTGCCCAAACTAGGGAACATAGAGGATACCAGTGGTGCTCCAGGTAATGGAGGGGAAATACCAGCAAAGCTTAATCTTTATTTTAAAACAGGGTCTTACTGAGTTGCAAAGGGCCTCACTAAGTAGTTGAGGCTGTCCACGAAATGCAGTCTTCCTGTCTCAGCCTCCTGAATACTGAGATTACAAGTGTGCACCACCACACCCAGCTCACCAGAAGATAATTTTAAGTTGTAAGCCTCTACTTGTCATGTTCATGGTGGTAAAAATAAAATTTTAATTATTTTTGTTGGAAAGCTTAAATTTTTTGTAAGAAATAACTATTTTTCTTTAAGTGATAGAAGAAAATTTCAAGAAAGTATCTACCCAGTGCCTAAGTTGCACAGAAATTACAGAAGTCATGCTCTTTTAATTTTTACTTAGTAATATTTATTTTTAAAATTAACCATAAGGATAAAGCTAATTTTATATAATATATAACATTAATCATTTATAAACTAAATTTATATAATTGCATGTAATTTAATATACTCATCATTTTAAATTAGCTGTTTATTACAAATTATCCTGTTTTTTCTTTCCTATAAATGTCATTTATATGCAGATATCACTATAAAATACAGTATGAAGTGAGACTATAATGCAATGATAAAAGTACTAAGAAAGAAAGCTTTGTAGTAGTCAAAATATTAATTCATTGATGGCATTTATTTTCATATGTGACACATATTCTATTATCTGCAATATTTTTTCTCCTGTGAAAAATATGTATCTTTCTCCTTTAGAAAAGGAAACAGTCAAGATTCTAGGCCAAAGTTTATATTTCATTTACTTTAGAGGATTTACTAAAGTGTACTTTCTCTTTGTTTCAAATTATAGAGAGATTTTAAGTGAATTGTTTTCCTAAAATTTTGTAGCATGAATCCAGAATACCAGTTCATGTCTTAAGCTATAGAAGCCTAATGAGCCATCTGTAGACCACCACTCTCTCTGCGCTTATTTGGTAATTTCTTGATTAATACTAATTAATGACATGTCACTGTTCATTTAAAATGAATGATGAAAATGATTATTCAACCCTGATATTGAAGTCATGCAGCAACTTGGCACCAAATGTCTATGTCAGGAGGCAGTGCCAGGCTCAAGAGGACTCCATGTTATTTCCACTTTCTGCTACAGTAAACTGGAATTAAATGATATTTGTTTTTAGGTAGGCTAGGTCTCTAAAGGCATGATGGATGATTTAGCTTCCTCTCATAGCTTCTGTTTGATTTATTTATAAATGGCTTTGGGTGGTAAATTAGGTAAACTGCATAGCCTCAGAGCAGCTAAGGAGGACTTGCTGAACAAAGGACTCAGAAAAGAAGACCTTTCTTGAGCATTCTCTTCTCCCATCTTTATCACCTTGTTGTATTTTTATGTTTTCAAGAATTTTGTTTACTCAAGGTTAAGAGTTCTAAAAAGAGAGGTTTTATTATTCTGAGTTCTTAATGTCTCTTCTTCATAACTTTACTTCCTTGATAACAATTGGGATAATTATGCACATGAATGATTTGCAAATTCAAAAACTTGTGTGTATATGTTGCAGATTTTTGAAGAATATGGGAATAGATGCAGTTATAGTACACTTTAGCAAATTTAACCTTTTATATCTGAAAACTATGATGTTATCTTAAAACAGATGATAATAGGCACATATGAGCTAAATAAAACAAAAAGAAAACAAGAAAATATTCTGTTACAAACCTAGGAAAGATCTCCAGCAATGACTATGTCAAAAAACCAAGTTGGGTTTGATCATAATCTTCTAGCAAAGGAGAATAATATTTTAATGTGTGTTTTTTGATGCACTATATTCTCACATCATAATGTAACTATATGGTGACAGTGGCATACATGCACATAACACATGGTGACCCCACCTTTACATTTCCCTCCTTCCTGATAAAAAGTACTGGAATTGACATTAGTATATTTATTTATGTACAAATATTTCTGTTAATGAACCTCAGCCTTCGACCTTCCCTTCCATCAGACCACGTCTTTGGTTCCACTAAGTTTTTTTCCTTCATTGTATGGAGTTTTTCTGGTATCCCAAAAACTCCATAGCTTTTGCATATTAGAGAAAACATATGACCCTTCACTTTCTGTGACTGGCTAATCTCACTTAACATAATCTTTTTTAGGTCCTTCCGTTTTCTTGCAAATTATATAATTTTTTTCTTATTATTCATTGCTGAGTAAAATTCCATTGTGTATATTTCCTATAATTTTTTAATGTATTTGGCTGTTGATGGACACATAGTTTGGTTATATAATTTGGTTATTGTGAACTGTGCTGCTATGAATATGGGTATGCACATATTAATGTAGTTCTCTTATTTTAGCCTCTTTGGAAAGGGGCACTGTTATACCTGGGAGTGTTATATCTGAATCATATGGTAGATCTATTCCCAGCTTTCTGAGGAATCTCCACACTGATCTTCATAGTGGCTGAATGAGTTTGCAATCACCCCAACATTATAAAAGAGTTCCTATTTTCCCACAAAAAAATATAGATCACTTCACAAATTTGCATGTCATACTTGCTTAGGGACCATGCTAATCTTCTCTGTATTATTCCCATTTTAGTATATGTGCGGCTGAATCAAGCACAGAGGAATGCTTTTAAAAACAAAATTTTAACAAGGATACAAATGAAAATATGTAATAAAATTTATATGAGGCTAGCACAGGGTTAGGATTAGAATTTGGTGATTTGTGGGTGGACTTTAAAAACCTGAAAACTGGCATAGAAATAAGTTAAAATGAAAAGGTGGGAGTACTTTTAACTGACTGGTGACCTTCCAATGAGCTCTTTTCTGAAATTTTGTGATTTTTGTTCTTAAAAATAACCGTGGAAATAAGACTATTTGATTTTGAATTCTCAGTATATTTTTGTTCACTAGACTAATACATTCAGTTACTTATCATCTCCACTTCAGTCATCCTTTAGTCAGGGCTGCAAGCCTGACTGTCTATCAAGATGCTCAATAAACATTTGGATTTGCACAAAAATTACTTATTATTGCTTCTGCTGCATTGTAGTTATATTATGTGGAGAGATAGTGGACTTAAGGATTATGGAAAAATGATTTCAGGACTAGTGCAAAGATCAACACTAGAAAAACAATGTTAGTGATAAGACTTCGTAGTTGACTCTAAGCCAGAAACCAAACATGCCACTTATACCAAGAGGCCAGATTTCAACACCAATTTGAAAATACAACAGAACCACATAGAATGTTACTAGACAAATTATCTAATTTACTGATATTTTTTTCAAATGGGTTTAGTTATAGTAAAGATCCCAGAAAGACTTATAGAGATATTTTTCTCTGACATGTTAACTTGAGAAGACAGTATTTTACTTAAAATTGCTGTGTTTTGACTATAATGTTGTGAACTTATTGGGTGAGAAGATACATACCTAAATGTGATTATTTAGTTCTCTTGACAATCTTTCAACCATAGTAAATAGGATCATTTCTTTTTGTTTTTGATCCTCTTGGAAAGTATGCGATGGAGAGACTTGAAACCAGAAAATGGATGTCCAAATTTCTACATCACTGGATAAGATTTGGCACTCAATCAAAACCCAAACATTTAAATTTCAATTATCTGAATATTTTCTCTTCAAGAGAAAGAATAAATTGGGCAATATGGACCAAAGTGATAGCAGGGATTATGTAGAGAACAAGTGTTTGTTAAGCAAGATAGCAAATTTCTCTTCAGTTTATACTTTGTACCAAACAGGTTTTGTGATCAAAATGTATTTTCAGGTATTGGTGACCCCCTAATAATTAAGCTTTGGCCAGAATATAAGATTGTTTGTGCTACATAGTTTTGATGTCACTCAACAAAAGTTATCTGGCACCAGACAGAAAAAAAATTAAAGATTGTATTATAAAGTAGATCTAGATTTAAAGAGCATGAAATGGGGCCCAAGAAGTATGACTCTTGTAAGATTAATAAAAGTGAGGCAGCTTTACTTGTAGATAATCCATTTGCAAATGGCCATTCTGTGAAAAAAAGTATAACTCCTATGAAATATGCCCAGGTGTGTTTTAATATAGCTATAGACTGTCAGTGTTAGGAGTTTTAGACTTTTGGCTCTCTGGTCTAGCGTTGTCTTTTCCATTTACTGTTTGAATAAGAATACTCAAGAAATCAAGTGACTCTACAGATAGGACGCAAACTAAAGAAGGCTGGATGACATTCAAAGAAATTTAGGAACAATATGAGATTTGATATGGTAATATGTTTTGCCTAAGTAACATATAATTCATAGCCAGGTATTGGATGAGGGATGATTAGAATAGTAATAGCAATAGGTATGTTAATGAAGTAATAGTGAAGGGGTTACCAGCTATGGAGACTCTGAAACCAGTAGAGAAAAAAATATCTAGAAAAACAATCATGCAGGTAAATGCACGATTATCTGTATTTGTGATAATCTGGATTGTTGTGTGGATTTTAAGGAGAGTATGTTGGCATCAAGAAAGTTATGTATTTGATCTAAAAGTCCTAGTGGTAGTTGTATGATGTTAGCTACTTCTCAGGAAATATGAAAGTCTTCATCTTGAGGTCACCAAGGTCTGTTACATGGAATTGAACTGTTTAAATTGTGAAGCATGGCTGGGCTTGGTGGCACAGGTTTGTAATCCCCGTGCTTGGGAGGTGGAGACAGAAGGATCACGCAGGTTTGAAGCCAGGCTTGCTGGCTTAAGAGACCCTTTTTCCAAATAAAAATATAAAAATAGGTCTGGGAGTGTAGCCCAGAGGTAGAAGGGTTTCCAGGAACCCCAGTACCATAAAAACAAAGAAACAAACAAATAAATAAATAATAAATTGCGAAGCAAGTACTCAAGTATTAGTTCTATGAAATGTGACTACTATGTGTGCAGTCAACAACATTTCTTAAGATCCTTTCTAACAAGACTCAAGGGAAGTCTTTGTTAGCTTTTTCAAAACAGTAAACATTCAAGTTTGAGATTGTCTAATGTTGTAGAAGAGGGGTATTGTGAATAAAGAATTTTTACTTACTGATAAGGCAATATACTGAATTATCTTTTTGTAATAATTTACCTAAGCTAGCTTAAAGAAGATTCAAGGCCAAGATTGGTAGAGTTATGATCAACTGATTAATAATTTTCATGGAATTATACTGCTTATGTGTCAAGAACCAGGTGCATCCTTTCTTACCATTGCTATTTTTCATGGTAACTAACTTCTACTTTTCATGATGGAAATTTTTATGAAGAATTCTCATGCTTGTTCATTTGAGTCTAGTATCTTAAAAAAAAAAACGAATAGGTTGCTAACCAGATAACTCACAATGATTTTACAAAATTTAAGATTATATCATCAACCTTTATTTTAGATTTTAGAAGAGTGTATAGACCTATCTAACCCTCAGTCATGAATGGTTCATATGTAGCAATCTATATTAAGCAAGCTTGCCTGTAATATTGAACAACCAGGGAATTTCTGGTTGCTTCTATAGCTCTGGTATATAATACATTAGGAATTAACCATTGCTATCTGTTGAACATTTAAATTTTTGTAAATGTAGAAGATGTATGATGATTATGAAATATGCACTGCATTTTTAGCACATAATAAAATTTAATATAATCTCATTAATAACATGCTAAAAGTACAGTATTTTGGATATCTTTGTTCAAATAAAATATATTATTTGAATTGATTTTTCTTTTGCGGGTCTGGTGATGGAACCCAGGGGCATTCTACCTCCAAGCTACATCCCCTGCCCTATTTTTTATTCTTTATTTTGAAACAGGGTCTCACTGAGTTACAGAGGGCCTCACTAAGTAGCTGAGGCTGTCCGTGAACCACAATCCTCTGGCCTCCCGAATGCTGGGATTACAAGTGTGCACCACCACGCTCGGCTATTTGAATTGATTTTTACTATTAAAAATATAATGTGTTCACTAGACATTTAAAAAATACACAATACAGCTAATATTTTCTGCTCAACTGCCATGTTACAGAGTTTTGATTTAGTCTTCTTAGCCTCAACTTCAGTTATACCTATTTATTTTGACAATTGAAGTGATTCTAATAATCCTTGTATTTTCTGCCTATTTTTAATGAAGTATCAAATGTGAAGAATCTTCCTTCTTCCAAAATATGTCCAAATCATGTGTGACCCCAAAGAGATATCTGCTTTCAGTGTTGATAGTGGCTCATTTCATACCCATGTATGGAAATTGATAGTGGAACAATTTGTCAGACTTTAGAGTATCATAATTTACTCTAGAGATTCAGACTAAGTGAGAGACTGAATTCTTAATTTTTATACTCTTATTGGTGCATCATAATATCCACCAAAATGTAGTTTATACTGATAGTGACATACATGCACACAGCATTTAGCAGGCTTTCCTCTGGCTCCCTCCCCTCTCCTCCTTCCCCATAGAGAGTGTTGAGATTGACATTGACATTTTGATGCAGATAGGAGTGATTTCTTCAGTGGAGTCAGGGAGATAGTCTACAGAAGGGGGCAGAAATATGAAGGATTTGATGGACTTGATTCTGAAGGCTTAACACAAATGGATTAACTAAAACTCTTCTGCATCATCAATGATAATACATAAAAGCCTGGACATTTTGGAAACTAGTTTGGCAATATCTTATAAATATAAATACAAATTTACCTTATGATACAACACTCTCACTCTAGTTATTTTGCCAAAAGATGTGAAAACACATTTACTTTAAAGATTTTATAGCAATGTTCATAGATACAAATTTCTGGCCTAACAGGTTAATAGTCTTTATTAATAAATCAAGTAGTATCTTTCAATTTATTTTCTTCTCAATATTATTTTGGCTTTTCTAGATCCTTTAAATTTTTTATAGTTTTATTGGTGCATCTTAATTATACATCACGTGAAATTGAAAGTGATACAAACATAAACACACAGAACATTTGATATGTTTTGCTGTGGATTTTACCCCAATACCCACCTTTCCCCATACTAGTTAGTGAGATTAGAAGACATACCTTCATGTATGGGCATAACATTGTCATAGGCCAATGGAATAAAATAGAAGATGCAGAAACAAAGACATTAAATACTGTAGAAAATATTTTAATATAGTTTATTAATAATATTGTTAATAAAAACCAAACTTTGGCACTATTTCAAAACCAAAGAGCCAAATCATTTTTAATTTACTTTATGTTGATAAATAATATTTGTTAGGTACATTATGATATATATTTTTCTGGCACTGGAGATTGAACCTAGGGACAATCTAATTCTGAGCTATACACTCCACTTATTTATTTGCTTGTTTTTATTTTATTTTTTCCCATATTTTATTTTATTTATATGTGGAGCATATTGAAAATGGTGTACATTTAGATTGTTCTTCATGCCCTCTCTCTCCCATTTCCCTTCCCCCCTCCCAATAAAGAGTTTCCAGGTTAACCGTGCTACATTTATTATTACACATAGTTGATGTAGCTCCTCCATTGAACAACCTCTCCTATCCTTCCATTCTAGCTTTGCTGAGATTTCTCCCTCCATTATCTGGAGTCCCTCTGGTGTTACCACTACTCCCTAGCTTGGGCATATTAGAGAAAACCTATGTCCCTTCTCTTTCTGTGCTTGACTAATCTCACTTAACATAATGTTCTCCAGTTCCTTCCATCTTCTTGCAAAATCTATTATTTTCTTCTTCTTTATAGCAGAATAGAATTCCATTGTGTGTATTTCCCATAATTTTGCAATCCATTCATCTGTTGATGGAGATCTAGGTTGGTTCCATATTTTGGCTATTACAAACTGTGCTGCTATGAACATGGATATGCATATGTTAATGTAGTTCTCTGATTTCAAGCCCTTTGGAAAGATACCCAGGAGTGGTATAGCTGGATCAAATGGTGGATCTATTTCAAGTTTTATAAGGAATCTCCACACTGATCTCCATAGAAGCTGAACTACTTTGCACTTTCACCAACAGTGTAAAAGAGTTCCTCTTTTCCCACATTCTCGCCAGCATTTGTTGTCGTTTGATTTCTTTATGCTTGCCACTCTGATTGGGGTTAGATGGAATCTCAGCGTAGTTTTGATTTGCATCTCCCTGATGGCTAGTGATGTTGAACATTTTTTCATGTATCTAATGGCCATTTGTATTTCTTCTTTTGTGAAGTGTCTATTCAGTTCAGTTACTCATTTCTTGATTGGGTTGTTTGTTTTGCTAGTGTAGAGTCTTTTGAGCTCTTTGTATATTCTGAATATTACCCCCCTATCAGAGTGGTGGCTTGTAAAGATCTTGTAGGCTTCCTCTTTAGGTTCTTGATGGTTTCCTTTGATTAAAAGAAACTTTTTAGTTTTATGCAATCCCATTTGTTAATTCTTGCTTTAATTTCCTACACTTTGGAAGTCTTGTTGAGAAAATTACTGCCTGTACCTATATGTTGGAGTCTAGATCCTATGCCTTTCTCTAATAACTTCACAGTCTCTGGTCTAATTTCTAAGTCTTTGATCCATCTCGATTTGATTCCTGTGCATGGTGAGAAGTAAGCATTCAGATCCAACTTTCTACAAATGGATAGCCAGTTCTCCCAGCACCATTTGTTGAAAAGGCTGTCTTTTCTCCAGCATATGAGTTTGGCCCTTTGTCAAAATCAATTGACTATAGATGTGTGGGTTTCTTTCTGTATCTTATATTCTCTTCCACTGGTCACTCTGCCTATTGTTGTGCCAATACCATGCTGTTTTATTACAACTATTGCTCTATAGTATAATTTGAAGTCCGGGATTGTGATGCCTCCTGCCTGGTTCTTGTTGCTGAGAATTGCTTTGGTTGTTCTGGGTCTTTTCTTTCTCCATACAAAATTCATAACTAATTTTTCCGGTCTTTCAGGACTATACTGAAAAGGAGTGGTGATAATGGGCATCCTTGTCTTGTTCCTGACTTTAAAGGGAATTCTTGCAGTTTTTCCCCATTCAATATGATTTTGGCTTTGGGTTTATTGTATATTGCCTTAATGATGTTGAAATATGTTCCTTCTATTCCAGTTTCCTGCTGTGTTCTCAACATAAATGGGTGTTGGATTTTGTCGAATTCCGTTCAGCTTCTATTGTTATGATCATGTGGTTTTTGTTCTTATTTGTTGTTATTATTCTCTATATATGTGGTGAATAACATGTATTGATTTGCATTTGCTGAACCAGTTTTGCTTTTCTGGGATGAAACCAACTTGGTCATGGTGTACAATTCTCTTGACATGGTTTTGAATGTGGTAGGTAGTATTTTGTTTAGAATTTTTTCATCTATGTTCATTAAGGATATTGGTCTGTAATTTTTTTTTCTTGAAGTATCTTTATTTGGTTTGGGGATTAAAGTGATGCTAGCCACAAGAAGGAATTAGGGAGAATCTCATCTCTTTCAATTTCCTGGAACAAGTTGTGAAGTATTGCTAAGAGTTCTTCACTGAACGTTTTGTAGTATTCAACTGGAAAGCCATCAGGGCCCGGACTTTTCTTTGATGGCAGAATTTTAATTTCTGTTTCATTTCTTTGTTTGCTATTGGTTAGTTTAGACTTGCTATGTCCTTTTGGTTCAGTTATGTAGGTTATATGTGCTTAAAATCTATTGATTTCTTCCATGTTTATCAGTCTGTTGGAGTATAAATTCTCAAAATAGTTTCTGTTAATCCTTTGAATTTCCCCTTGCCTCCTTTTCCATTTCTGATTTTAATAATTTGAGTTGATTCTTTTTCTTTTGATTAGTTTGTCAATCCTGTTAATCTTCTCAAAGAACCAGCATTTTCTTTTGTTAATTATTTGATTGTTTTTGTTCTCTATTTCATTTATTTCTGCTCTGATTTTAATAATTCCCTGCCTTCTGCTGGCTTTGGGATTAGACTGTTGCAGTCTTTCTAGGTCCTTGAGTTGTGTCATTAGATTATTTTCTTGGCAACTTTCTGTTATTCTTAAGTTGGCACTCAATGCTACGAACTTTCCTCTCAACACTGCCTTCAAAGTGTCCCATAGATTTTGGTAAGGTTTTTCTCTATTTTCATTTAATTCCAGAAATTTCTTTATTTCTCCCCTAATTTCCTGATCTTACCCATTCATTATTCAATAGTGTATTATTCAATCTCCATGTATTTAAGTAGTTTCTTTTGAGTTTCCTGTTGTTGATTTCTATTTTCATTTCATTATGATCTTAAAAGATGCAGGAAATTATATTACAGCTTTTGAATTTGCTGGTGCTTGCTTTGTGTCCCTGGATGTGATCTATTTTGTAGAAGGTGCCATGGGCTGCTGAGAAGCATGTGTATTCTGTTGTTCCTGGTTGTAATATTCTGTATTTGTCTCTTAAGTCCATTTGTTTTTTGTTTTTATTAATTCTGAAGTCAGTCTTTAGTCATCTTTTGCCTTGAAGGTCTATCCAGTGTTGTGAGAGTTTTATTGAAGTCTCCCACTATTATTGTATTTGGGGCTATTTGAGATCTGATGTCCAGGAGGGTTTGTTTTACACATTTGAGGCATTAATATTTACTATCATTATATCTTCTTGGTGGATTGTTCCACCAAGGAAGTACCCTTCTTTGTCACTTATGATGTGTTTTAGCTTAAAGTCTGTTTTGTTGGATATCGGTGTTGCTACCCCTGCCCTTTTTTGGTTTCCATTGGCATGATATATCTTTTTCCATCCTTTCAGTCTGTGAATGTCTTTTGCTCTAAGGTGAGTTTCTTGTAAACAGCCTATATTTGGATTATGTTTTTAAATCCGCATTGCCTTCTGTGTCTTTTGATTGGAGAGTTAAGTCCTTTGACTTTCAGTGTTATTATTGAAATATGGTGTTTGTTTCCTGTCATTTTGTGTTCTATCATCTGTTGGATATAATATTATTTCTTCTTTATTTAGATGCCCTGCTGATCAACTTCATCTCTTCTCTGGTTCTGGAGTCTGTTTCTTTTTTCTTCTTTATTGTTTATATCGTTAAGTATTTTTTCTAGTCTTGCCTTAGACTTCATTAATTTTTTTGGAAGTTCTGCTTATCTTGAAACACTTTTGTTTTTCCATCAATTTTGAATAATAGTTTTGCTGGATATAGCAGTTTGGGTTGGAAGTTTGTTTTCTTCCATGGTCTGGATCACATCATATCATTCTCTCCTGGCATTCATGACTTGGTATGTATAGTCTGGGGGTGATTCTTATTTTTTGCCTCTATATGTCACCTGTCCTTTTGTTCTCACTGCTTTTAAGATTATTTCTTTGACATCCATCTTGGTCATTTTCATTATTATATGGTGTGGGGATGTTTTTCTTTGATCTTGTCTTAATGGTGTTCTGTATGTCTCCTGAACGTGAAGATCCAAATCTCTTTCCATGTTTGGAAAATTCTCTGAAATTATTTCTTTGAAGAGATTATGGATGCCCTTTGTCTGTACCTCTATCCCTTCTTCAATGCCTTTTATCCATAAGTTAGGATGCTTCATATTGTCCCATAGTTGTTGGATGTTTAGGTTTTGTTTGCTGTAATGACTTCTGTATGCTGTTGACTGTGTTTTCGGTTTTGAATGAACTGTCTTCTAACAGTGATATTCTACTTTCCATTTCATCTAATCTTCAAGAATTTCTTTCTATTGCTGTCTTCATTTCATTTATTGACTCTTTCATTTCATTCCAGACCTCTTTCTAATTCTTTCTTACTGTTTTTATTTTCTCTGTCATTTCCCGTAGACTTGCTTTAAAGCCTTTCCTCATATTGTAGATCAAGATTCTGAACTCCCCATCTTGCATTTCTTGTAGGTCAGTATTTGTAATTTCTGTTATCTCTTCATTATTCCTGGTTCTCATATTTTCAAGGTTCTCAGGCCTGTTTTTCTGATTTCTACCCATGGTTTGTGAGTATTATGTCTAATCCAATCTTAGTATTAGGAATTTATAGGTGTCAGGAGGTTAGCAGTACTTTTTCCAATGGTGAGGTTTGGGTGATGGGGGAGGAGCCAGGGTGATGGGTACAGGAGTTGGGTTATCTAGAGGATATGTTTAGCTTAAGTAAGAATTTAAGTAAGTAAGATAATATCTTGTTGAGAATGAGAGAGAGTTAAATAGTAGGACTCTTGTAGTTAGTAGAGTATTTAAGTATGGATATATGAAATACTTTTAATATTAAAGAAGGAAATATAGTATGGGAAAAAGTTTTGCAGTAAGAGAGTCAATAGGCTAGGGTGAGGAAGTTTGTACAAGGGATGGGGGAAGGAGCAAACAAACACAAATAAATTAGCAATGTGATACAAATGCAAACTATTATATAATCAAAGGAAAAAAAACAACTGAAAGGAGAAAGAGAAAAAAAGAAAAAAAATAGGAAAGAGGAAAAACGGACAAGAATAAAATAAAATAAAAAGAACTAGTGACTGTGTGAGACCAGAAAACAAAGCAAACTATCAAACATATAAAAAAAGAAATAAATAAAAGGAAAAGAAAGAAGGGGGAAAAAAGAACAATAACAACAAAAAACTCATCCTACTAATTTATGAATATGCGGTTGGGCCCATATAACATCTGAATATCTGTTGTGGTAGCTTTTAGAGTATAATCCAATGTCTCTTAATTTGGTCTTTACTCTATTGTCAGCTTCTTAAGCCACTTTCTGGGTATTTGCACCCCTTTTTTGCCTTTGACAGCTTTGGGTTTAGGTGTCAGGGCATCTGGTGTCACTGTTAATAAATTCTGTACAAGCCCTGGGTTCTGTGTATTTCCAGCTTGTAGTCAGAGCCTTTGCACTCTCCACCCTGGACTCAGGCCTGTGCTTCCCTACCGCAGCGGTGGAGGGTGTCCAAAGTAGAATTGGAACCTCCTCCTGAGGTCCTTTTCAGGTATTGCGCATTTAGGACTTTGCCTGTGTCTCTGGAAATTCTAACTGGGATAGCCCATGGGGTTCCCAAGGTGCACCCTGGGGGAAGGGTTGCTTTAGGGACCTGGGGCACACACAATTACTGCCAGAGCACTGCTGTGTCCCAGGGCGCTGACTGGGTGCAAGGCTATTGCTGGTCCCATGGAGAGCGTGGACACAGATGCCTAGCACCTGGTCCAGGGCTCGGACAGGGTGCATAGGTTTAATGCCGGACCGAGGGCATGGGCTGGGTGCTCTAGGCTAGCTCCAAGTCTCGGGGGCATGGGGCGGGAGCATACAGGTAGCGATGGGTCCAGGGCACTGGTGGGGTGCAGAGGCTAGCACTGGTCTCGGGCTCAGGCAGGGCAAGTGAGGGTAGTGCTAGGTCCCGGGGCATAGGCTGAGCATACATGGCCAGTACTGGACCCGGTGCACTGGCTGGGTGCCCACGGCTAGCACCAGGCCTCAGGGTGCATGTGGGGCACGCACAGCTAGCACTGTCCTAGGAAGCGGGCAGGGCCCACAAGGCTAGCGCTGGGGCTTAGGCAGGGCATGTGGGCTAGGCACACAAGGTGAGCGCCAGGTCTAGGGGTGTGGGTGGCACAGACAAGCAACCCAGGTCCTCGGGCATGGGCAGGGTTCATGAGGATAGTGCCAGGTACTGGGGCAGGGGACAGGTGCCCAGGGCTAGCGCCAGACCTGTGGCACATACTAACAACCGCAGCGTCTCTGAATGCACTCAGATATCTGGCTTCCTTGACCAGGTGTCTGGAGGATTCTCTTTGCCACTGTGGTCTCAGCTTTGGTGAGCACACGGGCTTCTGGCTCGGGTGCCGCTCCTTGCTTAAGATGTTGGAGCTCTATGTCTGTTTTCAAACTCTTGGGTTATTTTGCCACTTTGGTGTCAGTCAGGTCCAGGGATTGTGATTTGGACTGGCAAGCCACACTGGCATCTGCGGCCGGCTTTGTCTGCAGCAGATCCGATACACGAACTATTTATTTATTTATTTATTTATTTATTTATTTATTTATTTATTTTGCAGTGGATCTTGTAGTTCAGGGTTTCTGGATTCCTTCTCCCAAGGTTCCTTGATCAGTTTTGGTTCCTCTCTGGGTCGGTGAGAGTTTCTCGCCTCTTCTTTCTTGCCTGATCCCTGCAGCTGAAGTGGCAGTCACAGAATGGACCCAAGAGGCAGTGGCGGGGATGAGGGCAGCTGCTGCTGCCGCCTCTACCCTCCACTCATTTTTAAAGAAAATATTTATTTTTTTCTATTTATTTGTGGTACTGGGGATTAAACTCAGGGGAATTCTACCTCCAAGCCACATCTCCAGCCCTATTTATTTTTTGTTTTGGAACAGAGTCTCACTAGGTTGCTGAGATTCTTACTAAATTTCTAAGGCTGGTCTTGAATCTGTGATCCCCATCTCAGCCTCCTACGTATAGGGATTATAAGCATTCACTCCCATGCCTGTATCTTTTTTATTTATTGTTTTGAAATAGGGTCTCACTAAATTATCATAAGTTGTCTTTGAACCTACAATCCTTCTGTGTGAACCTCCCAAATACTGGGATAACAGATGTGAGGCTTACAGTGTGATATTTTAATTTATTTATACATAGGATTTTGTGGGAACATTGAATAGAAAAGTTTCCATAGAAACATCTTGCAAAATACAATTAATTGTTTCATATGGTGACTATATAAAAAAGGAATAAAATATCTATTCAAGGTCATATAGTAGTTCTATCCCAAATCATTAGAATCTAGGACTTGATCTTTTTAAATTTTGGAAATAGCAGTCCTTTTCTATATGTTAGAACGTTTGAGGAGAACGTCATTAAAATAGTTTCAGGAAGCCATGGAATGGTGGCCCAGGCCTGTAATCCCTGTTCTTGGAGGGCTGAGACAGAAGGACACCAGTTTCTAGAACAGCCTCAGCAAGAAGTGACACTCTCAGCAGTCTAGCAAGACCATGTTTCAAAATAAAAATAAAAATAAAAATATAATAAGGCTGGGGGTGTAGCTTAGAGTTAAAATTCCTGGAACTCAATCTCCAGCAACACACACACACACACACACACACACACACACACACACACACACACAGTCTCAGGAGAACTGTGATTGAATTAAAATCCTGGAACTTCCCATTCCACCTTTCCAAAATAGCATATCATCTCTTTCAGCTATAGATACCATCTAGCACTGGCACTTCTATAGCAACCTGACAATGCACATATATTCATGAAATGTATTGCTATATATTTTCAGCCATCTACTGAATATTTTAAAGCAGATATTCCACAGACAACTATCTCAAAAAATGGTGTGTGCCTAACTACTTAGAAAATATTTTGTCTCATGTGTTTTTTTATTATTTTGAGTTTGTACTAATTATCGCTATGATTATTGCTGTCCAAAAGCTATTGTTTTGCATATGTGACAAAGAATACAGCTACTATTTATGTTTTGGTTCAATGTTTCCCAAACACTTCGATATTATTGACATGAGTAGTAAACCACAAATTACTTTAAACTGAATTATCTTGATTGTAAAACTAATTAAATGTTCTTAAAAATTCAAAATAGTTACATTTCCTAAATATTTTGACAACTTATACCACATTAAAATATTATCAAGATGATAATATATTAGATTATTATTTGAAAATATAAATATGACTTGGCACTTCTCTTCTTTTTCTCCATAGATGTTTTTCTGTCTTGCTATGGTACAATTTTATGAAAGCAAAAAAAAAAAAAAAGGAATTTTTTTTTTTTTGCCATTTCAAAAGTCACATTTCTGAGTCAGGGGTACAGCTCAGTGGTAAAGCCATACACTCAGCATGTATAAAGTTCTAGATTTGATCTCCAGCACTGAAAAAACAACAAAAAGTTGCAATTCTGGGTTATTAAGCAACTGACCCTTGCCAAGAAATTGCAATTGCTTGTGACCACGGAAGTCAACTTTCTTTAGGTTGGGTTTCTTTCTATAATCAATTTGTTTTTGCTAAATGTGTAAAATTTTCCATATCCAAGCCATCTCTTGCAATTTATTGCTGCTCTCCTTTGCCCCCATGCTTATCAAGGATGTTGTGCTTCTGTTTACCACTTATTTCATATTTCACAAGATCTGATTTTATTTTAGGGTCATCCCAAGGTTAGCTCTCTCAGGAGACAAGAGATGATGTCTGTGATGTCAGATGTCTATAGAATCAATGTCCTTTTATTGTGTTTTCAAAAACTATAATTTTGGAAGATACAGATGAATGATCTATTATTGTGTTAGATAACAAGTGCTGATGAGTTCTTATCTTTTTCTGGTTTAGTGCCTATATTTTAGGACCATTAAGTTAAATCATGGTTTTCTATCACTACCTTCCCAATTTATGCAGGAGGAAAAAACTTGAATTTATATAAGTAATATATGATTAATAGATGAAATAGAACATATATGTATAAAATTTAAAATATATTAACAAATGTTATTTTAATATAGCTAATATGCATTAATTTTATAATTTTTTTCATATTTAAATATTATTAGTGGAGGTGGGATGTAGCTCAGTGGCAAAGCGCTTGTCTGGCAAGTGCACTGCCCTGGATTTGATCCCCAGTCCAAAAAGACAAAAAAAAAAAAAAGAACCCCTTTAAATATTATTAGTGTTTAGCACTTTATGTTTTAATTCAATTTTATTTTTACTAAAATAATTAATGAATATAAATTATAAAGTCAAATAGTCAAAGTACTAATAAGTCAAACAGATATTTTTCTTTCTTTTTTTTTGTGGTACTGGGGTTCCTGGAAACCCTTCTTCCTCTGGGCTACACTCCCAGACCCATTTTATATTTTTTATTTGGAAACAGTATATCTTAATCCAGCAAGGCTGGCTTTGAGCAGCACAATCCTCCTGTCTCTGCCTCCCAAGTGTGGGGATTACAAGTGTGCACCATCACACCTGGCCAAACAGATATTTTTGCTATTTGAAGATAGTTTTTTCATTTTGTCTTCCAAATTTTTTAAATGAGCTTTTACATTGTATTAATTTGTAGTTAGCACATCAGAAAGTTATTTATTTTTCTTTCAAAAACATTTCTTATAAATTCTACCTTTCCCCAACCTGTTCTCATTGCTTTTTGAGGACAAAAATTATAATTCCACCAAGAACTGTTTTGTTTTTCCTCACTCTCAGTGATTTGGGTATATTAATCAGTTTTCATGACGTTGCAGTCTGGCAACAAAAATTCCCAAATCACAGGGCCTAAGTTTATCAACAGCTTTAGTTTCTCTTAACTTTACATGTTTCTTGCAAAATGGTGCTATCTTCTTTCCCTGGTCTGTCATTTTGGCATTGCGACTGAAACGTGCTTTGCCAAGAACAAGGGTGGAACTTTCTGAAAGCCCAATATCTTTTGCTTGGGTGTGGTCCTCCTCATTTGAACCCACATCCCACTGGGGCCAACCCAGTCAGTTTTCTCTGTAATTGTGATAAAGAGGAGCAAGGAAGATTTATTCATCTGTATTTGTTTATACTTCAAAGCAAGTCACTATAAGAACTTACTGAATTTTTTTTTCAAAAAGAATCTTGTCAACTGATGTGCCTCACAGTGGGGTGATCCAAAGAAGATATGGTCCTTTCAGTAAGGAATTTCCAAATAATAGCATCTATCAGCCTCTCTGAGGATGCTGGCCTTGCCTCTTACCTGTGATGATATAAACCTGATTATCTGCTTTCTGGAAAAAGTTCAGGACTGGGGAAGGTGTCACTGTTCAGTATGCAAACTTTTACTTACTGGCGAATTTCAGAATGCCATCTAATGCCACGCTTGGTTCTGTCTCAAAGCTTCAGTTCAGATTGTTTCTTCTTCAATCACAGAGGAAAACCTGCCATCTTGAGCTGTTGGCCTGTGGTAGCAGGTGGGTGGTTTGTCTGGACGATCAGCTGCTCATTACACAGCTTCGAAAGTGTGTCTTGGTGCTGTGCTCCACTTAACACCTATGTTTCAAACATTTTGTGGTGAAAATTAGCTTGCTTTCCACTGTACCTGCCCTTTGCCCTGTAGGTCATTACAGCTTACCTTTTTCTCCAGTTTATTCTGATAATATTTCTCCAGAATCAATCACTTTGAATAGACTTTACAATATATCAGTATAAATGTATATCTAGCCTTTTATTTCAACTCTAGTTTAAAGTGTATGACATGAAAATTTAGTTCATGATGAAGTATCAAGAAAGAATAGCCTGTCACTGTCATGAATCTGTATGTTTTTTTTTTACAAGGTTTTACAATAAAATATATTTATTCTATTTCTTCATTTTGTCTTTTTCATTTCAAAATGACACTTTTTTTGGACCAGACATTTAATTACAATTTGACTATTTTTCCTAAGTATTTGATTCTAAGATTAAAATTTTACCATTTTTAATATTAAAGTTATCATGTATCATTGTAGCTCATATCTTGTCAGGCTTGCAGAATGCCATTGAGTTTCTCATGGAGGTGGGTGAGGTAGAGATGTTAACTCAAATTATTGAAGAAGGGTCATTGTGTTGGATAGTGAGGAACAGAAGACTTGTGTTTAGTGTGGATCACAAGCAGGTTCATAGCTGCCACTGTTGAGTAGGATAGAAGATTTTTTAACAGTGAATATCACAAGAGAGTCATGATCGTGGCAGAAAAGTTATGTGGATTATCTGCTCTGATTAGAGAGGCCTTAAGGGCCCAAAGTTTCATTAGGAAAGTAACAATTAAAGCAGACAGCTCCTATTTTAAAAGTTCATTGAGCCTGGCATGGTGGCACACGCTTGTAATCCTCATGCTTGGGAAGTGGAGACAGGAGGATCGCGCAGGTTCGAAGCTAGCCTCTCTGGCTTAAGAGACCCTGTTTCCAAATAAAAATATATAAATAGGTCTGGGAGTGTAGCCCGGAGATAGAAGGGTTTCTAGGAACCCCAGTACCACCAAAAAAAAAAAATAATAATACATTGAAGATGAGCACAGCCTTAATGAAATTTATGGATAAAGTTTGTATGTGACAGGAGTTTTAGTAAATGATCTAAGACATCCACAATTAGCAAAATAATTTCAAGATGAGGAGACAACTATTCTGGAATAAAGAATGTGTTATAAGAACAGTAATGAGCCTACAAGAGGTTTTTGCAGAACCTGAGAAAAGAATAACACAGCATGAATCAAAATTCTCACTAAAAGATCCCATTAGTTTTTTATTGAAGAGGAACTAGAAGTATGTGTGCACATATACACATATACACTGAAATTATAGGTCATTGCATATGCATTATGGCTGCATATACTTTTATATGTTATTTAATAATGAGTTGCATCAAATTCTTATCTACACTTTAACTTCAGTCATTTCCAATATTTTCTAAGTTAAAGCTACCTCCTTTAGGCAGTGCCATTCTGTATAATCTGTGTTTATCACTGCACAGATATTTTTCTGAATGAAGTAGACATTATATCAGCACAACAGATATAGCTCTAAGTCTCAAGTGCCAGTTTGACTTCTAGACCGAAAGCACTTATTCCTGCCAAGCCCCCAAATTGGGGTCATTTAGTCCATACCTGCTAGCTCTCCTGGGACTAACTCTATCTGAGAAATTCATCAGTTTTCCAGGAGAATTGAAGCTATCTATATCAGAGAAAGCTGAGCAACATGAGTATTACAACTGATCCGAGAGTAGTTTTCTTTGTTTGCAGGAAAGCTCTGTTATATTTTACAAGTGCAGTGCAAAAATATAATGAAACTGGTTTTTTTGTTTGTTATTTTGCTTTGGCAATGGAGTCAACAGGTACCTGCATAATTTGTAAAAGTTGTAATATGATTACCATTTTTAATCAATGAAGTTTTATTTTGTGAATGTCTGCTGCTTTAATTTATAAAAGAACATACCACCTGTAGTCCTTCCATGGCCAAAACCTTAACTGATATTGGGGCAGTTTGCAAGCATCTGACAAAATGATTTCATTAACATTTTAAAATCATTCAGGTAATAAATAGTAGCCATCAATTGCTTCTGTGGGGGTGGGGGATTGCAGTTACATGGTTAACTGATTGCTTTTTAAATGGAGCCTCGATTCATCTAATGTTATACATCATTTTGAACTCTACAGCCTTCATTGAAAAAAAATTACACATGGTTCAGAGACCATTTCATTTTTTATTAACACTGGATAGAGACAAGGATATCTTCTGTTCTTCCTCTAAAGGCTACTTGTTAAAAGTACATTCTAGAGAGCCTGGTGTATTGGCCCATTTTTATAATCTCAGTATTTAAGTGGCTGAGACAGGAAGATTGCAGATTCAAGGCCAGCCTCACCAATTTATCAAGGTCCTCTACAACTGAGACCCTGTTTAAAAATAAAATAAAATAAGATTGGGGGTATAGTTCAGAGATAAAACTATTCTGGGTTCAATCCCAGTACCATTCACAATTCACATACACACACACACACACGCGCGCACATGTGCACGCACTTTTGAGGGGCTTTATATTATCAGTGTTACTGATCACTCTGTGGTGTTACTGATCACTTTGTGGTGGAGTCTTCTGCCTTTTCAACGTGATCATTCTGATTTGCATGTTGGCGTGATTTTGTCCATAAGCCTTTCATTGCATCAGTTATGTGACTTGACTAGATTATTATTTCCTTCTGTGCTCCAATGCCCTGCTGTTTTAGTTAAATGGAGAAAATGATAATCTATCATTTACCTATCTCTAAGATGGTTGTGAAATTTTATATTTTAAGCTATTACAACATTTAGAATGCCTACCTAGAGCCAGTGTAAACGTTGACTATCATCTCTATATAGAGATTATTGTTCCTTTCACTATAACAAAATCTCAAAGGAGTTGTAATAGAAATATATAGCAGATATTTTTATAAGAAAATCCATGGCAGCCTTTGAATGAGTCTTTTTATTAGCAATAATTGATTAGATAGTGTTCATGACCTCATTTATTCATTGTTTTCCACAATGCCAAAACTAAGTGCTAAGTATTGTGCAGAGAACTTACTAAACAATTTAAAAACATGTTCAGAGAGACTATATGAGAAAAGTACTATGTGTAAAAAGTTTCTCATGAATTAGCAAAACTTCCAATTTAATTCAGAAAATGGAAATAAAATTCAAATCACACTGCCAGTGTATATAGAAAGTGTATTTGAATTGAGGATCTATGATACCAAAGATAAGATTGTAACCAGTTTTTTGATGAGGAAATTGTCTTCTCTTTTTGATGTAGGATGGAAGAAGTAAAAGAAATATGTAGTGAATACAAAATATTTTTAGTGCAAAAGCCTGATGCTATGTTCCTCATGCCTTTAATCCCCAAACCAGTTTTCATTCCTAGGCCTGTCTTTCCCAAATTCCTGGGGAATCTGTAAATCTAAAAGTTAACAACAACAAAAACTATTATTGTGCTGTGACTTGTTAATAAGACAGTTATGATAGCTTGAGAAATCTATAGCTTAGCGTACTTTTGAGATTATCCTTGATCAGACAGTGTCGATCATAATCAGCCAGGGAATCCTGAGGATGATCAGGCAGACCAGTAAATCACCTCGTGACCATTGGACTGAGGTCATCTTCACACGCCTTCCCATACCCACCCTTCACCAAGTTTCATTCAAAATAAGAACCATGAACCCCTAAAGATGCCTGTCTTACTTTTAGGGTAGCCCATATCCTCTCTGTAATGTGTATCTATTTTCCTAAATAAATCTCTATGTCTGGTGTGTGATGAAGTTGCTCTCCCTTGTGTTAGCCACAGACCCCTCCCATTGACCTTGTTAAGGAATCAGCACTACTCCCATGACTGTTCCCTCAGAGGATACAATTTCAGAACAAATTTAATGTTCACTTCCTTTTCTCCTAAAAATATGAATGATCCCCAAATCAGCATTTTACAATAAATTTAATGTTTGTAGAAAAAGAGAATATGATAGAGTCATATTATTTTTATCAAACACATATGTATAGTTTTTTCTTAAAACTCTCTAAGCCTTGAGATTTCCCCAAACTATACACACAGGCATTTACTGTAGAGGTCAAGATAGAAATAGGTGACTAGCAGGCTTTCTTGTGATATCCACATCTCCTCTTTGTACATCAACCTTCAGCAACTTCATAGTCCTACCCACAGCAGAGCATTTAAATTATGCGGCTCTGGGAGCTTCAAATTTTTTTTTTTTATTGTTTTGCTGAAAACTTGAAATCCTATTCACTCCCTTGGTTGAGATTTTAAGGTGATTTTGTTTAATTGTTAATAATCTCTTTGGTTTGTTGTTTTCCTCTCTTCATTTTTAATAGATTTTCAGTGTATTTCTTAGAGGCACTAAATTTTCTGAAGTAGATTCAGTTGTGCCTGCTGTGACCAAACATGACTGCTTTATTCTAATGTTTTTTTATAAAGATAAGTGAGAAAATGACTCAAAAAGAATATCACAGATTTCCATTGTTCTGAAACTCAAGGACAACAAAGAGGCTATTGCAACTCTTAGCAACAGCAGATGTGGAACAGGGAAACTCGAGAAGAAAAACAAACATGTCCTCATCCTGCTCCTTGGGTTATTTTAATTTTCATGAAGATGAAGGAGAGGAGTTTCTTTTTAAAGTTTGAAGGGTTTTCTTCCTCTTGTTTCTCAGATAATAAAGAAGCAAATGGTGGACTTTTGTAGGTTGCAAACACAAACAAAACCAAAAACAAATCAACTTAATAATTTCAAAGATTTGGCCTCTTTTGTTTATCTAAAATTCTTGACTTCAAAAACAATAAGTGCTTCAATAACCTGACTGCAGAAAATACTTAATGGAAACTTTGATTTCATCTTCTGATTTAATTCATTTTACAGTTAGGTGCGGGCTTAGTATAGAAACTTTTCCTTTTGTTTATAACATTTTCACACCTACAGAAGTTTGCAGGCTCATAGAAAGACTGCAAGCAGCTGATTGTTTCTGAAATTAGCTCAGTGCAGACACAGAGAAGTGCCTCAGAATAACTTGTGCTTAAAAAGTGAAATTTTCAAAGGGTAAGGCTGCTTTTTAAGTAAATGCTTCAGAATCTGTTTTAATGCATTTCAAATTTTATATTTACTAATATATTTACAAAATCTAACTGATTTTTAATTTGGGCTTACATTTAAAAGTTTTTATTTTTGCCAGGCGTGGTGGTGCACACTTGTAATCCCCGCGCTTGGGAGGCGGAGACAGAAGAATCGCGCAGGTTTGTATAGTCAGCCTCGCTGCCTTAAGAGACCCTTTTTCCAAATAAATAAAAAATATAGGTCTGGGAGTATAGTCTGGAGGTAGAAGGGCTTCCAGGAACCCAGTACCGCAAAAAAAAAAAAAAAAAAGAAAAAATTTTATTTTAAGAATGCCATGTTAGTCATGTTTTAAGAGAAAACATAACAAATGAATAGGTATGGAAAAGAGTTTCTAATATTGAAATAGAACACATATGGACACATATGTACTTGAGGAGAATGAAAAATTTAAATGAAAATACAATTATGTTAAAACATATGTTTTACATTTAATCAATGTGAATTTACTTGTTTATTGTTTATTGTGTGGTTCTGGGGATCAAACCCAGTGGCACTTTGCCACTGAGCTACATTCTCAGCCCTTTTATTGTTTATTTTTTAAATGGGGGTGTTTCCTCCTATAGAGTTTATGTCTTCTCTTATAGGGTTCTTGTGTATTTCCTTGGATGAAGATCAAGGATTAATGAAAAGTATAGAAATAAGAAAGTTTTTTCTAAGTCAGGGAAATATAGAAGGCAAAGCAGCTCTTCCCCCAAGTTGGGGGGGGGGGCTGGAAAGAAAGTAACCCCTTAAGCTCTTGGGAAGTGGGCTTTTAAACCTTAGTAAAATTTCCTATCTATTATTTTATGATCAGTCAGAATTAGATTTAGGGGAACCAATGATTTTGCACAAATTTTATCCTTAATCTGAAGTGTCCTCTTGTGGGGTGAGGTGATTTCCTGGTGCCCACCCGTCTTCCAGTTTCCTCTCATTTTCCTCCAACCTCACAGAAGGTGATTTGGGTGGTCTTCTTCTTCTTCCTGTTCTCAGGTCTTCTGCCTTGCCTCATTTTGACACAAGACCTCACTAAATTGCCCAGAGTGGCCTCAAACTTGCAATCCTTCTGCCCCAGCCTCCTGAGTCACTGAGATTGCCTGCATGAGCCATCATGCCTGTCTCAGAGTAAAATTTGATACTAAATTCTGGGTTTGCATAAAAAATTGGGCACAATTTCTCCACACAAAAACTGTATAGTCAAGTGAACTGTTTTGCTTTGTAAAAAAAAAAAATAATGTCCAGAAGTCTGGAGGGGGATTACATTCCTAGCCATTCAGGAGAACAATATTTCTCTTCCATAAAATTCATTTTTTATGAATCTAATGTTTTTATATTATTTTAATTCCTAATTTAGTACTGTCATGTAACTTGAAATTTACAATTTTTAACACAATCATTTGTGTTACTTTAAGGGAAAAAACATAGAATAACCAAATACTGCTCTAGTGAGAATTACCTGCAGGTTATAGAAAATATTTCTCCGTTTCTCCTCATTATAATCTGTTCACAGATAGCTAATTAATATTTCAAGCCGGGCGTGGTGGCGCACGCTTGTAATCCCCACGCTTGGGAGGCAGAGACAGGAGGATCATGCAGGTTCGAAGCCAGCCACATGTGCTGGCTTAGGAGACCCTGTTTCCAAATAAAAATGTAAAAATAGGTCTGGGAGTGTAGCCCGGAGGTAGAAGGGCTTCCAGGAACCCCAGTACCACCAAAAAAAAAAAATAATAATAATAATATTTCAGATTATCACATACTTTAAATATGCATGTCCATGTGATGTGTCAATTAGTTATAATTTATTGGACATAAAATTTAACTAAAATCACATATATAAAGCATATTCATTTAGCTAGGTGTAGTGGCTTACGCTTGTAATTCCAGCATTCGGGAGGCTGAGACAGGAGGATAGTGGTTCGCCAACAGCCTCAGCTACTTAGTGAGGTCCTCCGCAACTTAGTAAGAGCCTGTTTCAAAATAAAGAATAAAAATAGGGCAGGGCGTATAGCTAGGAGGTCGAATACCCCTAGGTTCTATCCCCAGACCCGCCAAAAAAAAAAACAAAACAAAACAAAAAAAACATTCACTCCACTTAATATTCATTTGATAAAATTTGACTTTCACCAGCAGTTAACATTTGTGAAAACAATTCTTTAAAATTTGCTGCTTAGTCTCCCATAAAGTTTCTTTTATGCTTCTTTCAAGCTCAGAGAATCTCTTTCCTTAAAATCAGACTGTTGCAATTTGGCACTGCTATTAAGCAATTCTTTGTCCATTGGGAATAGAGATATTCCCAAAACTTGACCTGCCCATTGAGTCCTAACTAGTACTCCTTTATTGTGAATATCCACTTTATATAAAATGCCTGTTATGTTTCCATCATGTGGCAATCAAGAGTAACATTTAGAATGAAATGTGGAGGTACTCCCTTATATTCCTACCCTATCCATATGGAAGTTGGAAGTTGCGTGTCTGCTTTCAACAGTTTTTCCATCTCACTTTTATTTTTGGTTTGTTAGTTTCCTGAGAGTATGGAATGAAATCTGTATATGGTCACTGTGACTGAGTGTTCTGGATGAATTCAAGAAATTGTAGTGATATGAGAGATGTGTTTTGCTCATATAGTATATAACAATTTCACCTGACTTTAGATGTACTCTATGTCAAATCTTAATGTGGCTTTTTTTGTTTTCTATGATAATATGACATTATTTTTCAGTGAGGCCAATGGAAAGAAAATCAAATAAATAAACAACAAACCATGAAATTAAATTGAATCCATCTGATAAATTCCGTTTTTATAATATTTATCTCTTTTGAATAATGCAGTCTTCTATTTGTCCCCCACTGGTATGTGATCTCCTGGCAGCATGGGAGTAAATGTATATCTCAATATATAAATATTCTGCAAGACTTTGCTTGTCATTCTGGCTCCTGTGATCTCTGTGATGATGTTCTTTTCTTTCCTGGTGGCTGAGTGTCCTGCTAGCAGTCTTGGATTGTGGTGGCGAGCTCCTGCCTGCTCAGTTGTTTCTCAGGTTTATCGGGGGTCACTCTTGCTGACTTGGCTCTATGTCAGTATGTCCTGAGGTCTAGCTGGAACTTCTACTTGATCTCCAAATCAGAGTCTAGTGAGATCCACCAGTGGGGAAGTCAGGGCTTCATCTCCTTAGTCCTAGCTGCCCAGGGTTATTTGGGAGATACTATGAAACTGGCTTCCTCTACAGTTTCAAGTGGAAACCAGGACAAACTATCTTTATTCTGTGACTTCTTCTTGACTTAACATGGCACCCTTGCCATGTCTTCATTGCCAAAAGGGGACAGCAGGAATATCATGGCTTTCCATCTATTCCTCATCAGCTTTGTTTAATTCTTCTCACAATTACAAGGAAATAAGGGTTGAGGATTCATTCCCTTTCCATCTTTTTGTTTGTTCAGAAAAATCACTTAAGGCATTTCAAAAAGACTCTTCCACTTGTGCTTAAGTTAAACTCTGGATACAAATATACATCTGTGGTGCTAGTGATTCATTTGAAAAATCACCTTCCTTTTCTGGCTTCTGTTAATAACACAGAAATTATGTTTTAGTTCTTATTTCTAAAAAAAATGTGAAAGCTACAAAAATATTGAATTTGTTATATTGGAATGAACATACCATGCTGATATTAGGGTCTCCATTTAACTTTTTCCTTAGGCTGTTCCACAATTTTCTGCATGTAAGCAACATGTGCATAGGCCCTCACCCTGAGTAAACCATTTTAATTTCAGACTATGTATTTTTGCTTCACTTTCTACTTATGTCAAACAGGACCAAAAGACCTCTCATCTAACTTCACCCAGAGGCACATATGAACACACTTAGATGCTACAATACAAGTCTCAATCCTTAGAAGTCTATATAGCCTCAGCTAAACAAGTAGTGTGGTTCTGGCAGTAAAGCAAGATTTGAGCTACCGGAACTCTGCAGCCCCAATCTTTCAACTCTTCTCTCCCCTTAGAGCCTAATCATCCTAGCAGTGATCATTCCTGAGGGGACTCTGGTAACCAGGGACTGGGCACATCCCTCATATTATAGGAGATTTTCAAGAATATAGTCTCTACAGAGAGGTTGACTGAGAGATTCTTCCCTAAGCTCTTCATAGAGGTGGCAAACCTAGGGTTGCTAACTCTACCTACTTCTGCATGTTTATTTTGGCAGAAAACAAACTTTGGGTTCTCCCATGTGAAACCTCTCTGTCTGTGGGTGACTTTATGGAGCAGAAGACTGAGACAAGAAGGAGTAGTCTCGCCATGGCTCACTCTTGGCAGAGGAAAGGGCAGCAGCCTGGTACAAGTGTTCCCACTACTTATCCTCAGTTAGCAAGTAGAGCTCATGAAGTGGGCACCATAACTAAGTTCTTGGAATGGGAGAGAAGTTCATGCACAGATTTTACAGCAAAAGTACATCCACCTGCTGCACTGTGTCCTTACATGAGAGAAGGGAAGATATTCACTGTCACATCAGGACTGAGAATGAATGAGCATATGGGTGCCCACTTTGGAATGGGAAAAAAAATCTGGTCTTTGATCAGCCATTGAACGTCTTCAGCAACTTTTCTGGAGACTAGGTGGCTGTGGTTGGCTGCTTTAGAGATACTTTGCCTTGCTCAGGCAATTACTACAGTACTGACTTGAACACAGAGGCAACACTGGATAACCATGAGAGGAGAGCATCAGACCGAGATGCTCTGTGGCCTCCCCTGAACTGTGGCTCTTTCAGACCCTCTGAATCAGGAAGTAAGACACTTCAAGAAATGGGCGTCCATTGGACTGGAAATGGACTTGTGTTACATACTAACTGACTAATGGGAAACTTGGAATGTGTGCATCTTAAGTAAAACAAGAGGAGCTCTGTATGAGTTTCTTAAGGCTGCTGTAATAAAATACCACAAACTGGGTGGCTTAAGATCACGGAAATTATTTCCCTCTGGGTTTCAGAAACTAGAAGTTTGATATTAAGATATCAGTAGAGCCATGCTTCCTCTGCAGGTTCTGGGGAAGAGTCCTTCCTTGGCTCTTCCTACCTCTAGAGGTTCTAACAATTCTCATCATTTCTTGGCTTATAGGTACATTGCACCAAATTTTGTTTCTATTTTCACCTGACTCCCTCCTGTGTGTCTTCACACTCACTTCTCTTTTTTTCCCCACAGATATTCTAAATACTTATTTTAACTGACAACCAAATATTATGTATATTTATCATGTACAATGTGTTGTTTTGTAATATGTATACACTGTACAAAGGCTAAATTGAGCTAATTAAAATATGCCTTACCTCTAATAGTTATCATTTTTATGGTGGGAACACTTAGGATTTACTCTTTCAGCAACTTTCAAAAGCGCAATATATTGTATGATATATGTCTCAAATTTATTGCTTCTGTTTGTTTGAAATTTTCTATTTTTTGGACCAATCTCCCCTCTGTCTCCCAGCTAACCTTTGGCAACCAGCATTCTACTCCCAACTTCTCAGGTCATTTTTTTAAAAAAGTAAGGTCACAATGTCTTTGTCTGTCTGTGCCTAATTTCTTTCACTTAAAATAATATCTTCTAATTCACTCATGTTGTCACAAACTGCAGGATTTCCTTCTCATTAAAATTCATTTGCCTATTTCTGTGTTATAAACCCAACCACCACATGAAGCATTGCATGCTTTATTAAAAGTTCCTGTTTTATAAAGATTTTTGTGTCCTCTATGAGACTTTCTTTGATCTTCCAAAATAAAATAGCACCTGCCCCTTATTAACCATCATATTCCTTCCTGTTCACCTACACAGTCCTCATTGTATTTTCGTTTAAAAAAATTCTCTGTCTCCTATACCTCTATGAGAGATGAAGCCTCACAGTGGACAACTTAGAGGTGTTCTATGCCTGGACGTTCACAGCACTGCCTGAGATGAAGTTCCTGCCTTCTGTTTCTATGCCTTAAGATTTTCACAGAACATTTTTTTCTTATCTTCCAAAGATTTTCTTGCTGCAAATAAATGTGACTTTAACCAAATGGAGAAAATTTTCATAAGACACACAAAGAAAAATAAAGTCAGTAAGAACAGAAAATGAAGCATATTCTAGACACTGACTTTGGGATACTGTAATGGTCTAAACATAAAACCCTTTTTGCCTTTGTACTTTTGGGCTGCTTTGTAAACAATTATTTTTTGACAAGAGAAGACAATGCAAAGTTGAAAGGGTCATTTTTCAGAATGGTTCTTAATTGGAACCATTTTCTGTTAGAGTAAGTTTTCTGCACTATGGAGCTGATTTCATGTATGTGAGCGTCAAGAAAGAAATGCACATATAGTTATAGTTATTAGGATTCAGAAAAGCAAATATGGGCCACCCTGTAATGCCATCTTTAATGTCTGGGGAAGAATGTAGAAAGCCCATTATCATTTCTTCAGAAGTAATTTTAAAATGCAAATACAGGTGCTAACAGATTCTTGTCTCCAGAAGATTGTCAATTTTCTTGCCCCACACTCATTTATTTTTTTATAAAAAATAAAATATGGGGCAGAGATTATTTGTTGACAGTTACCACAACTAACTCAGTTTCAACTCTGACCCAAATTCTTCCCGCTTAGAAGCTGTGAAGTAGAAAATAATGAGGGCTGAGTTATTTCTGAAATGTGAAACCTGAAGTTGCCAGAATTTATTCATTTTATCCATGAAGGTAGAGAGTTCACAGCAATTTTTTGTGCAGCTATTTTCTAATGATTATGATACTTGGTCCCTTAGCTTTTACGGCTTTAACATTAACTTTAAGCCTGTATTTATTGACCCCTAAATTACTTGCATTTCCTAATTTTTTAAATATTTACTTTCAGTTTATTTTTTTAAAAGATGAGCTGCATAATATCCAATTTTTATCAGAAGTTAACACAAAAATACCAAAGTTTAGGAATGCTGTGAAGTTAATTTTAGTTTCATTCAAACGTCTAACCTGGTTTCTTGATCTGCTTATTTTTAATGTTCTAAGACTGTTTACTGATGTAAATAATATAGACACTGATATGCAAAATATTCAAAATAAGCAAAGCATAGAAATTTGATAGATAATTCACATAATGAATTTATTTTCACCCATAGTATTAATGCTTGATTCTTATAAGAGCTGCTATGGTTTTAGGGATTTAAGGAATACTTTATAACAACAGTTCTTATAGCCATATTTAAGGTATCTAATCTTATAGTGTTTAAAATCTTCTATTAAATTTAGGATTAATAGTCATACTTGACTTTGTGTGTGTGTGTGTGTGTGTGTGTGTGTGTGTGTGTGATACTCATTACTCATTCTTCTATTCTAAATAATATTCCACCAATATTTAACAATCTTCAGATTAATCTTATAAAAGGAAGGTTATACAAGAAGTAGATGACGTTTGAATTTCAGTGCCCAGGTCCCCTTTCTTATTTCCTAATCATGGATCCACATGCCCATATCCTTCTGGAACTAAAACACCTCGCCTGTGGGCAACACATGCACTTTAGGATAGCAGGTTTCTGTGTTTTTTGCTTTGCCACTTCCACTTATTCCTCTCTCCACCATCCAATATCATTTTTGAGAAGTAATCTGAATCTCAATATGTATATCAGCATTTGCCAAAATCTGCTATGAGCCTGAGAGATATTAAGCAACTGGTGTTCTGAGAACATGGTATTCCATATCCAAAAGTGCTTGGGAACATTCTAAATCTCTTCCTTGGAATTTCAAAATGCAAGTTAACATGTGAAAGTTTCTGAAAGTGAAATAAGAAACTTGTTTCATTTTGTTTTACAGTTAAACAAGCCAACTCCTTTGCTGAAGGGAAGAACAATCTGGCTGTATCTATTCCTATCCCTGAATAGATATTTCTCTTTACAACAGCTTCAGATTGGCTAACTTTTATCAAGAAAGAGAGATAAATAATATTTCTAAAATGCCAGCATACAGACAACTTTCTATTCTTCTTTTGTCTCCTTCCTGTAAATTCCCTCTAAGTAAAGCTCATATAGATGCGTGGTCAGAATTATTTTCTTGGTTGTGGTGTTCTGTGCATTTAGAACAGGCTGTCATATCATCAGAGATGTGATTTGGGACGGACCATAGAAAAACATATAAAGTGTGTAAAGTTTATCCTATTGATATTGAAAAGTCACCAAACACCTTTAGAGAAGAACATGAAAAATATCTGTGGCAAAGATCACTGGACCAAGTTAGGAGCAAGTGAAGGTGGGAAGTGAAACATAACTCAGATGATTCTTTGTGTGGTTGCTATAGTAACCCTAGTGGGAATGTGGAGGTCCTAAACTAAGGTCACAACTATGGAAAAGATCGGAAAAACATTTGAAGAATATTGACATGAGAAAATAGAGAAAAATAATGTTCTACAAGGACTTGAATTTCTAGCTTGCATGGATGATGCTAATGGGTTGCACAGAGAGTGAAGAAGAAATGGTCGAGAGTATGAGGGGCAGGGGTTGAGGAGGACTCTGGCCATATGGAATAATGGGAATAAAGATTTGAAATAAAACCATACTTGCTAAGGCTGCCTAATGGTGATGGGTGATGGGGAGAAGAGATATTCTCTAGGCATTTTGCTCTGCTCAGTTATTGCCAATGTGCCGCTCACCTCTCTCTCTCCCCTTGACTGACTAGTGGACACTTCTTGACACTCTCCAGGGCTTTGTTGCATAGGTTTCTGCCTACTTACCAAATATTTTCTTTCAATGACTGTGAATGAAAGACCAGGACAATGTGATTTAAATGAAAAAATCTACAAAAGTATTTCTATGACTTTAGTCCATGTGTTAGTAAGCCTTCTGTCTCACTATAGCTATACTTAAGGTGATTAAGTTAGAAAGGAAGAAGTTTACTTTACGTCACAATTTTGGAGGTCAGCTTGTGTTCAGTTAGCCAAATTGCTTTTGGATTACAGTGAGGCCACATGTCTTGGTGGGAGCATGTGGCCCAGAAAAGACTCTTACCTCATGGCAGGGTTGCAAAAGACAGAAAGAAGGGCCTGGAGTCCCATATTTTCTTTGAGGGCACACCCTGAAGACAGGAAGACCTTTCACTGGCTTCCACCTCTTCATGTTTTTATCATCCACTAATAGTACCACACTGGGTACTAAACCTTAAATACATGGATATTTGAGGACATTTAAGATACGAACTCTAAGGCTGGGCATGGTGGTACATGCTTGTAATCTCAGCATTTGGGAGGCAAAGACTGGAGGATCACAGTTCAAGGACAGCCTCAGCAACTTAGCGAGGCTCTTTGCAACTCAGTGAAACCCTGTTTCAAAAATAAAAAGGCTAAAAAGTAGGCTAGGGGTGGGGTGTAGCTCGGAGATACACTACCCCTGGGTTCCATTCCCAGTACTATACACAAAAAATACAAACTTTAGCAATCCATATAAAAGAATAATCAGGCTATTGATACAGTGAAGAGTTATTTCATGTCCTTTCAAAAATAATAGTTTTTAAGATTAAAATGATCAAAATGTGAACTGGGGGTGGTGGTATACCCCAGTTATCCCAGTACTTGGGACGCTGAAACAGGAGGATCAATGATTAAAAGATAGCTTTGGCAATATAGTGAGACTCTCAGCAACCTAGTGGGACCCTGTTTCAAAACAAAAAATAAAGAAGGTCGAACGTGTAGATTGAGGTAGAGCGCCCCAGACTCAATCCCTAGTACTGCACACCACACACACACACACACACACACACACACACCAAAGTAAATCAAAGAATAAATGTGTGATTCATTCTAAAGCAGATGATGGTTGTTAATAAAACATTTATGTCTCAACACACATGAGCAGCCCAAGATAGCTAGTCAACAAAGGTAGAATCAGTATAGCTAGAGTAGAAGGTTGCATATTTGTTATAATGTGAAATAACTATAGGACTTCCAGATTTATATACTCTCTGTGTGTTTGTGTATACATACTGGCTTCAATAGCAAAATAACTACTACCATGTTTAGGTATTATTGCATTCTATGCTGTTATAGAAGAATACTGCAGACTGGCATAATGGGCACAAATATGTTAGAATATAGTTTGGAGAGTGGAATTTCAGGACCAACACCAAGGTGAGGTTCTGGAATGCAGGGAGGGCATTAATGTTAAATCAGATCATAGTGGCAGAGAGAAAGGAGGGGAGAGGTGGAGAAGAGAGAAACATGAGAGGGAAGGGGAAGGAGCCAACCTTGCTCTTTTATATTGAACAAGCTTTCAGTGATAATGGCATTAATCCTTTTTATAAGAATGAACCAAGGCCTAACCCCCCTTTAAAGGACCCACTCCTTAATATTGGCACAACAGAAATTAAATTTAAACATTAATTTTGGAGGGGAAAAACATTCAAATCATAGCAGATGGTAAAAACATGATGTAGCAGGTGGCAGAGATAAAATTGACCCTCGTAAGACATAAAGTGACATTTTGTAATGGTTGTATCCAGAGCATTGTGACCTTGAAATCTCAATTATTTCTTGAAGTTATCTTCATCTTACAAATATGATATGATAACACCTGCCTTGATTTTTTTCTGCAGGCTATTGTTAAGTATCAACTGAGATTATGTGTAAAAGTATCTTATATACTAGAAAGAAATGAACTCATATACAGGACTAATGTTATTGACCTGTAACACTGAAGTTGTCATTGTAAAGAGACAGTACCACTGTTATCTATTAGTTCTAATCAATTTACAAGATTATTTAATAAAGTCCATGAGTATTATTGATGGAGAAGTGGATTGAAAGCACTTAGGAAGGGGACTAACATGGCAACACTTGACTTCTTGGAGGAAATAAAGTGTTTTTAGACAGAAGAGCTTGCATGGTATGGAATGGTGACCACCAATCAGGGCTTTTCTTACAGTTTTACAGAGGGGTAATCCTATTGAAACATACACATTTGAAAATTGACATGTTGATTTCTGAAAAATAAGTGGTTTAGTGCATTTAATAGTATGAATGCAGTAACTAGGATCAGACATTCAGACAGTAGCATAGAGAAATCGAATGCTGTTCCACAAGTAATTATTAGAATATCTTTTTTGAATTGTCCCCATTATCAACCTCAAAACACACACAACACTTACGTGCCTGTGCACATGTATGTACACACACACACACACACACACACACACACACACACGCGGAGTTTTTATTTGTCATGCTGTTTCCTCTATCGCGGAATGTCTTTGTCTCTTCTAATCTTCACTTAATATAAATCTCAGCCTTATAGAAGCTGAGACAGAAGGATTGTGGGTTCAAGGCCAGCCTCAGAAACTTAGCAAGGTCCCCTGCAACTTGAGACTCTGTTTCAAAAAATAGGGCTGGGAGCTGGGCATGGTGGCACATGCTTGTAATCCCAGCATTCTGGAGGCAGAGACTGGAGGATCTTGGTTCATGGACAGCCTCAGATACTTAGCAAGGTCCTTCGCAACTCATTGAGACCCTGTTTCAAAACTAAAAAGACTAAAAAATAGGGCTGGAAGTGTAGCTCGGAAGTACAGTGCCCCTGGGTTCCATCCCCACCCCCAAAGTAGGGTTGGGGATGTAGCTTGGAGGTAGAATGCCTCTGAGTTCAATCCTTACTACCACAAACAAACAAACAAACAAACAAACAAACAAACAAACACACACAAGAAAACAAAATAATGATACTTCAGGACTCAATTTAGGTATCATTCTCAACTTTCCAGATCTCCAAATGAGGTAAGTAAAACTCATTATCTTTTGCTCACACACCCTGTGCTTATTACATAAATACAGATGACATTTTAAATAAAATGTTTCATGTATGTAGATATTTCATGTGTGTATATTATGTGTCTTGCCCTAAGGGTTATAAGAACTCAGAATTAGGATCACTTTGAGTTCTTCTTTGTTTCTTTTGGATCTAGCACATTATTTGCTGTGTAAAAAATAAGTGCCCAGTGTTCAGAATAAACTGAGTTTAAAAACTGAATGAGGCAAATAAATCTAATTGCTGAACATTTGAAAGAGTTTGTGGTGGTGTGGTAGTAATGATGGCGGGAGTAGTGAAGACAAAATTGTGGATGAGATTTGGAGACAACATGGGACTCTTAGATTAAGTGGTAATACAAATTTACCCTTTCTCACTTTATTTATTTATTTATTTATTTATTTATTTATTTATTCATTTATTTTTGGTGTGTGTGGTATTGGGGATTGAACCCAGGTACATTCTACCTCTAAGCTACACCAAAACATTACATTTTTTTTTGAAATAGGATCTCTCTAGGTTATAGAGGTTTTACTACATTTTAGAAGCTGTCCTTGAACTGAACCTACTATCCTCCTGTTTCAGCCTCCCAAATACTGGGATTGAGGGATATGCCACCTCGCTCAGCACTCACTTGATTTGTTTTTTAACATTAATGAGTTCTTTCACTTGTTTGTTCAACAAAACTATTCAATACTTGCTCTGTTGTAGTCACTAGGAAGAGGGGAGGAAAACATGCTCTGGACAGACTTTTGAGACCTTTTGAAGACTTATAAAGGGAGATGGAAGATACATAATTAAATGGAAGTTTTAAAATTATCAGAGGATTTGGAAAAACTGACACAGAGCGCAGGCTCTCAGCTTAAACTGGCCCTATTATAATCTTTGCTCTACGGCTTACTAACATTCTAACTTAGCAAAGTTATTTAACCATTCTGTGTCTCAGTTTGCTCATCAGAAAAAAATGATGACACTTGTAGTGCATACATTATTACTTTGTTGTGACCAATACATGAACTACTCTCAGATAAAATTATCTTGTAACCGTTGTTATTTGGGCTTTTTTTTTTTTTTTTTAGTTATTTTCATGCAGCAGTGAGATAACTCTGCCAATGAAAAACAACACATTTTCAGGCTTTTACTCTGTATTGTTAAATTGCCTTTTAAAACCATTCTACAAATTTATTTGAACAAAAATAGTTGATTAGTTTTCTTAAAATCTTGCCAATATTTGACTTTGACTGATTTAGATGCAAAATAGCACATTGTAGTTCTAAAAAAATTTGTATAGATATAGTTGGTGTGGTCCAAAATCTTTCTTACAATTTTGTCCTATGTGTGTTCCTCTCTTGTGAATCATTTGTAGTTTCATTTTTTCCCTTTGGCAGAATGTGGGCAAAGCATAAATAGATGGTTCCAGTAGCCTATTTGGCATTTCATAATAGGTGTTGAACATTTCGTCTTCCAAAACAATTTCTTCTCATGCATTTCAATCTAAAAACACTCTTCTGTATTTTCTCTAGTTTCTTTTGGCTGCTTCTCTCTGAGCTTCTTTTTCTGGCTCATCTTGCAGCTGGCTTTTAAAGATCCTTGACTTATATTCCCTGTATAGATGAGCAAACTTGTTCACATTCAGAATATATGTTGATGACTCTCATGAACTTATTTCCAGTCCAGACTTCTCTTATTCCATATTTGTTTACTACAAATCTTGAAGGTCGAAAAGGCAACCAATCTCAACATGTCCTATAATAAATTATTGGTTTCTCCACTTTCCAAATCTTGTATTTTTATAGCATTTAAAATCTAAAACAAATAGAACTGAGACTATTACTTTTACAAGCCTGAAAATATAGGGTCTTTCTGATATCTCCTTTTCTAAAGCAATCATTATCTTAATTTTTTCTTTTCTTTGTCAAATCTTGTCCTATTCCCTTCTCTTACATCAATCCAACTCAAGAAACTACTCCTGTCTGAACTCCTGCAGTTGATTTTTGAGAGATCTCTTTGCACCCCACATAGTAACCACAATGATGCTTTTAATATGAACATCTGACATGCAAATTTTACTGCTTAAAATTGTTCATGACATCTTACTGGCATAAGGATTAAGACCACAGTGCTGAGCCTATGTGTAAAGCTCCATATTAGCTACCCTGTCTTCTCACCACTGTCATATAGTACATAAATTTCATCGCTTTCTATTCTGCCATAGGAAGATAGCATGCTCCTTCCCACCCCAGGGTATGAGCACAAGCTGTTTCTTCTCTTCAACTAGATAATCCCTAACCTTTACCAATCAGCTTGGAAATCATTTACATAAGTAAGTCTTTGTTGAAGTCATGCCTAAACCCTGCTAGCTGTACTTATTATAGCCTGGACATCTCCTTCATAGTAGTCATCAGAATCACAATTAAATATTTGATCAAGTAATTTTGATCAAGTAACTAACCAAATGATCAATGTCTTCAATAGATGTAAGCACAACAAGGGGAAAAAACAGTACTGAGGAGGAACTGATAATTATTAATGATAAAAAATCTTAGGCTTTAATTTTAAATTACATTTTTTTTTTGTGGGAGTGGTATTGGGGATTTAACTCAGAGGCATTCTACATTTGAGCTATACTTCCATTCCTACTTTTTATTCTTTAGTTTGAGAGATCGTCTCACTAAATTGTGGAGGACCTCAGGAAGTAGCTGAGGCTGACTGTGAACCTGCATTCTTCCTGTCTCAGCCCTTCGAGTACTAGGATTACAAGTGTGTGCCACCACTCCCCGATAAATTGTTATTTTTTAAAAGGAAAATTTCTGTTCTGCGTGCCACACCCTGTTAATATGAAGATTATATTTTATGATATGCATAACATCACTAGCAAATTTGACAGTAAGATATAAGTAGTTCTCCAAATTTATTCAAATAGACTGTTTTCACTTGAAATCTATGGGATTCGAAACACGTACTTGAGTGAGGTTTAGGGGCTTAAGTTCGATTTGAAGGAAGCTCTATGAGTGCTCAACTTTTAAGTTAGATGTATATCTGGCAGTACATCACTTTTGAGGGGCAACTTACCTTGAAGTGCTCTCGATTTCACAATAGATTTCTTCTGCATTAAATGAATAATGTGACAACCAAAGAGAATATCTGGATGCCTCCTGTCTTGAGATTGGTTATAACCACCATGGTTTAGAGCACTGATAAGATAAAGAATATGTGTTTCTCTATTTGGTATAAAACATTGATATAATTTGGAACTTTCAACATATGGGGTTCTCAGTGGCACATGGCTGGACCACAGAATGTCAAAGATGCTTCTCAAAGAAAACAGCATCTTTCCTCCTACCTCTTTTGTTGGGCTCCATATGGGAAGCAGATGAACATGGTAGTTGGAAGAGGAATAAGTGGGAGGCTGCTGTAAATTTGGTTTGTTGGATCTTACAAACTAAGCTGTATCTTACAAATGAAGTCAAGACACCTAAAGTAGTTAGATAAATGATTATCTACCAATAAACCCTGGGGCCCTAAGAGGACCATGCCCATTTGGCAATGAGATGCTGTCATATATCAGCATCAATGATAAATGGAGGAAGTAGAATTCAAATCAGGGTAAGGGGCATTCATAGTAAATATTAATCTAATTGTGTGAACTATGCTAAAGAGACAGAATAATGAATAAATATAAAAATTTTCAAAAGAAAAGATTTAATGCACATTTTTAAGTTAATCCAGTTATTTTTAATTTAATGTGCATGGAATCCTCAAAGTATAATTATATATGAACAAAATTTAAGGTAAGTAATTATTTTTTAATTATATATGTTATTAATGATGTATAGGAAGATATATTTTATATTAAGATGATTGTTTCATAGATAATGACTACAGCTCTACCTTTATGTTAGAATTTTATTTTTTATATGTGTAGGCATTCATGTGTGTGTATATATATTCTTTCTAATTTGTATATATTTGTCTTTTCAGGAATATAGAATTTGGAAAGATCTTAACTCACTGATCTATCAATTAGCTATAAAGATCTAAAATTAGCTAAATGAGAATGCTAATGACAAAAAGAAAAATATTATGAAAGGGAGGCCACCCAAATTAATTTTAATTTTTGGCTCCTGATAATTTTGAACTAATTTTAAAAATGTATACTAGTATTTCCCAAAAACTGAAGTAAAAAGGATAACTTTTATGATTGAACAGATTTTTTGTTTTTATTAAACATGAAATATTTTATTGCAACAAAAATGATTAAAAATCATATGAAATATATGTGATTTTATATATATAATATAATTCAGTATTAAATAAAAAGTAACTAAACTGAAATTTTAATAATTTTGTATTTATTTATTTATTTATTTATTTATTTATTTATTTATTTATTCTTGTGGTATTGGGATTGAACCCAGGGGCATTCCACCTCTGACCCATACCCCAGCCCTATTTTTTATTCTTTCTTTTTTAAATTATTGTATTATAGTTACATTTTTTAATGGGGTACAAGATGATAGAGGCATACATGCACAAATCACTGATTTAGCCCTTTTTCATTTCCCACTCTATTTCCTCCCTCTACCTCTTACTCATGTTTGTCTTAGTGATTTACTTTGATATGTTTGTGAATGAACATCATGTACATTAGGAAGTTTTCATCTTCCCCCTCCCATCTTCCTCAATTAGATTGCCTTATTGCCTTATCTATGGCTTTTCCTTCTTTATCTAGAGTTTCAAGACCAATTTCTCCCTAACTTCTGCACTTTAAGGACAGCATCTGAATTTTTACATTTGTGACTGACTAATCTCATTTAGCATAATGGATAGAACTGGTGAAAATTATTCTTTAATTTTGAAACAGGGTCTCAATAATTTGAAAAGAGCCTCACTAAATAGCTGAGGCTGGCCATGAACCTGCAATTCTCCTGTTTCAGCCTCCCAAATACTGAGATGACCATACCAGGCTTGCTTTGAATATTTTATACATGATATAGGCATTATTTGTACAAAATAAAGATAGGATAAAGGTGGGTAACATGACATAATGACAGCCATTTATTAATCCTCACATTATGACAATCCAGATGATTTTGACTTTGCTGAATTATTTTAGTCTTTATTTCCTGTTTGTTAAATTGACTAATTGAAAATCCTGAGGTTTGTGCTGAGATTTTAAACTCTTTGGAAATAGTTTTACTAATTAACTTTTTTAATGTATTTTGATATTATAGTATCTAATTCTTCGTGTTGGATTTTTATGTAGTCCTATAGTTCTACGTTCCCTTATCACTGTGAGTGATGCTGAGTACCTGGTTTTACTGTTTTAGCCATACATCATCTAAAAGACACTGTTAATCTATGGAGTCATGTTTATCTTGTTTTAAACAGTTGTATATCCTAGAATATTTACCTAGAATAATTTATGGCAATTCAAAATATTTGACATATTTTTCACATGCATATTATATACATATGCACCTCATTGGATATTTAATGACCTATTATTTGCTTATTTCACATTACAATTATACATCTTATCTTATAATTATAAATTATGCATTTTATTTTGTAGTTTATTGACAAAAAGTCACAATAAGACAGAGCTAGAATTTTGTAATCTACTTACAATGCTCATATATAATTCTTACTTTTATTTTTATACTTTTATTGGTGCATTATAGTCTCACATCATAGTTCATTGTGATAGTGACTCACCTGTGCACAGCACTTAGTGGACTTTTCCCTGGCTCCCTCCCCACCCTCCCTTCCCCATACAAGAAACAGATTGGCACTGGTGTTCTCACATATGTACACAGTAGCAGTGGAAGTGTTTCTTTCATTAATTGTTCCTCTCCCTCCTTCTCATGGTCTCCAAGACCACCTCCCTGGATCCACTGGAGTTTCTCCTCCATTTTCTAGAGTCCCTGATATATCCCAGTTACTCTCTCTCTAGCTTCCATATTTGAGAAAAATCATGACCCTTCACTTTCTGTGGCTGGCTAATCTCACTTTTTAAAATTCTGACTAATTACCATTAGACATATTTAGGCTATTGACATTTTAAAATTATTTATTCTCAGTTTAATAAATGTAGACCCTTTATTTTTCCTTTTATTATTTCTTTTTTCTTATTACTTTTTTCGTTTCTTTGCCTTTCCTTTTTTCTTAAGAACTGAAGTCCTTTCTTTTGTTCCTCATTTTCTTTTTTTCTTTCTTTTTCTCTATTTTTTGCAACATAGGAAAAAATACATTTGATCTTTTTTATGCATAAGTCTCCTACTTTTTTTGGTGATAGTCTGTCAGATTTTCCCCTACCTCTTTCCTGCAGCAGTTGATATACTGCCCCCAGATATATAGTAATTGCTTACAAAAAGCAGGACTATTCTAGGAGTTAGAATACACACCTAAAAAAAATAGAATGACAAGAGTTAAAAATAGCTATACATCATAAAGAGCAGAGCTTGTGATTATAGCAGTTTCCATGTTTCTGATTAAGGTTAAACCACAATAAGAAGTCCAACCTAATAGATTATGTAACACGTTTTTGCTGAGCATTTCTGGATACCAAGATTATTCTGGATGTTTTAAAGAACAAACAGATTTCTCATGTTGCAGTGTTGTGATGACGTATGTCAGGCAGTATGAAATTTCAGTTAATCACTATATTAGAATACCTATATTTCTGATCCAATGATGTTCTAAAATTTTTGTTGTGATTTTAAAAACACTTAATCTTGAGGGTATAGTGTACATGTTATGATAATCTGTGGAAGATTAATGAGAATGGAGCAAATTCAATTCAAGCTCATATAAAAATCAACCTCAGTTTATATAAGGACTATTATGATTTAGATCTGGAATGTTGCCCCAAAGCCCATTTGCCAACAGACTTGGTCCCTAATGCAACAATGTCCAGAGGTGCAGAGGTGGGGCTCTTAGGAACTGGTTGGATCACTAGGGCTCTAACCTCATTAGTGGATTAATGTATTTGAGGGGTCTGTAATTTGAATGGATTGTTTAGGGTAGGACCTAGTCGGAGTAAGTGGATCACATGCCCTGGAAGAATGTACTTGTCCTTGAACCTTCCACCCCTTTTCTCTATTTCTTGGCCACCAGGCACCTAGCACCTTTTCTCTTCCACACCCTTCCTCCTTCCTTGGAGCCAGCTAGCCCTGGAATAAAACCATAAAACCTCTGAAATAAAGCTTTCATCCTCTATATTGTTCTTGACAGATATTTTGGTCACAGGGACAAAAGGTCACACCAGGGGTAGTGTAGGTTACAACATAATGTTGTGTACTTAAAAATTAACCATAAAGATCTCATGTTAAATATTCTTACAAACAACACACACACACATACACACACCCCTGACCAAAACAAACAAAAAGAAAATGAAAGGGCTCCAGAACACTCTGGGAGATGGTAGATATGAATATTTTCATTATTTTTATTCTGGTGATGATTTCACAGGTATGTTCAATCTCTTAATTCATCAAACTGTGTATGTTAAATATGCATTATGAATTTTACAGATCAATTATACCTTAATACAACTGTTAAAAAAGAAAGGAAACATAAAAAACAAATGACTAACACCTCTACCACTACCATCAACAGCAAAATATGCCCATGAATAAGAAATAGGACACACACACACACACACACACACACACACACACACACACACTATATATTTTTCAATGCCTCCTATATAAGAATTTTTATTACATTATCACTTTATCTGCTTTTATATTACCATGATATCTTGATTTTTAACATAATTGTGGAAATCTAAGTTTTACTATGTTTTTGAGGAAACACTGTAACAAAGTAAAATTTAAAAATTACTGTGTCCTTAGAATATTATTTACCACGTGTCAATCAACATATCTAAATTGCCAAACTTTATATATATAATGAAAAGGGTAATAAAGGGTAATGGCAGAGAGTGACTAACAGATATCTGTCCTTAAGGTCTATTATTCAGGAAAAGGAATCTTCAAAATTCCAGTTAACTTTTAATGTAAGTAGTCTAACTTTTCTGGTTCATAACACTCTGAGTACTGGCATGTACAAGACTAGACAAATCATGGAGGCACAGAAATTTAGGCTTTCAAGGAAACTAGAGATTAGCCCAATTTTCCAAAGTATAGAATTAGAGAAAATATTTTTTACTGATTTTTCATGAATACTATGTAATAAATGAATGATGATTTGTTCCCATCTATAACAAATAAACACCAGGGCTAGAAAGCTTTAAAACAATAGCAACACTTCATTTTTTTTTTTTTTTGTACTGGGGATGGATCCCAGGGGCAGTTTATTTTGAAAGAGGGTCTCACTGAGTTGTGAGGGGCCTCACTAAGTAGTTGAGGCTTCCTGTGAACCGTGATCCCCTGGTCACAAGTGTGCACTACCAAGCCTGGCTTACATCGCTTCTAATTTTAGAAAATTTCCTCCTCCTCCTCCTCCTCCTCCTCCTCCTCCTCCTCCTCCTCCTCCTCCTCCTCCTCCTCCTCCTCCTTCTCCTCCTCCTCCTCCTCCTCCTCCTTTTTCTTGTGATGAAACCCAGTTATGCTTTACCCCTGAGTTACACTACAACCCTTCCTCTCGTTTTTATTTGAAACAAGGTATCAAGTTACCTTCCACTGGCTTTAAACTTTCAGTCCTTAAACTTTCAGTGTATTTTATTATCTTGGAATCATAAAGAACAGGTCTTCATACTCTCCTAACGATAATCTTAAGTACTTGTAGGCAACTATCATTCCCTTCCGCAGGGTCCATTTTATATTTGTATGATGCATTGACGCCATCTTTTTACTTTATTTAAATTGTTTTGTGTTAAGGTATATTTATGTTCAGCGTAGCATATAAAAAGTTCCAACACACTAGGTCTTCTGCTAGAGGAATTCTGTTCAAGATGAACAGGCATGTATTTGAAGAAATAGTATATAAACATATTTTGATATATTGCAAGTTTTTATCATATATTATTTTAGCATGGTACCTGAAATTCATATATTCATAAGGTGCTATATGGGAATAGAGAATAGAGTATTAGTCGAACCAAATAAATCAGATGAACAATTATTTTATTTCATTTAGTTCTCTTAGATGCATTCTAATTATTGACATCTTTCAAAATCAATTTGGATTAATTCTATCATATAAATGTTCCTCTCAGATTTTTTCATTATTCCCAGATTTGGTAAGCTTTTAACTTTAAAAAATAGTCATATTTAAAAAGCTGTTAAGTACAAAATTAGGGTGTAAATTTTGTGACATTTCTTGAGAACCTATTTCAAGTTTTATCCACTCATTATACAGTCCAAATATTTCTTATTGCTTATGATAAAATGTTATATTTCAACATTTTTCTTAAAATGGTAACTCATTATCCTGAAAAAGCCACAATTTTCAATAAGTAACTTCAAATATTTCAAAGAAGCCACTTTAAAATATTTCTCAGGGATTTGTAGATATTGATATTCTGGGATTATAAGACAATTATTTTATTTCTAAGAGGTAGAATTTTGAAAATGCACTTTCTTTCTATTTTATACTTCCTGATACAGTTCACAGAGAAATCCTAGTAGAGACATAATATATATATATATATTTTTTTTTTTTTCCTTTAAAACCTTTTGTTTAATGTTTGAATCTGTGAACCTATGCTCTGCTGTGGTGACAGGAATAAGTTTCAAGTGACCTCAGTTGCCTTGGCAAAACTATTTAAATTTTTTCTTTTCTCCATGAATATTTCTCACATTTGAGCTACCTAAAATTTTCTACTTTAGTTGATAACTGAGTATCAACTGGAACTGAAACATAAACAAATCAAGGTAGCTACATTCTCCCATGTAGACAGTTGTTAACTGGAGGAACACCCAACTAAGTGAGTCTCTCTAAGTATTATAAGGTAGTTTTACTCTTTTATGACTTCTTTGCAGTATTTATATTACTCTACATTCCTCCTACTCTCTCTTCCTTCACACCACTGTCTTCATTTTCTCACTACTACTTATGAAATAAGGTTTTTGCAAAAGCAGACTGTGATTCTCTTATCTCCTTGCTTGTTGGAATCACTTGATAATCTTTTTCCCTTTCTTTTTAATAAAACCAATACCCAGCATCTCACTCACAAGATTGTGACTTGATAGATCTGTGGGAAAGAGGAGTGGACCCTGGCACTGGTGGTTTTAAAAGTTCTCAGATAATTCTAATGTGTGGACAGAGATATAAGTTTAACTATATGTTAATGTTTCCAAAAATGTCTATTTCACATGGTTTTCAACCTTATGTACTTTTCTTTCTATATGTTTACACTTAGCATATGTTAGGAAAAATAATCATAAGTGCTTTATGTGTGCATAAGACTTACTGTGTGCAAGGCGGTTATATCTATTAACTCAATACTCACTAAAACTCTGTGAACTAGGGACTGTTAATGCCCCCCTTTTTGTAGATGAGGAAACTGAAGCACAAAGTGGTTAAGTGACTTACTGAAGGTCATAGAGCACATGGCCTTCATATGAAGTGTCTGTCATTGACTGGATTGTAAGTTCAACAAGGGCAGGAAACCATTATTGTGTTCATTAGTGTGTTCAAAGTGCCTGGAACAGTATTTGAAAAATATAGATTAACCATATTTGGTTGAACATGTCTGTAATTCCATACTTGGGGGAACAGGAGGATCACAGGTTTGAGGCCAACTTCAGCAAATATAGCAGGGTCTTCAGAAATTTAGAAAGATCCTGTTCCAAAATAAAAGATAAAGAATGGCTATGAGTATAGCTGGAGGTAGACTGTCCCTATACTACCAGAAAACAAAAAAACAAGAAAAACACAGAAAATATTTTTTGAAGAAAAAGAAGGAAGCAAGGGATAGAGAAAGGCTGTTTCATTTTTTATACTAAGCATATGTAAGAGGTTCAGAATTATAGGACTATTTATGACAAGATATTTGAATTATCACATTTGTCAAAAGTCAGAAAACAGTTCTGATAAGTAGGAAATATTTTGCCTTGATTTTATGTAATGAAGTAATGAAAAATAAATTGGCTTGTTTCAGAAAATCTACCACATGGTTGACAAGAAATTAAAACCTACATTCTTATTTTCAGTTTGTGTTTGTCATTATATGGTGAATAGTTCATATTTCCTCTCATAATCTCACACATTTTTACAGAAAAGATGTAAGATTGTGCATTGTGTGTGCGTTTACACTTACATGAAGCACTCACTCTCATAAAGAATTTTTTTTTTGCCGGTTTGCCGAAGGAACCCAGAGGTATTCGACCTTCAAGCTACACCCCCTGCACTATTTGTTATTCTTGATTTTGAAACAGGGTCTCATTGAGTTGCAAAAGGCCTCAGTAAGTAGCTGAGGCTGTCCATGAACCGAGATCTCCTGTCTCAGCCTCCTGAATGCTGGGATTACAATTGTGTACCACTATGCCCGGTTTAGATAAATAATTTTTAAAACTATATTTAATCTTATAAATTTAAAAAAGAGCATTTTTATTCTTTTATATCTTTCCTCTTCAGCAGTGATCACACTGTTTATTACTGAAATTAATGCTCAAGAGCTCTTGCCACATGTTACATCTCTAGACAATGAAAGCATTGCATAGAAGAAAATGAAAGCAACATTGATGTTTTTCTTAAGTGTGTATTACATAAAACACAAAAGATAAATATTTCATATACTCAGTTATGAATTAAAGCTATTGTACTGTTTATAAATAAAATTGTATATCTGGAACTGCTGGGAAAACCAACTAATTTTACTAAAAGAAAATTAGTTTCTTATAACTAAAGGATACAAAACTTGGTGCACTAAGAGATGTTGTAAGTCTACTGGACTGTGATAACCTCTCCTCTCTCCCTTTATTCAAGCTCTTAGGAAATGAGTCCAACTGCATTTTTCTGCTTAGGAAAAAGGTCAAGTTCTCTTTGTCTTCAAGGTGGTGATTAAGGAGCTGGATTGGCTGCTCACAAGTTGCTAGATTGCTTGTGACTCATTTGGTTCTTTGACCAGCTCTTTTTTCCATTACCATCTTTTCTCTTCATTTTTTCCCCAGGTCTTCCTGATTTTGGACAGTGGAATTTGGAAATATGTGGCACTTGGTGAATGGTAGAAGTCATAGTGAGTGACTGCCTAGTTCCCATGTGTGGCCATGCTTATCTCAGCTGCACAGATGATATTTAAGTGTGTGTCTCTCAGCACTTCTAGACCAATCTGAATCTGGGCTCCCAGGACCCACAGTCCAAACTGATCAAGACACACTGTGAACATAGTAGCTGCTTTGCATGGAGATGTCTATAGGAACACTGCTGCTTCTCCCTGATAGCTCCTATCAGGAAACATTTAGACTTTTAATTTCATTCTTGTTTAGAAGAATTTTGGGGGAAAGCCTGAGATAAGTGTTTTTGGAGATGGTAGCTGACACATGTAATAAATATATAAAAGTTTAGTGACAGAATGACTACTTTTAGTAAGAAATGATTCTGTTCTCGAATTATTTTTTACTTCTAGTAATTAAATCAGTCTATTTGCAAGAGCACTGCAAGATATTTACTTTTATATAAGTGCAATTTATATATAATCATTGGTACTTATTAATTACTGTCTACGGATTACTTGCTATGGTACATTAAGTGTAATTTAAATAGTCACTGAATGTCTCCTATGGACTCAAAAAAAGCACACTTGTGAGTTCCTTTCAAGTTCGTTATATGCTGTGGTATACAGGGACCATCAATCAGTTTACTGCCTCTTGTTCTGTCCAAGGTTTTGATTGCTTCTGTAAACCCCAAAAGGACTCATTAGGCTTGCTTCCTTTCCATTTCTAATTCCCAGCGCTTAGAGCACTTTTGCAAATAATGATTTGAACTTGGGTGAAAGTTTCTGAAACATACTGAAGATCAAAGCAATCATCCAATATCAAACATTTCCAATGAGAAGACCTGGAAGTAAAATCTATTTCTAAAATATCCATGGTGAGTTTGTTGAGAGATTATGTGATGATTACACCCCAGCTAATAAAACCAAATGAAATAATTTAGAAGAAATAGAAGGAGAGAAGAACATTGACTTTTGGTCCCTATGTGGAGGTTTGTGTGTCACGAATGGGAGCAGGTAAGAAAGTGATAAAAAGAATCATCAAATTAATTAACATTCTGCTTATACTTATTTGGGCAAATTAATTACCACTTCACATACAATTTACTGACTTAAATATTACAGCTAGAATGGACTTTAATATCCTAAGAATATGAAGTTATACAAATGTTACATTTTGTACCCAGTAAACAAGGACAGCCAATACCTCAGTGTTTACATAGTTGAGATGGAGGATCATCTCTAGGAAGAAGGTCACTCCAGGGATTTAAAAGTGAATTTGAATGTCCTGGGAGAGGCATGGTTTTCTAGCTCCCAGCTGAATATTCCTTCTTATTGAATTATGTTTCTTGTTGAGTTATGCAGCTGTGCCCACATGTATTACATCTATGCTTAGCTTTGAAGACATTTGAGGTGATAGAGCCTTTTTGATGCTAACACCTCCTTTGATCAAGATGGTTTTTTAAATGGGATAATTACTTCTGAAAATTGGTTAAATACAATATAGTTTTTTTTCCTAAAAGAAATGTAAATCAGCATTTGTGTATATAACTAAGTATATATTCATTAATACTGAATTGACTTGTATTGAATTTCTCCTGTGCAATCAAAATGAACTTTAATCATTACTGGCTCCCATTTGACATTAGAGGCTATTTCCTGGCATTGACTAATTCATCATATGGTTTCATTTTGATCATGCACATATTGTACACATACAGAACATGGTTTAAAATAGTACAGAAGAGTGTAGAAAAGACACATCCTTCAGTATTCAACGGCACGTTTTATGAGATTTTAACATGAATAAAATGAAACCAATACAACTTCAAGTTTTGTGCATGTCCTATTTTATAAGAAAACAGTTTAAGAGCATTTTTGATTCTTGTGTTTAATCTATTGTTGCTGCTTTTCATTTGCTTATTTTATGGGAGCTGTTACCTTAGTTACAGACATTCCTCCTAATTTAGTTGAATTTACAAGTTGGTAAAATTAGACAGAACATGGCATTAGCAAATTAAAGCAAAGGATCAGAATTTCTCACACACACACCAAAAAAAAAAAAAAAAAGATTTCCTCTTTCCTGGCATATTCATTCATTTTCTTCTGTATTGAAGACTTTGAAGGCACAGGAAGAGGAAGAAGCTTTTGTATGTGAGTTAATCATTTCCTTGTTAACCTTTTGCCTTTAGCCACAATGAGATTCATTCTTCATATCACGGTAGACCTCATCAGCAGGAATATGCTTTTATCTTTGCCGCCTGGTTTTACAGGACTGGAGGGAATTGGCACCACGAGGGAATCATTAAAGAGATAATGGACAAATTATTTTCTCATATCTTCATTCAGACTTCTTTCCTACTGGTGCCCTTATTCTCAGCAAGCATCAATCAGAATTATTCATTAAGCACTGAGGGATAGAAGAGTGTCCCGAGGGAGTGTGGGGAGGGGAGTAATACAAACTTGGAAGCTAGTCTGACTCAGACTCAGACCCTATATGTTAAAAAGAAATTTGGGGATTCCTTTCTGTTTGGATGCATTTGAGCTAAAGAGGTAGATATCATGCAAAAGGGGTTTATTAATCTTAAAAACTTAAAGTTTCAGGTGGCTTGCAAATCTTTAAAAATTCACCTCCCAGAGAAAGGGGTTGTGGCAGCAGTTAAGACTTTTCTTTTTATTTTGTTTAATTTTGTTTTGTAGAATTCATTTTTTTAATAAAGCATGATCAGGCAGAGTTGGTATTAGTTCTGATTATCTGTCTCACACTTGTTCAGAAAGAAACTGAGTAGTATATATAAAAAAATAATTTGTACTGAACTGGTTAAACAGGGAGGAAAAAAGTTTTATTAAAAAAAATGCAGTAAAGGAGAAAAATGTGACTCAACTCTACTGAAGCAGAAAGTCAGATCTGTGACAACATTTCAAAGGGTCGACTCCCAAGTCTGAGACTCCTTCCTGGGTTGTAAAACTAGCAAGAGGCTGGGAGAAGATTTACATCTGAAGGGGACAGAGGAAGAATTTACAGTCTAAAGTTTCCTAAAATAAATGCTCTAAGAAAAAGGAGCTTAGGGACCTATAGTCAGGTAGAAACCTGTCTGAAGTGGAGTCAAGCCGAGGGAAGTCTTTAGGCCTTCAAGTACAGTAGTTAATAAGTCTCTGTGCTTATGCTAAGACCTGTCCCCCTTCAACAGGTGGAAGTTGGGCAGCAGGGTTAAATCGATGATCAAATACCTTAGTGGACCATGTCTCTTAGATAAGGCAGGCTCAGACTTGCAACAATTAGGGTAGACTAGAAGGAGCACTGGTTCACAGGAACTTTTCTTGGAAAACAAAAGGGCCCAGTGACTTTTAAGGGCTAATCTGATTATACAAACTGCAGAGGAATAGTCCTTCAGAAGTGAGATGATTTAAGTGCCTTCTTTAAGTGTAATAGTTTAGCGGTTAGCATGGACAAAGTTGTTCTTAGCACTGGGAAGGAGCAAGATTCCATTTATGGGTTCTCTTTATTATGTGATGATTATTAGACACCAAGAAAGGCCATAGAGAATATCTTTCAGACAATGTTGCAAGTGGCAAGATATTATAATCTACTTCCAATGTCTTAATATACACAAAAATGACATGAATTCGTGGCTATAGGACTAGCGATGGAGAATATTTTTCCCATTGGAAATATTTTGAATTTTAATTCTCCCACAATTAAAAGAGATAGTGCAACATTGTATATTTTTACACAGAAGAAGAGTCACATTGCAAATTATTTCCATGGGCAATGAATGAAAAAATTACAAATTCTGTTTTGCGGTTTTAATGCAGCTTTTCTGGGAACTCTCCCATCCTTTTCTGTTCCAAATTTAGCAGGTGGATGCACTGTATTTAACTTAAGATTGTTGTAGGCTACTTTATAAAACATGAGCCAACCAGGCTATGAATTGAATTTTGAGTATATCATATGAAAAAATATGAAGAGGGAAAGTGAAAGCATCACTAATGGCCCAAAGTAACAAGGTTATAAATAAACTGCTCACTGTTCTCATGTATTTTTAGTAAAGAGATTTGGGAATGGTGCAACTAATCCCCAATGCCCAATTAAAGTCTCTTAACTAATTTAGCAAGTGCATTGTAAATGTTTAGCTGGAAATGCTTTAAATACACATACATTGTACAGAGGAAGTTTAATAGCTAAACAAATGGAAACGCAGTTCAGATAGTTTAGCATTCTCAGTTGTTCCTAGGAAAATAGTTATATGGAGAAAAACTAGACACAATTAGTAGGCAAAAGACTGAGAAGAAATTTTGTTTAGATTATGATATTTTTGTATTATTTGCCTTTTAAGAAAATCTTAAGCAATGTTAGACATTCAAAGAGTACCAGTAAATTTTTAGAAATTATTGATTCTATTTCTGCCTCTTTTGCATGTAATTTTGTTATACATAATTATTAGTCATAGATATGAGTAAGGCTACATAAACATAGATACGGATAAGATACTATCCCAACTGCATAAATAGATATATTTTGCCTATAATTAATTGGAAGTTGAGCTTCAGAGACCTAAGATTCACAGGCAGTGTATCCTTCCTCTTTAGGAAGCTTCCAGTGGAGGGGGGCGGGGGAAACCTAAGACTTTCTGGGTAGGCTGTTCTTCAATTTTTCCTGCACAGGTTTGGTCCTGATGGAGTTCTTCCAAAGTATGCAAACTGAACTTCAATTAAAGAAGTCTGCAGGGCATATGGAGCAGATGAACAGCAAGTGCGCTGAGGCGCCTCTTGACAAGTCTTTGGCAGGTCGGAAGCCCAGTGCAAAGCAAGCATTTGGATGTACTGTATGGAAGCAGATATTTTTAACACCCAGTGGAATTGCAAGGTAACATTGGTTTCTTATCATGTTTCCCATTTTCTTGGAATCTCGAGGAAAAAAATACTTGTAGTTTCAAATGGTACGAAGAGTCAAATGCATTCAAATCTGAGCAATTGCTAAATCCAAACTTCAGGCTTTTAAACAACCATCAAGAGGGAAGACAGCAGTTATTAGCTAACTAGTACCATCTTTTTTCTACACTGAAATACTAACTACATTCATTTTGGCTGAGGTTCTTGGAAGCTTTAAAAATTCCCAGTGAGAACCTTTCATTTTTTTAAGTGTAGATGATTTTCTGTTGGCTTTGATTAACTTCAACTGCCTTTTATGTAAATAAAAACCCTCTACCAAAGGCAGAGGGTTAAAATAGTCAGATAGTCACTGCAAAGTTTTTTTTTTCACTTATACTTCTCTTCTTCCTCACCCCTTCATATGCTGCAATGAGATTGTGATAGAAATACAAATTATTTTGATGAAAATTTTGGCTGTTTTGTCAGCTTAACAACAAAGTAATTAAATGATTTCATTCATTTACTTGAGACCCTCACTTCTCTGAATTAGACATTCCCTAGCGAGGCTATCTAGTATTATTTTAATTAGAATTATAATAATAAGTAGGTAGAATATGATTAATGGGCAGGGATAATTCAGATTATGTGCATTGATCTCTACTTCTCTATTGTATTTTATATCCAAAACACTCAGTAATGATTCTACTTACTTCAGACTTTCCAGAAAACCCTGGAATCCCAGAGAGAGTTTGTTATGGTGAATACAAAGAATCAGATGATCTCACTATATGTCTTGATTTCTTCTGAAACCTTATGGGGCACTTAGATAAGAAATTTGGATAGGTTGACGGCCAATAAAACGACAACAACAACAAAACTCTGGCCTCCATGCCTCCATCTCTCAATAATTTATTGTGACATTGCACCAGACCTTTAATCTCCCTCAGCATCAGTTGTCTCATGTCTGAAATGGAGATAATATGTGGCTGTGCTCTTGTAACTTCTGTGAAGCATGCAACAAGTTATATAAAGTTAAGAAATTATTTTGATTCTAATAATGAGTAAAATAATCACCCAAGAATAAAATTGAAAATAATAAATATGGAAAGTTAATGAAGATGTAAAACCCACCAAGAATGTTAGCTCTGCTAATTTAACATTAATAGTCAGTAAGGTCATTTAGCTAAAAAAATTAGAGAAGAATTCATTTTTCTGGCATTTGAGCCACACTTTGATTTATATAATACAAATGCTTTACAAAGAGCCCTTTGATTAAATCATCTCTAGGTCAGTTTAGAAGATGTTAATCTTTGGATTATAAAACAACTTAGAGTGCTAAATATATTGTAGTGATAGTCTTTTTAAAATATGCTATTTATGAGTAAGAGGTAATGATATAGGAGAGATTAGTAACATTATAGAATTACTAAAGATGGGTATTTGTCATTCATAGATATGTAAAAAGCCTCTTCAGGAACAACATCAGTTTTCTTGGCTTACATCCCTAATAAAATACAAAACCTGCTATGGGCATGCTCAAACAATAGAATAAAAGATGAGAGAGACTTTAGAAACTGCCACGTTCTCAAGTATTTTGTATTAGCTGTTTCTCATAAATAGAATATTTTTCACATAGATCTTCTTTAGGATGGCTGGCTCATTCTGTTCCGTCAGAACTTAGCTTAAACTTCATGTTCTAGACAGGTTGATGCACTGCTCAAGTTAATATTAAACTCTGGAAAGTCCTTCTCCTTTCTATCACCCCATATTATTGCTTTATGCCATTTAATGCTTACTTTTTTGTGGTACTAAGATATTGGACCTAGGAGTATTCTACTTCTGAGCTACACCAAACTCTTTTTATTCTGAAATAGCGTTGTGATCCTCCTGTCTCAGCCTCCCGAGTAGTGGGATTAAAGGTGTATGCTACCATGCCTGGCTTTTTAAATACTATTTTTACATGTTTACTTATTGACTTGTTGTCTCTTCTCATTACCTCCCTCACCCCAAAATCTAAACACATTGAAATTAGGGATTATGACCGTGTGGGCTCTGTAACTATATAGGACACAGGCTGTATGAAAGCAGTATGCTTTCTGGAAGTTGAATAAATAAACTTTTCATTTTTTATGTGAGGAACTAGATGATAAAGACACAGATGACCACCAGAAGATCCAGGAATATAGACAGTCAGTGTGATGCACAGCTCAATATTCCATTTTCTGCATTCCCTTCATCTCTCTTTGGGTAAGTTAAATATGCCTGACCCTATAAATAGGGATGCTGAACATCAGACCTATCTATTAGCTCTCTGCATTCTCTTTTGAGAAGTGTATTTTCTCTAACAGAGTGTTTCCCCAAAACAGTATTCCCACTCATAATAACATGACCCAGCTCTTGATTCAAATTCGACTAGTGTTCTTCTTGTTCACAGTTTTGTCCCTCAGGAACAGCAGAAAAGATATACAGAGCCTTGTGTCACTGTACATGAAGATAAACAGTCTATTATATTCATATATAGACTTAAGAATTAATAAAGCAAATACTTGTTGAAGATTTATCAATATCTTTAGATATATTGTTTGGAGATATGAAGAGAAAACCAAGATCTACCTCACTGGGGTGTCCAGGGCATCCTTACACGGCCATGTTAAAGTGCTATGTGGGTAGTGGGATAAGGCTATTTACCAATGTCATGAGAGAAATCAGGAAGAAAGCAGCAATGCCTGCTGAATACAAAGAAAAATATTCACAGAAAGTAGAAAATAAGTATAAGTTTAAGGGTGGGTCATTGTGTCTTGAAAAATGAATGAGATTAAAACTCTCATTGGCTTATTACTGGTGGGAAATCAAAGTTATATAGTCAATTCAGAAGCTTCTTTAGACAGTTGATAATGCTTTACAAAATTAACCATAATATAACTACATGATGCAGTAATATCCCTCCTTAGTATTTATCCAAATGAGTTAAAAACTTATGTCAACACAAAAATCTGTGTATGAACATTTATAGCAGTTCTATTATTTATAATTTCAAAACCTTGAAAGCAACCCAGGTGTCATCCAACAGGCAAATAGATAAACTGTTGCACGTCCAAATGATGGCTTACTCCTTAGGTTCTTGATGGTTTCCTTCGATGAGCCATCCCAGTTGTTAATTCTTGCTTTAATTTCCTGTGCTTTGGAGATCTTGTTGAGAAAGTTACTGCCTGTGCCTGTATGTTGGAGTATTGAGCCTATGCCCTCCTCTAATAACTTCACAGTCTCTGGTCTAATTTCTAAGTCTTTGATCCATCTCAAGTTGATTCCTGTGCATTGTGATGGTAAGGATTTAGATCCATCTTTCTACAAATGGATGGCCAGTTCTCCCAGCACCATTTGTTGAAAATGCTGTCTTTTCTCCAGTGTATGAGTTTGGAGTCTTTGTCAAGGATTAATTGACTATAGGTGTGTGAATTTGTTTCTGGATCTTCTATTCTGTTCCACTAGCCAGTCTGCCTATTGTTGTGCCAATGCCATGCTGTTTTTACTACTAGCTCTATCACTCCTGGGTATTTTCCATTATTTTCATAATTGTTATTTTATATCTTATCTTTGTACAAATGTCAAGAACTTGAAAGATTTAGTAAGGAGTTTTGGGTATTTCAAGGAAAAACCATGATGTTGGAGAATGGATGGTTCCAGTAGAAAGAACTGTTGATAAGAGGTGAGATATTCTTGCTGGAGAAGAGCTGTATTTCAATTAAATCAAGGATATAGAAAGATATGAATATGTTGTTCTTTAACAGTAGACTTTATCCTGGGTGGAATCTTAACAATTAATAAACTGGGTATGGTGGCACGCACCTTAATCACAATACGTGAGAGGCTGATACAGGGGAATCACAGGTTTGAGGCCAGCCTCAGCAACTTATCAAGGCCCTCAGCAACTTAGCAAGACCCTGTTTCAAAATTAAAAGAAAATCAAAGGGGCTGGGATGTGTGTTGGGAATAAATTGTTCCTGTGTTCAATCCTCAGTACAAAAAAGAAAAAATCTAAAAAGCCTGTAAACATAAGCTAGATTGTGAGAAGTATGAGAAGACCACAGACTGCCAGTATTTTGTCTAGTAATTAGGGAAGGTAGAAGTGAGAGCCACAGGAACTAGTAGAGTTTGATTTTTAGTATTTCTGCAAGATAGCTCTTCATGCATCTTGATCTGAATTCTAGATAAAATGTTAGAAATCTTTACTAGAGAGACTCAAAGGTACATGAAGTGTGTCCATGCTATCACATTTGATCATTGTTCTCTTTATATATAAAAGATTTTCCTTTACTGTGGTTGGACATCTATGATGATTTCTTTTTGCACATCAATTTAGCACTGGTGAAGGTTAGAAATCCCACAGCTTTGCTGAGAGAAATTGTCACAAATGAACTATTCTACTGTAGGCGGTCTTGAGGAGTTTGCACTGACATTGGTGGCGCCCAGGGCCTAGATTCTGGGTAAGGCATTGTCAGTTGGAGTACTGGCCTGTAGGAGGGAGAGAAGCAGGAACTTGGGGGGGGTGGTATGACAGCCAGAGGTTAGCACAGTTGGGACATAGAAAAAGAGACAGCAGTGAGGACTGAGTTACAGATAAGCGTTAAAGGTTAAATTTAGACAGGAATGCGGTGATAGGATTGTTTTGTATTTTCCTATAGAACTATACTTAGGGAGAAAGACACTTTAGGCTTCAATTATAGAAGCAGGAACTGAGTTCTGAAGTATCTAATGAGACAATTATTATTTTCACATTTTAGTGACAATAGAAATTTGTTCATAGAAATTACACTGGACTGAAAACAGTGTCATTTTATAAACATGGGAAAAATGTATTTCTTTCACTTAATCACTCTGAGGATGTTTGCAATTTGGGGGGGGGAAGCAATATGTTTCCAGAAGTAGTTTTTTGTTATGATAAAGAATATTTTATTAAGATAGTATGGATTTCAAAGAAATGCTAATTCTGAAAAAAGCACAAGATAAAGAATTATGAAGTATATATTTAAGAAAATCAGGTGAAAAATGAAAGCTAAATTTTCAGAAAACCCCTGTTACATAGTGTGAGCAAACTCATATTCTTAGAGCAGTGAAGTTGTTTCAGATGAAGAGAGGGAGGTTTGGGGGCATAATTCCATAGCTCCTTAACACTATGATTCAAGACTGTTTTCCACAAGTATTTACCCAAAAGCCCAATGAAGCCAAGCATTCCAGGTTTGTAAAGATAATAATCATCCTTATGTCCTGTTCACTGAGGATTTTAACTATTTATTTAAGCTATTGTGGGCTTTGATTTTCTCTGCTACAGCCTACTCCAAAGGTTTGTAAGGAGTAAATGAAATAATGCTTCACAGAGTGCTTGGAATACAGGTAAGTCTTCACAAAAAAGGAGTCATTTTAAAAAGACAAGCCTCCATTAATGAAAATAATGCAAAAGTTCCCCCTAAAAACTGGAACAAGATAAGGATGTCTATTATCACCACTGCTTTTCCATATAGTACTTTAGAGCCTAGACAGAGGAATAAGGAAAAGAAGGAAATCATAGGACTATAAGTAGAAAAAAAAAGAAAACTAAGACTATCCCTATTTGCAGATGACATGAAACTATACTTAGAAAGCCTAATAAACTCAACCAAAAGGCTTATAGAACTCATCGACAAATTCATTAAAGTGTCTGAATACAAAGACAATCTTAAAAAATCAGAAGCTTTCCTATATTCCAATCATAAATCCATTGAAAAAGAAATCCATAAAACACTTCCACTCACGATAGAAGGTAAAATACCTCTAAAAAGAAAATTATAAAATATTGAAAAAAGAAGTTGAAGAAGATCTTAGAAGATGAAAAGATTTTCCACAACTTTGGATAAGTAGAATAAATAGCACCAAAATAGCCATTCTTCCAAAAGTGATCTACAGATTCAATGCAGGACCCATTAAATTACCAAGATAATTCCCCACAGACATAGAAAAATCAGTCTTTAAATTCATTAGAACAACAAAAACTCAGAATAGCCAAAGTAGTTCTCAGAAACAAGAACTATGCAGAAGACGTTATAATATCTGACTTCAAACTACATTACAAAGCCATAGTAATAAAAACAGCATGGTACTGGCACAAAAACAGACACATGGAGCAAAATAGGAGACTCAGAAACAAATCCACACACTTATAGTCAAGTAAATTTTGACAAATGGACCCAAAACTCACATTAAAAAATACTCTTTAACAAATGGTGTTGGTAAAACTAGTTAAACCATATGCAGAAAAATGGAAATAAACTCAACTTTCTCACCCTGCACAAGAGTCAATTCCAGAAGGATCAAAAACCTGAAACTTAGACCAGAGATGTTGCAGCTCTTTGAAGAGGGCATAAGTCTAACATTTTAACACATTGGCATAGGAAAAAAAAAAAAAAAACCTTTTTCAACAAAACCCCAAAGGAATAAAAATTAAAAAGAGGACCAATACATGAAGTCACAATAAACTGAAGAGATTCTGTAGAGTAAAGGAAACTATAAAGAACCTCAAAAGAGCTGGGAGAATGGTAGTTTTTTTATGCCAACTACTCCTAGAGGAGTAATAGGGGACTAATATATAGAATATGCATGCAGAGAAGTCAAGAAATTCACCACGAAGGAAACAAATAACCAAATTAAAAAATCAGTCAGTAAACTAAATAGACACTTCACAAAAGAAGAAACAAAAAAGACAAATAAATGTATGGTAAATGTTCAACATCATTAGCAATCAGAGATGTAAATCAAAAGTACCCTAAGATTTCACATAAACCTGAACAGAATGGGAATTATTAAAAAATTAATAAAAAGTATTAAAATGCAAACAACAACAAATGCTGGCAAGGGTGTCAAGAAGTTGGAATTCTAATATATTGTTGGTTCGATTGCATATTAGTGCAACCACTTTGGACAACAGTGTGGAGGGTTCTCAGAAGAATAGTAACAAACATACCATATCATCCTGCAATACCACTTCTGGGTATCTACTCAAATAATGGAAAGCAAACTACAGACTAATGTGTGTCTATCTATATTTGTAGCCACACAATTTACAATTGCCAAATGATAGAACCAGCTAAGATGTCAATTAACAAATGAATGGATTAAAAACTATGGGATATGTACACAATGGAATTTTACTCAGTCATAAAGAAGAGTAAAATTATGTCATTTGAGGGAATGGATGGAACTGGAGAACATTATGCTGAGATTAGTAAGTCACAAAAAGTAAAAAATTGAGCGCCTTATCTAATGTACAGAAGCTAGCGAGAAAAATGGGTCATATGAGGAACTCTAAATGAAAAAGGAGAAACTTTAGATGGAGAAATAAGACGATCTCACTGAGAGGGATGGGATGGGGTAGAGGGAAATTCCCTAATGCATATGATGTACATTCACAAACATATCAAAGTCAATTATGAAACCGAACAAGAGAAGGAGAAAGGGGGAAGGGAATGGGGTGGAAATTGGGGAAGAGCTAGGTGAGTGACATTTGCATGTATGCCTCTACTATCTTGTACCCCATTAAGATGTATGATTATAATCTGCCAATAAAAATAACCACTGATAAATTTTTCTACAGTACTCACCTGTCATGTGGAGCTACTGATATTATCTATCACTTATATTGTCAAGATACCACATTAAGCCAGGTGTGGTGGCACACATGTGTAATCCCAGTACTTGGGAGGCTGAGACATGAGGATCAAATTGTCGAGGACAGCAGCAGCAACTTAGAGAGATCCTATTTACAAATTAAAGATAAAAAATGGCTAGAGGTATAGCTCAAAAGCAGAATGTCCCTGGACTCAATGCCCAGCATCACAAAGAGAAAATAAAAAATACCCTGTAAGTTAATGTTAAGAGCCCATGGAAAGAGCCCAGTGCTACTTTTAAAAAATTTTTTCTTTTCATAAAAATTAATTAATTAATTTACTTATTTACTTATTTATTTATTGTTATACTGGAAATGGAACCTAGGGGCATTCTACCTCTGAGCTACACCCTTAGTCCTATTTTTATTCTTTATTTTGTAACAGGGTCTCACTGAGTTGTAAAGGAACTCTCTAAGTAGTAGCTAAGGCTGGCTGCGATCCTCCTTTCTCAGCCTCCCAAATGCTGGGATTATAAGCCTGTGCCACCACCCCTGGCTTACATTTATTTTTAATTATTACATAAAGACAAAATTATACATATTAATGAAATAAGATGATGTTTTAATATATGAGTACATTGTGTAATGTTTAAAGGTCAAGTTAAGTCTATCTAGATCCTGAAGCATTTTTTTCATCTATTTATACTGAAAACTTTCGAAAGCCTTTCTTCTAGCTGTTAGAAATATACAGTTCATTATTGCCACCTATAATAACTTTACTGTGCAATAGCACACCTAAAGTGCTTGCTTCTATCTAACTATAGCTTAGCACCCTCCTCCATACCTCCTGTCCCTACTCTTTACAGCTACTGATAACAACCAATCTACTCTCAAATTGTATGAGACTAACTTTTTTAGATTCCACATATGAATGACATCCTGTGGCACTTGTCTTTCTGTGCCTGGCTTCACTCACTTAACAGATAGATCTGTAGTTTCATCCATGTTGTTGGAAATTTAAAAGAAAATATCAATTTCTCATTTTAGTCTTGTTATGCTGTTCTGAGAAAGAAAATACTCATACATCCGCAACAGCTACTCAACAGTGAATGGTGATGGCACAGACCTGTCGCTGCAAAGGAAAGACCTGAAAAAAAATACTGTCCTTCCGTCTACATCCTGGACCTCTGTGTGTTTCTCCTTCCTAAGATCAGGGCCAGGCTCCCCCCCTCCCCCCGGCCCTACTGCTGGGGAGTTGTGAGGAGTGTTTGTTTGCTGGGCTCCTTTGCTGGTGTTCACCTCAGTATGAGTCCTGCAAATGTGTCAGCTGGAGACCTGTTGTCAACTGTTGCTTACATGCGTATGATGGAGATGTTGGACAGTGGACTTTCCTCCTTTTTATTCTTCCTAACTTCTTTATGTTCTAGAAATTTCCATTCTTGTAGGACACTTGGATCTCTTGATCACACCGAGATTTAAGTAACCATCCAGAGCTTTTCTCTCCTTCTTGCTTTCCTTTTTCTCCTTTACTTCTCAGAATTTCGAGAAATTTCAATTTTAAGTGTCACTTTCTCCATTTTTACTCCTGGGTTCTCTTTGTTGCCATAGCTGAGCCTAGTCTGGTGCAGGCAGAGCTGGTACTTCCTGTATGCTGTTGGAATTCTGGTGAAACAGGAGGTTTCCTGCCCCACAGTTGTTCCCTCCCATTCTGAATGTTTCTTCTTTTTCTTATTATATAACCTTGTCTTCTCTAATTTGATTCTTACTACTTTCCGTAGGAGCTAGTTTCCACAGTAGAGATTGAAAGGGTGCAATTCATATGCTGGATCTAGCCCTTTCTGTGTTCTGTTTGGTTTAACTTTGTGTAATACAATGAAATTGAATCCATCTAGATAATTCATATACTTTCCAGGTCCTCACACTGTATTTTGTGTTATACTTGGCATGTTGAGCATATTTCGTCCACCTGCTTAATGCCTAAAACTAAGTATAAAATATATCATCTATGGTGTTTTTCTTTGTTCATTTCCCTTATTTTTATTTTTAAAAATGTAGTACTTCTCTTCAAGCTCTGTTTAATATATGAAAGATAAAAATAGTTTATGCATTTGCAAGAACCCTGACAATAACACTTCATTGGCTTGTAATAGGAAAATGAGTATCAGGTCAATATGCCATCTCAAAAGTTGCTGTAAAAAGAATTCAATTAATTACCTTTAGCTGGTTTTTCTTCAGTGTAATACAAATGAAAATGAATAATATAGATTTTTATTTCCTAATTTTTCTTTGCTTTATGAGATATTTTATTCTTAAATTCTATATTGTTAGTCACAGGAGATATTTTAAATTTCATTTTTACAGAGTAGCAAAAATATACTTAAAATAAAAATTCATAATAATATTAATATATTAAATAAGTGCCAAGTAATGGAAGCATTCATAGGTCAAGAGAGACTCTTTTCAAAGGCATTTTATTTTTTATTTCTCAGGAGGTGACAGCTAGTGGTCCAATGTCGATACTAACCAAATTAGTAGAATGTATGCTAATGGAGAACATCACCTGGTGGCAGAATTAAATTTTTAAGTGCAAAAGAATGCCTATGAGATTTGTCCACTGAAACAAAGTGTGTCTCAGAATTCATTGAATGCATATATCTAGTGTGGTAGATTTAATAGAAGGAAGCCTTTACCAAAAAAAAACATTAGTTGAAGCAATTCATTTTATAATGAAGATCATTATTTTTTTTGGTGGTGGTGGTCACTAAAAATGTTTTAATGCAATAATAGGGATGAATAGTTAGGGCAATAAAAAAAAATGAGTCTTAGCCTATATCCCTTCCTGTAAAATGTTAATATGACCTCAAAGATATAAAATGAATGTTTTCATTTGAGTGCTATTGATTCAACTGCCCTGTGACCAACTGATATGCTACATGTTGAACAACTAATAGTTGGTAATTTGTACTATGTATCCTATGTGACTTTAGCTTGTTTAATATATCAAGATTGCCAGGATTTCAAGTGTTTTTGGATTCCATTTTCATCAGCATTACTCTTGTGTTCAAGTCTTGACATCTGTATGGTGAAGGGATCGCTGGTCAAATACTTTTGGGATTATGTAGCATAAACAATTTAAGACATTTAAAATGTCCACAACTATATTGAAGTTGCTGATGATTTCTGCATTAAAAAGCTTGTTTCGCTTTTAAAGTTTAATTTCTCAAAGTTAAAAAGATTTAGAGACTTGTTTTTTGTTGACTATATTAGTTAATTTTTTAATTTTTTTTCTCTGTGATGCTAGGGATTTAACCCAAGGGGATTCTTCTTCTGAGCTACACAACCAGTCTTTATTTTTTATTTTGAAACAAGTTCTCACTAAGTTGCAGAAGGCCTTTCTGAGTTGTTGAGGCTGGCCACAAACTTGTGATTCTCCTGTCTCAGCCTCCCAAATACTGAAATTATAGGTGTACATCACTGCTCCAACTTCTATTAACATTTCAAGAAGAAACAGAATAATGGATGCTGCTATATGCTTTATATTATTTTGGTTTTTTACTCTTTTACTAGTTTCCTTAAAATTTGGGCACAGCATACTAATACTTTGTCTAAAATGTCCCCTTTCTATGTGATCTTATAGTCTTTGTATCCACTATTAACTGGTTTCATTCTCCTTTTGCTTGCTTGCTTTCAATTTACTTTTTTAAAACACAAATTTCTGAAAAGAGATCAATGCTTTTGACTATGATTTAGTTAATGGTAAACAAATACTCCCATGGAGAAAGTCTCGTAAAGTCAGATAAAAAATATTTGAAAGCAATAGGTAATTTTTGCAGCAACCAGGTCTTGAGGATACAAAATCCTGATGAAGCAGATTTTGAGTGGAGAGGTGAGGGGATACTTGTAACCATTATTTTTTCCTCAGAACATTGTTGATTTAGAATCAGTTGCTATCAGGTAAGAGTTGAGTTTGTATTACACAAAGATAGAAAAACTGGTAGAGGTTTTGATAAAGGGCTAAAAACAGTAATAAAAAGAAATGAAAGTTAGGAAGCCAATTCTCTGTAACAAGAGAGCTAAGAGTTGGGTGTGGTGGTCACTCCTATAAAATGAGAACTTGGGAGGCTGAGATAAGAGGATCACAGGTTTGTAGCCAACCTCAGGAATTTAGAGAGACTCTCAGCAACTTACCTAGACCCTGTTTAAAAATAAAAATGAAGCCGGGCGTGGTGGCGCACGCTTGTAATACTCGCGCTTGGGAGGCGGAGACAGGAGGATCGAGGTTCTTGGACAGCCTCAGCCACTTAGTGAGGCCCTCTGCAACTTAGTGAGACCCTATTTCAAATTAAAGAATAAAAAATAGGGCAGGGGGTGTAGCTTGGAGGTCAAATGCCCCTCGGTTCCATCCCCAGACCCACATTTAAAAAAAAAAAAAAAAGAAATGTCATAAAGATTTGTGAGATTAAGTTAGGGTTAATTTTATAAGTGATAGATCTCATGGTGATAGTAATGTTTCTTTGGGGCTTGTAGTGCTCAGAGAAAGTTGACAGATGTAACAAATAATTTTTGAACTCATAACTTTTACTAAAACTTATCCTTACCTAATATTTCCCTCTTTGCATTTTACTTTTGTTTTAAAAATATTCACATCTAAATATCAACATATATATGTATCTATACCTGAATGCATATCGATATGTATGTCTATGTATATATTCTGAAAAGGGGATATTTCTTCTTGAAGTTTAGTATATGTAATAGTTTATATCACTTTCCATTTTATCTATTTTAATCATACAGTGTGTTTGATTTTTTGGGGGCCAGCATTAATATTGTTTTTAAGTTTTAAACCTCCAATTTTCCTTCATTCTAATTTTTATATAATTCCAACTTTGTAATAGTTTCCATAGGCCCCTATAATATCACTAATAAAATATATGACCTTTTATGGGCTTTAACACAGCTACTAATTCATATCTCCCTATGTTTTCTAGGTATTGCATATTTAGATCAAACTGGATTATTGGCTTTATCTGATGCCTTAATATTCACTTTGGCTTTGTTCTGGCCACTAATACTACTTGGAATATTATACTTACTGACAAGCAAACAAACACATCCACATATGTCTTGAGGATCAACAATGTTAGGGACTCAGTAGTGGAACAAAACCCAACAATTTCTGTCTTCAGAGAGTACACATATCTATGATAGACAGGGGAAAAAAGACATCATCTGTTATACTATTTAATATTTAAAAGTATGACGAGAGAGGCAGAGGTTGGAGCAGTGATGGTACTGAGTATTAGAGTAATACTAATATTAATACCAATACTAATACTAATATTGGCCAGGAGGTGCTCTCTGAAGAGTTAACATTTAAAAAGTCTCTAGAGGAAGTATAGTAGTGGGCTGATGAATATCTAGCAGAAGAATATTTTAGCCATGAGGATTATTCATTGCAAAAGCCTCGAGGAATGGAAAGAAAAGAAAGGGAACACTGTAGTTGGAACTGGGGAGGCAAAAAGCAGAAAAAATAAAAGGCCTCCACTACCACACCTGGCTGCCTATATTTTCAGCCTAACCTTTTAATTCCTCTCTCAGTGACCTCTCTGCTCTATTTTGATCAGGTTCAGTCCATTCTTTTTTTGGAGGACACTGAGAATCTGTCAAAGTGCTATGTTATTCATCACTTTTGTATACAAAGCCTCTCATAGTCTTTGTTTCAATAACATGCATTTTCCGCTTACTTTCTGTTTTCTGGGATTTTATTTGTAGTCTGTCTTGGTGCCTAATATTAACATACATGTTAATGATTTGGATAATACATTTCAAAGTTTTTGTTTTCTTCTTACATCAATTTCTTGGCATTTTTTTATCACTACTATTTGCTGAGACTCACTTATAAATAAAACTTCATACTGAAGGATTGCTTTCTTTAACGTAACTAGGTAGACTTTTTGCTCACAGGTTGGATCTATCACACATTCTACCATGAAACGATTACTATGTATTTCAGACATAGAACCAAGCGTTTCTATGTGTGTGTGTTTGGGGGGGGGGGTTTGCTGCACTTAGCTTTTGCTATAAGATGAAAGTAGTAGAAGAACCAAGGACACTGGCAGATTTGTGGCCCAAGCCTTGGTCTAGTAGTTCTAGTTCCCACTCATTCGAGGCTTTCCTTATGAGCAGGTACTTCTGACAGACACCTGCTGCCCAGACTCAGTGACCCATTAGACATTGACTATTATGCTCAGTAAAAAATGACAAGAGAGTTCTATTCCCCATATCTCATTTCTTCCCTTCTTGTTTCTTGGGCTCTCCTGGTTGCTTATTCTCACCTTACTCTTAAAAATAATAAATAAATACATAAAACAACCCTCAAGCTATCCATTTCACTTTATATATATTTTACCCTTTGATACTTTTCTCAATTTTTCAAATATGATCTTACATTAATCTAAAACCTACTTATGTTTTTCCACTTCTCAGAAAACACATTTCTTTATGATATTAGTTCATTGTGACATGACATGCTCCTGAACTTCTACATCTTTTATCTGATGTATTAATCTGTCAATTATATGTTAAAGTTTGTTTTGAATTTTCCACATAATGGAATAGGTTTTATATCTACAAATAGAAAGTAAATACTTCTTTGTACTCTCAATATCAGTAGATATTCAGTGACTGAGCAAAGTATCATTGATCAAATGGACATTTTATGGTCTTTATATTTTGGATAGCCTGATAAGTTATAATTAATAAATTTGGTTAACTCTATAGAAGTTGATTTGTTTTATTCTTTCCTGGTATGAACTGTATAACCTAGATTTCAATATAACTTTTTTGCTGACCAATTTGTTATGAAATATCCTTCAAAGTAGTTATTCCTATTATCAGGTTCAGTTCAAAAGCTTCAAAAGATTAGCAGAAAATATATAAAAGACCCTGTGTTCTTTTTTGAAACTGCTTTACCCAAATATGCCTCTTTTCTAATTTAAACCCATTAATTTTTTATTGGTGATCTAAAAGTACTTGAAGATGCTAATAGTATAGGGTTAATAGTAATATCAAATAAACATTGCAAAAGAAGGTATAACTGTCCTACTAGATGCCATAACAATAGAAACTGACTTTCTAGTGCGGTATTTGAAGATAATGATTTAGATTTCTGTCAGAACTATGACATTTTCAAGGATTGCTAAACGTTGCAGAAAATAAGCAGGGTAATCAATTAATTGGATCACTCTTTCCTGTGAAATGCCAATCTTCAGACAACATTGGTCCAGAGGTGTTCTTCTCTCTACTAGTATTTAATCTTTTAGGAAAATTGAGTTCTATATTTTTTTTAAAATATAGTGAAAATATACTGAAAATATTTTTTTTAAAAAGTCATTGGGAATAATGTTGGTACAGATTTATGTTAATATTTATATGCATCCGTTTTATGTATCACATTTTGGACTGGATGACATTTAAAGGTCTTTTCTAAGTAATACTTTCTTTAATCCTGTGACTTAATAAGCTTTCATAGTGATAAAGATACAAAACAAATAATCCAGAGAAGGGGCATAGTCTGCCTACTAAGACACCTTGTAGGATGGTATCTGGTTGAAGTGACTTTCTGAAGCTGTATAGCTATCATGAGTTGGGGCTGGTAGCTAGTCATCTAGTCATTCATTAATCAACACCCTCATACTCAATACCTGTCATACTCTGTAAGTTGCATTTCTTTACATACCTTACCCTCTTGTGATGTTTTGGTCCTGCTGCTGCTGTTGTTGCTGTTGTTGTTGAGAAATCTATTTGCTGCTTGGGGAAGAATATTTGATGATATGTGATATGAAAGGCTTCTTCTCCTAAAACATTTCTGTTATTAATTTTTAGGATGTTCGCATCAAGAATTTTCTGTACTAACAAAAGGAATGATTCTCTTCATGTATCTGTAGCTGAGAAAAACATGTATACTGGTTTAGACAATTTTCAACTCCTTAGAAGTAATTTGTTCAAATTACCTTTTGTGGCTTTCTCTATTCATCTGGGAAATATGTACAATGGATTTTTCAAAACAAAACTTAAAATAAGTTTTGCAATGCAGAGAAAGCATCTGAAAGCATTGCCATTGAGAATCATGTTAATATATATTTGTTTAAAGTAAGTTTGTGTTTACATATAAATAGGAAAAAAGATGATACCATAAACTAGTTGTTTTGCAAAAACTGCCTTTATAAAATTGTAAATGCTGTCATTTAATTATAAATAAATATTGTGGAGTAAATATAGCATTTTATATTCTGTTACATTAATGCCACCAAATTCCTATATTTGTTCCATTTGTCATAGCCATGACTTAGATGAGGGGAGTTTAAAATACAAATAATCGTAAAAAAAAAGGAAATGATAGACTAAACCTGTTCCTGAATATAAGTACAAAATCCTAATGAAATGATATCCAAATGAATCCGGCAATTACACAAAATAAATACTCATTTATGGATTATGACTAGGTCATTTGTATATGGGAATAGTCAATATTGTTCATTATTGAATCACAGTACCTGACTTTAAAATATACTACAAAGCCATTGTAATAAAAATAGCATGGTACTGGCAAAAACAACAGATACATAGACCAATGGAGCAGAATAGAAGACCCAGAAACAAGTCCACACACTTCAGCCAATTGATTTTTGACAAAGGGGCCAAAAACATACACTGGAAAAAAGATAGCCTCTTCAACAAATGGTGTTGGAAAAAGTGGTTAACCATATGCAGAATATTGGAAATTAATCCCACTTTCTCACCCTGTACAAAAGTCAATTCAAGATGGATCAAAGACTTGGAAATCAAACCAGAGACCTTGAAGCTCCTTGAAGAGGGCATAGGTCCAACACTACAACACATAGGCATAGATAAACACTTTCTCAACAAGACCCCAAAGGCACAACAAATTAAAGGTTGAATCAATATGTGGGATTGCATGAAGTTGAAGAGCTTCTGTTCAGCAGAGGAAACTGTCAAGAACCTCAATCGAGAGTCAACAGAATGGGAGAAGATTTTTGCCACCTACACCTCCGGTAGAGGACTAATACCTAGAATATACAGAGAACTCAAGAAACTCAACACTAAGAAAACAAAGCATCCAATAACAAAATGGGCAAGTGAACTAAATAGACACTTCACAAAAGAAGAAATTCAAATGGCCAATAAATGCATGAAAAAAGCCTCAACATCATTGGCAATCAGAAAGATGCAAATCAAAACTACCCTGAGATTTCACCTAACTCCAACTAAACTGGCAATCATTCAAAACACAAACAACAACAGATGCTGGTGAGGATGTGGATAAGTGGGAACTCTAAGACATTGTTGGTGGGGTTGCAAATTAGTGCAACCACTTTGGAAAACAGTATGGAGAATCCTCAGAAGAATGGGAACAAATATACCATTTGATCCAGCAATACCACTTCTGAGTATCTACCCAAAAGAATGGAAGCCAAACTACCAAACTAATGCATGTGTATCTATGTTCATAGCTGCACAATTCACCGTAGCCAAATTATGGAACCAGCCAAGATGTCCATCAACAGATGAATGGGTTACAAAACTGTGGGATATGTACACAATGGAATTTTACTCAGCCATTAAAAAAACCCAATTACATCATTTTCAGGGAAATGGATGGAACTCGAGGACATTATGCTAAGTGAGATTAGTCAGTCACAAAAAATAAGAAATCAGATGCTTTCCCTGATATGTGAGAGCTAGGGAGAAATGGGTCATAATAGGAACTCTAGATGAAAAAGGAAATTCTACAGAGGAGCAAACAAGACAACCTAAAAGAGGAGAAAGGAGGGGGGAAGAGGAAAATCTCTAAAACACACAATGTACTTAAACATATCGAAGTCAACCACTAACCAAGCAAGGGAAGGAGGGACGGGGAGGGAATGGGGTGGGAATTGGGTAGGGGTTAAATCAGTGATGTGTACATGTCTGTACACACAAGTTTTTTACCCCAATATGATGTATGAATATAATGCACCAATAAAAAATTTAAAAAGAAGAAAAAAAATATGTAAATGTTATTCATTGTTAATAGTTAATTACATGATGGTTTTAAAATTAAAACATGCATATGATAGATTAGGCATTATCCTTTTTGATAAGTGACAATAGGAAAGGAAACTTCCATATAGTAAAAGCAAAATTAGATTCTAATCTCACTCTATATAGAAAAAATAAACTTAATTTTTGGTGTGGTACTGGGGTTTCTGGAAGCCCTTCTATCTCCGGGCTACACTCCCAGACCTATTTTATATTTTTTATTTGGAAACAGGGTCTCTTAAGCCAGTGAGAGGCTGACTCCAAACCAGCGTGATCCTCCTGTCTCTGCTTCCCAAGCATGGGGATTACAAGCGTGCGCCACCGAGCCCAGCTAAACTCCATTTTTTATGTATCTTAATGTGAAAAATAACTTCAAAACTTTTTAGAAAATACAAGTAACATTTTAATGAATTCTTAATTTCTGAAACAAGATACACAAGGAAGAAATCATATGGAAAATGACCTTGGCTGAAGACAGGTATGTTTTGTGTTCTTGACTTCAGAAATAACTCATGTTATACTTTATGATAGTATTTCTGTTTGGTGGGGTAAAACATTCCAGATACTGGGAGAGAGGTGTAGCCATACCCAGCAGTCTTAGGTTAGGGTTTGGCCATGCTAAAAATATCAAGATTATGATGTAGGGTTCAAACGTTAAATCTCACACCGTCAGCTTGAAGAATCAGTTTAACTGATATATACAGTACATTTACTGTGTGTCTATAAATATATATATATATATATATGTGTGTGTGTGTGTGTGTGTGTGTGTATGTTACTGAGATTGAAACCAGGAGTATTCTGCCTCTGAGCTACACTCTTATTCTTGTTTTGTTTTTTATTTTTAAATAGGGTCTCAAGGTATCGAGGGCCTTGCTAAATTGCTGAGGCTGGCCTTGAACCTGTAATCCTCCTGTCTCAATTTCCTAAATATTGAAATTACAGACATGCACCGCAACTCCTGGCTTACTTTATTATATTTTATGAAGTAAATTTCAACAATTATGATGTGTGCTTAGAATCTGAAGTTATAAGGATTAAGAGACACTGAGTAGAAGAGGTTAACTTTCTGCCATTGGCACCTTTAGAAGAGGTTAACTTTCTGCCATTGGTACCTTTAGACCTGTTTTTTCTTTGTAGTTAAACTCATTATCCTCTTTTCATTCAGAGGTACTCCAACATGACTTATTTTAAAGTTTTATTCAGCAAGAAAGAATTGCTTAGCAAGAATGTGACATATTTAAGTTCTTTAGATACTCTTCTTAATAACTGTAACAAGATTTGTAAAAATATAACAATAAAAATATTTACTATCTTTCTTTTTTATAGATAACATTTAACTATGTCAGTAAGAGACAGTACAAAATGCCTTCTCTTTTCGTGATTTGGAAATTTCCAACCATTTCCAGTTTTTATTTACTTATCACAAGAAATATCCATGCTTCCTGAAGTGTTAATAAAAATGTTTATTTTATATATATATATATATATATATATATATATATATATATATATATATATATATATATATATGGTGGTACTGGGGTTCCTGGAAACACTTCTACCTCCAGGCTATACTCCCAGATCTATTTTTTTACTTTTTATTTGGAAACAGGGTCTCTTAAGCCAGTGAGATGCTGGCTTCAAACTTGTGTGATCCTCCTATCTCTGTCTCCCAAGCGTGGGGATTACAAGTGTGCGCCACTACCCCCGACTTGAATTAATAATTAACGGCAGCCCACTTAATGTTTGTTTTCCTTACTGTTTAGAATATCACATTTTCACCTGACTATGCATGATATTCTATCCAGAAAACAAAAATATTTTATAGTTAAACTTAGCATTGCCCAAGAAATCTATGTAGATTGAGAAGACATTATGAATGAGTAGACTTCTTAAAAAACTTTTCTTATCATGATATATTTATTCTCCCAAGAGTCTGGGAGCAGAGAAAGTAGAGGATCACATTGGATTCACCTGGGAAGGTATATTACTTTCTTCTTATTATTATTATCCTTTTTAGTTTTAAAGTAGTTCACTTGACTGCACAAAATGTCAAATATTCATGGCATAACATTTTTGCACTTTAATTTTAATTGACATAAAATTAGAAGTATTTTCCATGTATCATATGATGTTTTTGAGTATATTTACATTGTGGAATAATGATAAAAGCTAGCTAAGCATCATGTATATTATTTATATAATTATTATTTTATGATGAGGAAGCTTTAAATTCCATCTTAATATTTTTGAGGAATATATTATTAGCTATAGTCAACATCTTGTGCATTTCTTAAACTTATTCCTCCTATCTAGCTGAAATTCTGTATTTGAGCAGTGGCTCCTGAACTCACATTTCATCCCCACAACAGGCCCTGGCAACTACTGTTCTACTCTGTGATTCAGTGAGATGAAGTGTTTTTTAGAACCATTCATCCATCAATGAACAGTTAGAGTGACTCCATGTTTTCGCTATTGCAAGTTCTGCTGAAATGAACATGGAAGTTCATTGGTTTTTGATGTACTGATTTCCTTTCCTTTGGACATATACTAAGCAGTTGAATTGCTGAATCACGTGGTAGTTCTACTTTTTAAGTTTTTGAGAAGCCTCTCTACTGTTTTCATAGTGGCTGTCCTAATTTACATTCCCACTAACAGTGGGCAAAGGTATCCTTTTCTTTACATCCGCCAATGCTTGTTATCTTTTGTCTTTTTTATGATAGCTAATACAAAGAGTGTCTGTGGTTTTTATTTGAATGTCTCTGATGTTGGGCATTGATTTATTCATCTGTTAGTCGTTTGCCTGTATTCTTTGGGGAAATACCTATTGAGGTCCTTTGCCAATCTTCAAACCAGGATGTTTATTTTCTTCCTATTGAAATGTTTAAGTTCCTCATATATTGTATATGTTAGTCTATTATTAGATGTATAGCAGGTAAACATTTTCTCTTATTTTGTAGGTTGTTTCTTCGATGTGTGGTTTCTTTTTCTACAACAAAGCTTTTTAATTTGTCATAATATCATTTGTCTATGTTTTCTTTGGCTGCCTATTTTTTGGGGATCATATTCCAAAATTCATTGCCCAGATCAATGTGGTGGGGTCTTGGGGAATTGGTCATTATTTGTAAAATCTTTGTATGCTTTTTTTCATATCCTTCCACTTAAAAAAAATCCTTGATCTAAATAATATTGTGTAAACATATTAGAGAAATCTCTGATTATTCTTCTATATATAAAACCTTAAAATTAATTAGTTCTAGAAATATTTTCTCATGATGTTTTCTCTTTCCTCTTTTAGTTACTATAATGATTTTGACCACCTACTGCTATTCTGCTTTATTGTCTGTTTATGGCCCTCTACAGCAGTGTAGAATTGCAGCAATTTAATGACATTTTAAAAACTTTCTTATCTTTAGTATACACAGTAAAAATGATTAAGTGGCAACAAAGAGAGTCTGGGAAACAATAGCATCCATTAATTATAGTACTACTCAAGAGGAGGAAACAGGAAATCAGCAACAAATAGACTTAATAGCAAAAAACCAGAAGACATAAACTATAGCATTAAGAAGCTAGAATAAGGAATTAGATTCCATTGAGCACTGGTGACATAAAATACTCTGCTTAATTGATAGATTGTGGGACTTAGCCAGACAGGTAAAGCCTTCTAGGCTTCTTTCCAATTGTGCACCTAAGGAAGCTGAAAAGCCTTTATTTTAATAGCTTAGTAAATGATAGTTATCTGGTATCTTAGACTCACAGGAGAGAGTTGCTATGGAGCTAAAAAGGATTATAATGGCACCCTAGAGGAGGTTGGGGCTTATACACTGATATCCAAGGAGCAGAATAGGAGTCTGCCCTACAGGAATGGACTTGAGAGGGAAATCTTTAAATAAAGGTCCCAATGAAATCACATCTGACCAAGTTCAATTAAACCTGAAAGATTGAGTCCTCTTATATAACACATTTTTACCTCAGAGCATTAGAAAATATTCAAGTTATTGACTCATGCTTGTATTATGTATATCCTAATTGAAGTTCCAACTTAAATTCATATTTTCAGATAGAAAAAAAATAACTACAGGATATATCACATTTTCATGTCTACTTTCAAAGAAATTAGGGCTTCAATTAAGGCATCCTAATCCAAAAAAAGTTGCCACTACATATTAAATATTATTTTCTGGTAGAATTTCAAAGATCAAAAATTGTGACATATCATGATAAAGCAAACATCCCGTTTATGTAAAAACAGCTCATTGAAAATATATCCATATATTTACCCAATTTGTGGATGTACTGACTGCTAGTGGAAAAACTTGGCTGTCTCAAACAGACTTGAGCAACTTAACAATACTTATATTCTGATCTTATAGTTTAAGGCAGCCTGGCTTGGCATTGGTAGTAACAAAAGGAAATAAAGACTTAACTCTCAGGACAGAGACACCTGATGGGATGAGAGCACTTTTAAGAAAACTAAGTTGCTAGAGCTGAGAGGCAAGACACAGTCTGATGAAGAAGTTATGTGTTTAGATATTATGATACACTGAATTCTTTCTAAATTGAAAAGGCAAAATGATAAGATTAAGCTGAAGAAATATATTCCAACAGATGAGATGCCAACAAGAATATGGGGAAAGAGAAGAGGGACATTGGCATCCATCCATTTAGTATTGGGGAGACCTATCCAATCCAAGTGTGGTAGGTCCCCACAATCCAGCTGTCTCAGAAAAGTTAGTGTCATTAGAAGGAGGTAGAGAAGCTGGGTGTAATAAAACACACCTGTAATCCTAGTACCTTTTAGGCTAATAGAGAAGGATCACAGGTTTGAGACCAGTTTCAGCAATGTAGTGAGCTCTTAACATCTTAGTGAGACCCAGTTTAAAAAAGAAATAGGGCTAGGGGTGAAATTCAGAGTTAGAAAGCTCCTGGGTTCATTTCTCAGGCAGCTGCATGAGTGCACACACACACACACACACACACACACACACACAATAATAATAAACTAAAATAAAATTTTAAAAAATACAAAGCAGGTAGAGAAAGGAAGTTAGTATTATTTTGGCATTATGTGGTACTTTTTAGTACTAAATATTTTACATAAAAACATAAAAAATCAGAATAGTGAGTTTCTGAGGAAATGAGGTTTAGGGATTTGTGAAGTTATTTAAGTATATATCACCATTGCTAAGTGGATTCTGACCTAGGTGTATCCAATACCAGAGACAACATAGTCCCTCCTCACTGTTTCTAAAGAAGGCAGCTGCAGAAATTACTGAAGCTGCCCTAGGGAAAAGAAATAATTCTGAAATCTATTGATATAAATTGAAGCAATCCAGGAGGAGAGGAAAAGAAATCTGTGCTTGAGGGCAAAGGCAGAACCCAATTAGCAGATCTGTGGGACAGATCTGTGGCGTCAAGAAACTAGCAAGGAGAACTGTTGGAATTGATTCCTGGAATCCAGGTTGAATTTGGTTTATTCCTCCTGTCAGAACTCTGGGTTGGCTGTAAGAACAGAGAAGAGGGCTCAGATCACAGGTGGAAATCACTGGTGCCAGTGCTGTTTGTGTGTGATTAGGTAAAGGTAAGGAAACAGTGGTGGTGTCTGTAAACTGAGGAAGAACAATCAGTGCCCCAACAGACTCAGATTCACAGTGAAATTGTTACCTAGGGTACAATGAAAGTTATGTGCCAGTGAGCTGTCTATGGACAACATTTAGAAGTCATCAGTTTAAAGGATGATTAGTTCATAGAGTAAAAGATTATGCATTTGTGTTTAGATAGCTACTAGTAGTATATCATCTTCTTGGAGTCTCCTGGATGCTAAGATTTATGACCGCAGTTGAACAAGCCTCCACATATGAGTGGTTATATTGTAGATGTAATGCTGTTGAGATTATGTTTTTAGGCTAAAATATTCCCACTGATTTATTTTCCTTGTTTCCTTTTTATTATTAAATTGCTCAATAAACTTGCAATGGATTCTGAAGCATGAGCCTCTAAAATTGTTAAAGAGTTCTGAGGAAATTTGAAATTGCTCAGGTGGAAAGAGTCCATTAAGTTGCCTTTTAACTTCATTACAGCAAAGAATATCCAGCATCATATAGCAAATGATCATATTTTTAACTTTGTTTCATCCTCATGCCAAATTCATATCCTCAATAGTATCATCTTTTAATTTCTTTATGAAAACTTTTAGAACATAAATTATTTAAGCAAACTTTACTGGAAAGAGTTGTATAGTTAGAACTTAAAGAGCCTTGAAATAAGGCTAAAAAACTTCCATTTGAATTCAAGACAACCTGCGGTCCATCATAACTGGACACTAGGACATATTCTTATGACCAATTCATTTTATCCTTTTGCTCAATAAATATCATTATATTTTCAAGGAAAGAGAAAGAGCAGCAATGTATACTGGTTAGAATCACCCTTTATTCAGTTCAGGAGATCTTAGTCCTTAATCTCCAGTGGCCCATTGTTCCAACAGATGCAGATGGCAGAGCATCAGAGTGCATAGCCATGTTTGCAACATGGTAACCTGCAGCCCCCAAAGAGGATGTTAGCATATTCATGTGTGTGTGTAAAAATGGGAGAGATGGTGGAAGGGAGATAATGTTCTTTAGAACCATCAAAATCAAGGCAAACCCAAAAGACCCTCTGGCATTTTTATCTTTAGTCCCCTAAACTTCTGCTTTCTTGGTAAAAAATTAACTGAATTGTTCATAAATTAAATTAAGCTAAAAATACTAAGGATATAAAAATAATTGTAAAAATAGTTTGAAATATTTTTGTAGAAATTTAAAAAAGAAAACAGATAACTTCTAATTATATGATGTGATCTTAATATTTTTATTTATATGTTGTGAATATTGGAAAAAAGGAATGACAAATTTTATGTAATATTTTTCAGGAAAATAAAGTCATAGTGCTTGTTTAGAACTTTTACCTAATTCTATTGTAACAGTGTCAATGCCACATTTTTTTCTTTGTCAGTCAATAATATGCATTAAATGCACTCAGATAAAATATGTGTCAGGCACTATTTTATGTGCTGTATGTACAATTTCTTTCATTTACTCAGTAAGCTAAAATGAGAGATATTAGTATTATTCCTATTTTTCACATCAAAAAATGAAACCCAGAGAGAAAAAATAGGTTCAATAAGGCAAATAAGGAATACAACATTTGAATCTAGTTTAAGAGTGTGTGTGTGTGTGTGTGTGTGTGTGTGTGGTACTGGGAATTGAACGAGACATTCTACCCCTGAGTTATACCCCCAGCCTATTTTATTTTTTTAATTCTGAAAAAGGGTCTCCCTAAATTACCACACCCTGGCCTCAAGCCTGCAGTTCTGTCTGAGTTTCCCAAGTACTGGGATTACAGGCATACACCACCATCCAGCTCCAGACCGTGTGATTCGGCCATGTGCTATGATACAGCTTCCCAGTGTCTTTAACTAACTCCTTCCTTCTCTAAACTCAATCTGGATTTCTCTTATGCCCTTTAATACTATATGTCTTGCATGGTAGTAATCTATGTGCACATTTCATCTGTGAAAACAGGAATAACACCTCAATCTTGCTTTTAACTACTGTGCTGTCAGTCATGTGTCATTCATTCAACACTTGATGAATGAATAATGGAAGATTTTATTTTGTGGGAAAGTTTCAGAAAAATGAAATTATAAGAAAAAAGTCGCATCTAAAGTAAAAGGCAATTCTTCAAAATGTCACATAATAAAATAACTGGCTCACTTTATTATTCATATAAGATACAGTTTTCTTAAAAGATCATCAAATTTGACCAAAATATCCAAACAATGTGTTTATTTCAGTTTTGGAGGCACAAATACTAACATTAATCCTTACTGCTTAGATTTAAGATAATAAACATTTTTTTTTCACAGAACAATGTAATGACTTGATTTATAGAAATCTTAAAATTGTTTAATTTTCTTAGCAATATAGATAGAAATACAAATTGATCAAAATAGAAACAATCGATACAATCCCTAAAACCTTGGATATCCTTAATAGATGTAATTATTTTGGAAAATACAGATCAGACAGTTTTGCAAAGAAAATTTTTCTTTTTGTTGTTCCATTTTGCAACTTCCTAAATTATCTCTATCTTAAGATGTTAGTATTATTTTCTTTGATTTTGTTCTTAGTCTTCATAGTAAAGATATGCATCATGTTTATAGTATTAGAGCATTTTGAGTTTATCTACACAGATTCTCTTCCTAGTGAATTTTATCCCTTGCAATACTTCTTACTCAATTCACATATCTTTCAGTTTGAAGAACACCTATTTCTGTACCTGAACTATGTATTCTTCTCTTTGTATGTTTGCAAACTTTTCTGTTATTATGTCTTTGAATAACTTTTCTAATTCTCTGGCATTCTAAATTCTCTCCTGAGCCCTGATAACAAAAATATTTTCTCTCTTAATGTATTTTAATATTTTTGTAGATTTTTCTTAATTCTTTTTTCTCTGTTATTCTCTGTGATTTTTTTAAGTCCAAAGAAGCCTTTATTCACTAATAAATTTGATTTGTTATCCCTAATTTAAGATCATTTTTCTTTCCCAGCATTTGGGAGGCTGAGCAAGGGGATTATAGGTTTGCATCCAGTCTCAGCTACTTAGTGTGGCTCTCCACAACTTAGTGAGAGCCTGTTTCAACATAAAGAGTAAAAAATAGTGTTGGGATTCTGGCTTGGAGGTAGAATGCCCCTGGGCATTATCCTCAGTACTGAAAAAAATATCACCCTTCTATCTCACTTGATTTTTCACCTGTAACTAATTTAGAAATTTATAGCCTTTTTCTAAAACATAACATTCTTTCTTATGAAGTATAATCTTTGAGTTGGGCCTAGTGCCACATGCTTATTATAATCCTAGTACTTGGGAGGCTGAGACAGAAGGATCACTTGCTTGTGGCTAGCCTCAGTAACGTAATGAGACTCTGTTTAAAAAAAAAAAAAGTCTGGAGGTGTAGCTCAGAGATAGAATGCCACTAAATTCAATCTCCAGTAAAACACACACACACACACACACACACACACACACACACACACACACGATTATATTCTCTGATTTTCTTTTTAGCCTGATTTAAAAAAATCCACATATACAACATGCTTGTTTAAAGTTTGAACCATAACAAAGAGTTTTTTAATACAAATATCTGAGCAGCAAACTGAGCTGGTTCTTCAGGGCACATATGAACAAAGAGTTGAGACCACTGAGTAGCTGAGGTCATGATCTGAGCAAGACATTCTGGTGTTAGAACAGCTGATAACTGGGCGTGCACTATTAGCCAACATCACTGGATCTAAATGACTGCTTCTGGCTACTGCTGCCACAAATACAGTAGGAAAACTATCCCCTTCATACTCAGATTTACTCTTCAAAGTTTTATCTGATCTTTTATGGGCAGATATTATCCAAAGTTAATGCAGAATCCCCAAATTTCCACAAGTCTTCATGATTTTTTTCACAGTGATTGAGATCAAAAGTTGTACCCATCAGGCTGGGTGTGGTGATGAATTCTTGAATTCCAACATTTGGGAAGCTGAGACTAGAGGATTACAGTTCCCAGACAGCCTCGGCAACTTAGCAAGGAGGCCTTTGCAACTCAGTGAGACCCTATTTCAAAAATAAAAAGTCTAACTCTGATACATTTGTTCATGTTCCTCCTGAGTTTTAAAGAGGCTCCATCCTCCCCTATTCCATACTCTCTGATTGGTCACCTTAATTGCTTCACTATAGGGCCCTTTCTATACCTTGACCTCTTCCTGTTACCCCTTTCTTCCTAGTTATTGCTGATTAGGGGAAGCATCTGGTTTTTATTTTCTGCGATATTTCTCTGTGCATGCCGCATTGCAAGTACCGATACCACTCTTGACGGCCCCAGTAGTGGCCTGGCTACCCGGTGGACTGATCCAGACCTTGCTGGCTCAGGCAGCGGCCTTGCCTCATGGAAGGCCCTGATTCTGGCCTCGCTGGCCCCCACACAGGCCTAACTCCTCGGCTGTCTTCGATCCCAGCCTTGGTGGCCCCATCACCTGCCTTGCCTCAAGGCAGGCTTGGTCCCAGCCTCGCTGACCCTGGCACCGGCCTAACCCCTTGGCAGGCTCCGATCCTGGCCGGCCTCGGAGGCCCCAGAGGGCTAATTGGATGATGTGTGGTTGCATATCCTCTCAAGTCTTATATTCCAATGTGATGTATGATTACAATGCACCAATAAAAATAAATTAAAAAAATAAATAAAAAGACTAAAAAATAGGGCTGGGGGTGTAGCTTGCAGGTACGATGTCCCTAGATTCCATCCCCACTACGAAACAACAAAAAGTTGTACCCATCAATATTATAATCTTATACTGTTCCTGACTTCCGAAGCAACTCGACTCTGTATGAAGCCTTCAAGAGTTACTTGTTTGTGGCCATGATAAGACTAGTCTTTATGTTGGCTTTAGTTTTCTGGTGGCCAGAGTATCCAGGAATCATTAGCATCAGTGAGGAAAATTGTTTTTGTGGTTACATCAACAACATATTCAGTTTTTGTGTCAACCAGTATACAGTCTGGAGCAAAAAAAAAAAAAATCTCTAATATTTTAGAAGTAGCTTGTATAGCCTGAATCATAGTGTCCACTTCAGCTTATCTATCACAAGTCCAGTAAAGCAAAAATTTGCAGCAATTATCTATTCCTCAGACCACTACAGATCATAATTGATATTGTCCTTAAAAAAATAGCTCCACTTAAAGTGGGTAAAACATATCCTTTCTTGAAGCCCGGGTTTCTTTTGAGAAAATAACCAATTACCATTCTCCTGCAAACCCATTCAATTGAAATCATTTTACAGTAGGACAAAATAAAAGCTATCTTCTTACATTTTTTTGGTGAAAGTAGTTTTTATACCTGCTTCATGTATTGATTGAAAAATACAACTGGTAATATTGTTGGAGAGTATAGCTTTTTCTTTCAGATAACTCTTTCTAGCTGCATTTCCTGCTATAATATGGTGTTTGGACTGGAAGATAACTTTTTCTTGGACTACCAACGATGCATAGACTTCTTTTATTTTACTATCTTAGAGTTTCTTACTAATGTTCAGTGCCTCAACTGTCATCATTATCCTGGATGGGCTGGGGGTAGAGATCATGTTGGGAAGACAGGCTAAACTCTGAAAAAGAGGTGACTTGGTATTTTTATTTTGTTTATTTATTTTTTTAAAGTTTGTTTCCTGATTTATTTATTACTTTGTGGTTATTTTATTTTATTTTCCATATTTTATTTTATTTATATGTGGAACATATTGAAAATGGTGTACATTTAGATTGTGCTTCATAACCTCCTCCCCCCTCATTCCCTTCTCCCCTCCCAATAGAAAGTGTCCAGGTTAACCATGCTATATTTATACTATTATACATATTAGGATGTAGCTCCTCCATTGAACAACCTCAGCTTTCTTCCACTCCTATCCTTCCATTGTAGCTTTGCTGAGATTTCCCCTCCATCATCTGGAGTCCCTCTGGTATTACCACTACTCCCTAGCTTGGGCATATTAGAGAAAACATATGTCCCTTCTCTTTCTGTGCTTGACTAATCTCACTTAACATAATGTTCTCCAGTTCCTTCAATCTTCTTGCAAATGCTATTTTTTTTTTTTTTTTGTGGTACTAGGGTTCCTGGGAGCCCTTGTACCTCTGGGCTAAACTATTTTTTATATTTTTATTTGGAAACAGGGTCTCTTAAGCCAGCACGGCTGGCTTTGAACCTGCGCGATCCTCCTGTCTCCGCCTTCCAAGTGTGGGGATTACAAGCGTGCACCACCACGCCCGGCACAAATGCTATTATTTTATTCTTCTTTATAGCTGAATAGAATTCCATTGTGTGCATTTCACATAATTTTGCAATCCATTTATCTGTTAATGGAGATCTAGGTTGGTTCCATATTTTGGCTATTACAAACTGTGCTGCTATGAACATGGGTGTGCATATGTTACTGTATTTCTCTGATTTCAAGCCCTTTGGAAAGATACCCAGGAGTGGTATAGCTGGATCAAGTGGTGACTGGGTATTTTTAAATAGGTCTTCTTTGAGTTTACTTATTCTCTTCTCATTTTGATCTATCTTCCTACTGATTCCTTCTATTGTGTTTTAGTTTCATTTAGTACATTTCTTAACTTAAGATTTTTTTTCAAAATTTACTTAAAACAGTTTTAAATTCTCCACCCAAGAGTTCACCCATATTGACTACTACTATTTGGCTAGGGTTTGGCACCTAAATTTTTTTGGGCAAGGTAATTTTACATTCTACAAAAAGGGGCTTGTCACCAGTGAAACCAATTATGCAGTGGCACCTCATTTTAACCATCAGCTAAGATCATGGTTACATGAAACACTTGACCTTTGGTGATATCTTCTGGGCACTGAGGAATTAGGAATTTATTCAGCCTTTCTAATCTAGCTTTGTTTGTGTCTTTCTTCATAGAGTTTCTAGACAGGATGTTTATTGTCATTGAGCCTGTAGTTACCTCTGCTATTACATAGTACTTGGCACTCTAAGTCCAGGTCTGCTTTGAGTCTGCTAATTGTATGTTGTCACTATTTTAGAACTTGAAAGTAATTAAAGGACAGGTTTGTCCAAAATCTATAGTAAATATGCTTTATGGCATGAAGTGGGGAAGTACCAAAAAATAGGTATTTTATTCTCTTAAGCTTCTCCCTGTGGCTGGGGCGGGCCTAATTCTCATCTATAATTACTGGTCTGTTGTCAGGCACACTGAGATTCTGTTGGCTCTGGACAGAATCAATGTGAAGGGGCCACTTTTTGTCTCTTATATCATGCTTGTGGTGAACAATTTCACAAAGCTGTGTTACACTTGGAACTAAAATGCCACCAAAATCAACACACCACTGAAATAGGGCTATGGTTCACAATGCTGTGGGATGTCTGCTCCAAAGGTGGACTCCTCACTCAAGACTGCTGTAACCAATCACAGATGATGCTAGACAGATCTGCCTGGTACCGGTACTGTTTCCGAGGTTCCCTCTGCAGGCAGTACCCTGGAGATGGGGGTTATTAGGATCTTTTGTGTTAGGTTTCATCAGCCTGACACTGATTTACAGTGTAGAGTCTTTTGAAAGCTACCTTGCCCAACCTCTGGTGAATGGGTTCTTGCTCCATGCTCTGCTGCCTGAGGTTGGTACATGTAGTATTGGTAAAGGCAGTTCTTTGGCCAACAAGGCTAATTCTAAACTGGATCATGGCTGAGTATTGGATCATGCCACAAGTACAGACACAGTCAGGAAGGTGCCCTGAAGATGATGCCAATGCTGGTGCTGATGCAGGCCAAAGCCAGAATTCATTTCACTGGGGTTCAGGTCTTTGCCTTCGATACTAATGCTGATCTTAACCTGTTTTTCATCTGAGTCTCACAGGCACATGGACCTATAAAATCTGGTAGAGGTGCCCCAGGCCCATTCCAATTCTGGCCACTGTGCAGGACAAAATTTAAGTAGGTTCCATTGGCAAGCAGATGGCAACCTGATGCTAGGCAGGCCTACAGACTCTGTTTGCAACATACGTTTGAAACTTCATGAACATAGAGGCCTTTCAGCTCTGTCTGGTGCTGAATCTCACCGTGGTAGGGCCAGCTTTGAGATCCAGAGAAAATTATTATGCTAGCTTTGTGCCCTGCTCCCCAGTGAGTAGAGTTGTGACTCCTACTCTACCAGCTGAGGTTATGCATCTTTTCTTTCTGTTTTTCTAAAAACAGGCCCTAGGTTCTTTTACTTGGTATCCTTAGCTCTTATTAAGGTAGTTTAGCTGTTCAATGGGAAAATAAATACTGGAGAATATTACTCAGCTGCCATCTTTTTCTACTTCTTCAAAAATAATATTCTTTCTGGGGATTTTTAGGATAAATACTCCCAAATGGAACCTGGGAACCTCTAGTAAATATTTTTTATCTTATCTGAACATATATGACATACAGAAATCATAAGTCATTCTAGGGTCACTATTCCAATTCTTGTAAGATAACTATCTCTGTGCATAAATAAATAATAAATAACATTCTATTAACGCATTACATTCTTTTATCTTGGAAGTAACATTCTCTAGAACTGGAGGAGGATGTAATCTGGGGATATGGTTTGCTAGAAAATGCAAAGAAATCTAAACTCCTAAAATGGTACCAAATCAGCTATTGTTGGATTTCAGATATGAGACAGAAGACAAGGATGGCAAATCAATAAAATGGATATATATATATATATATATATATATATATATATATATATATATATATGTCTTTTTCTATATTTGCCCTTAAAGTAAGGCTCCCTGTTGTAATTTTTTCCATAGCCTGGGTATAGTCAAACTTTAATTTATGTATAACATATTTTTCTTGCATATTGGAGTTTATAAAATGAAGATCATACTCACTGCACATTATTAAAATAAATTAGGTACATGTATCCTATTGTAGAAATTATTCAATTATTCTGAGAGAAAGAAAACATTGCAGATTGAATAGAGTTCTGTTTTCCTTGTAAACCCCATTATTATACAGTCTGTTGACAAACTTAAAAGCTTTAACACTTTTCTTATTCATGGTAAGGATTGTTTATGTTTATTTTTCTTATTATATATTATAAAAATGTACTTTTAATTTATGAACTTGAATTTGGATTTTATTTTTGTCATCTAAGAAAAAATTGGAAATTTAATGTGCTATTGATGGGACTACATTATTTGAGACACTGAGGCGAACTATGAAATTCTTAAGTAGATGTTTGAAGCTTCTGTGTCTGTTATGGTGATCCAAAAACATTTCCCTAAAAGCAAATTAAAATGGCATCAGGAGATGGAAAATAAGATTGCATTTATTTGTCAATTTAAACTTTATTTTTATGTACATTTACATTAATGAAATCAAAGTTTAGTTTTATATGTTTATAAGATAGTAACCACTAATTAAAAGGTATATAGTTGACTTCCGGGAAGATGGCGACCGAGAAAAGTGGGGCTTAAGAGCCCCGCTAACAACCAATCTCCATTACCACAAAATCAGCGCCTTTCATAGCCAGAAAACACCATCACCAGAGAAACAAAAAAATCACCAACTCCAGATAGAAAGTGGACTGAGAACAGAGCTCAGAGCCACAGAGGAGATACACCGGCCTCACGCCCGAGGACGCGGCAGCAGTGCCATACTGCTGGCGGCAGCGGCGAGTTCACTGGATGGCTACAGCAAGCCAGGTGAGCTGCTGTGGAACAGCCAGGCGGGATTTTTCAGCGCAGGGTGCATCTAAAGCTCCCAGTAGCTGAGCTCAGCACACGCTGCAGGGATTCAGAGTGGAAATCAAAACCAAGAAGAAATAAGCCAGCCTCACGGCCGAGGGCATGGCAGCGGCGCCATATTGCCACTGGCTGCAGCAGCAGCGAATTCACCGAATCCAGTACAGCTACATCTGCGTACTCAAGAACAGTGAGTCAAATTGTGGGCCACAGAGGAGAAATCCCAGTACTGTACTCCCTGGGACTTGACCCAGTGGGGGAGGGGCGGTGGCAGAGATATCACACCATAGGAGAACGTGCAACCTGGAACCCCCCACAGTCTAAAGCAGCCTCTATCGACTCTCTGGGTCGAAGACTCTGTGATACAACACAGTAAAGGAGTAGTGGGGTCTGAGATACTACTGACTCGAGATCCAGAACACCTTAAGTGAAGTCATAGTGACCCAAGGGAAGAACCCAGAGAAGGCACAAACTTCCAAAATCCAAAAGAGGAATAACACTGGAGCAATGAATGCCTACAACCCCACAACATCAGAACCCGATAAAACAGAAAATCAGAGATTTCTAGAAGATCAAATCAGGAAAATAACTGTAGAAATAATACAGGACCTTCAAAAAGAATTTAGAGAGAGCCTAAAAGACATAAAGGATGCAATCACTGAGGTACAGGCCTCAATTCAAAGTATAAACAATTAATAAGACCACATGGAAAATAGAATCTCGCTCCTAGAAGACGATCACTCCAAAAATGAACACATAATTTCTAACTTAGACAAAAAAATCATACAGCAGGAATCTGACATTGAAGAAATATGGGCCCATTTTAAGAGAGCTAACCTAAGAATAATTGGAATAGAGGTGAGAAAATAAAGTGAAACCAAAGGGATCAACAATCTCTTCAAAGAAGCAATAGCAGAAAATTACCCAAACATAGAGCAAGAGGTTGATACACAGGTCCAGGAAACTTATAGAACTCCCTTTAGACAGGATCAGAGAAGAGGATCCCCATGCCACATAATTGTCAAAATGACCAATGTAGAAGCCAAGCAGAGAATCTTAAAGACAACAAAAACAAAGGGCCAAGTGACATTCAGACGCAAACCAATTAGAATCACTCCAGACTTCCCAAACCAAGTCATGAGAGCCAGAAGGGCTTGGAGTAACATATTCCAAACTCTGAAAGAAAACAACTTCCAGCCAAAAATTTCCTATCCAGCAAAACTTTCTATCAAATTAGATGGAAAAATAAGAAGCTTCCATGACAAACAGAAACTGAAGGAATTTATGTCTTCAAAACCAGCACTAGAGAAAATACTCAAAGAGATTAACTACAAAGAAGAAATAGGTAACACACACCAGAACCAGATAAACAAGATTTTCCATCCAACAGACAATTAAGATTGGTTATCTGTGGAGATTCATTATTTATGTTAGTCTTTTACCTATCTCTAAATTGTATTGTTTGCCTTTATTGTTGTTAATTTTTAGGATTTCTAGTTGGAATATTAATATACCTTCAGATATAGCATTTGGAAATATTTTATCCAATTCTATTAGTAACTTTTAACTCTGTTTACACTGTCTTTGGATATACAATATTTTTTTATTTTTTAGGGAGTTTGTATACTCTTCTGTTGCCTGTGCCATTGAAATCATATCCAAGAAATCACTGCCAATTTCAATGTTGTGAGGTTTTATGACCCAGATTTTCTTCTAAAAGTTTATAGTCTTAAGATTTATATTTAGGTCTTTTATTTGTTTTGAGTTAATACTTGTATATGGGATTAGGTAAGGGTCCAATTTTATTCTTTTCCATGTAATTATTACTTTTCATCAATATTTAGTTAAAAGATTATTATTTCCACCACCAAATGTTCGTGGAAACCTTGTCAAAATGACAATATAGGGAAGAATTTAGCTCTAGGCTTGTATTTAACTCCAATGGTTTATATATCTGCCTTTAGAATAGTACTACACTGTTTCAATTATTGTAGCTTTATATGGTTTGAAATCAGAAAATATATATCTTCTAGCTTTGTTCTTTTTCAAGATCGTTTTGGGTATCTAGAGTCCATATTCCATATTAGGATAGATTTTTTTTCTGAAAAATAAATATATAAATATATGATAGTTTCACCTAAAAAAATAGAAAAAAATATTCTCTGGTAAGAAAGAAAGCAAAAAGAAATATTGAAATGTTATCTTTAAGTCATCAAAAGCTTGGTATCAGACAAATGAAACTGTTATGTGAGATTATCATTTTTAATTTTGGATAAATTGCTATAATACTAGATGTCAACCACTAAGCCAAGCATGGGAAGGAGAGATGGGGAGAGAATGGGGTGGGGATCGGGTGGGGGCTGACTGGGCGATGTGTGCATGTATGTCTACAAAAGTTTGTATCCCACTATGATGTATGAATATAGTGCACCAATAAAAAAAATAAAAAGAAAAAAAATAAAAGGTATATAGTTTACATTTCAATAATTATTAAACATTGTTTAAAAATGAGTCATATCTAAATATTATCAAAGTATAAAATTACAAAATATAATACTTAGTATGTTTGAAAAATGTTGGCTTTTATGGAAAATAAAGGCTTTCAAAGATAACATTTAAAAAAATTAGGGGAGAATTGCAGAAGGGAAGATGACCAATGGAAGCAGCACATCTCAGTCTAACTGAAACTCAGTCTCTAATGCCATGAAAACAGCTTCTTGACAAGAGAAAAAAAATAGCATACAATTGAACATAGCAATGAGAAATTGAAAGGCAGTGGCAGAAACAAAGCTATAAGGCAGAATAGAGGACAGAAAAGTAACCATACACCTCTAATGGCCACCAGGGTCCTCACCAAACTGGACCTGCCAACACTGTGGCCTCCAGAGACCCCCCGGCAAAAGAGCCAATGACTTGATGTGAAATAAGCAGGTGTAGCTCACTGAAATTGTAAGCAGTTGGTACCTCACTCCATACTCCAAAGAGATGCTACTGCCTGGGCCACAGTTAGAACCTGTGGTAGCAACTGAGCTTACCACATCCTCCAGAGATCCAGAGTGGTGCTCAACAATACTGCAAGTGAGCTAGCCATCCCCAAGGGCGACCATTCTGCATGGCCACTGGGACTTGCATAGCAAACAATAGACTCCCAGGGTCTGAGACTTTGAAATTTACCCTGGTAAGGTGGGGATGGAGTCTGCTGTCAGATAGAGCAGAGGCATGAATTGGCAAACAGCCCCAGGTTCAATCAGGTAAAAAGGCCTACAGTTCACAGGGCAAAGAGCCCAAGTAGGGCTTCCAGTGATCTTCACAGACAACCCAGTCGTGGTGACCAGGGAAAAGTCAGACCAACTCAGCCCTATCTGTGGAGAATGTGGAGCTATATGTATACAATGGGTCTGTTCACAGTGGCACCTACCACTGGCTACCTTCATAGGCAGGAAGAGATTCAGGCTCACGGTATGTGGAAAGCATGAAGTTCTGCACTTACACAAGATATACCCCCAGTGATACTGGCCATGTCTTAAACAGAGAGAAACTCAGACACAGGGCATTTTTGAGAAATCAGAAACACAGGTTTTCAGCAGGAGAGATGTCAGTGGCACTTGGTGCCTGCACAGGCAGAGAGAGGCACACAGGAGGCTAGGGTCTTAATCATTAAAGGAGACTAAAATGTGGAGATACAAACTGACTTCATTACTATAGGTTACAGAGCAAAGGAGAGCACTTGAAACATACTAAAGAACCTATTGCAGAAAGTGAACCTTAAATGGCTGAGAGAATTCATGCAGACACAGGAGAACTGCAGAGGCTAAGTCTGCTCAGTATTCATATATTTTAGGGTTGTTTGGTCTTCTTGTTTTGTTTTGTTTTTGTGTGTATATATGTGTGCTTGTTTGTTTGCTCTTCCTTATACCTTTTATAAGCTTCTTCCCTCTTTTATATTTACTCCCCTCTTCCCATTTCTTTTTTTTGTTTTTCTTTTTTACTTGTTCTAAATACACATCATTATCACTAAACCTAAATATACTTGTTACAAGAATCTTCCTATATATTTACTATCTCTAATCTCTGCAATATATTACATTAATAAACCCAAACTCTCATTCTACTTGAAGCTATCTGCTACTTTACCCTATTCTTGCATTTACTACTCCTTTCTACTCACTCAGTGTTTACTATTGAATATAACACAACTTGCCCTTGTATATACCAACTGGCACCTACATAGTGAGAGAAAGCTATCAAAAGCAAAAAAGATACAAACATAAGAAACATGAAATCATGAGATGGAGAAATAACAAGGAAGCAATTAGTTTCCACAACTTCACAATAACAGAGCTTGACAACACAGAATTTCAGTGATCGCCAGAGGGACAAACCAGAACTTTAATAGAAAAATTAATAGAGAATTTTCAAAAATAATTTAGGAAGAGCCTGAAAAAAATAATGAAACAAAGAATATGACACCTTGAGTAAGAATCAGAAAGAAGCTCTGAAGGAAGTGATGATACAATCATTGAAGAGAAGGCATTAATACAAACTATAAAGAACAGACTAGGCCACATGGAAAATAAAATATCACTGTTGACAACTTCAAAATGAAAACTTCAAAAATGACAACTTCAAAAATGAAAGTAGAGTATATAAGTTGGATAAAATAATTTGACAATATGAATTGGGCATTGACGAGATATGGGCCAACTTTAAAAGAGCAAACCTAAGAATAAAAGAGGTAGAAGAGGGAATAGAAGGTGAAACCAAAGTGTTCAATAATTTTTTCAAAGAAGTAATATCAGAAAATAATCAAAATATAGAAAAAGAGTTTGATACACAGGTACAGAAAACATAAAATCCCCTTTAGACAAGATCAAACAAGAGTTTTAGCATGCAACACAATAATCAAACTGACTAATGTCAGGCCAAGGAGAGAACCTTAAAGGTGACACAAGCATAAGACCCAGTGACATTTAGAGGCAAAACAATTAGAATCACTCTAGACTTCCCAAATCAAATCATGAAAGCCAGAAAGGCCTGTAGCAACACATTTTAAAATCTGAAAGAAAACAACTTGCAGCTAAAAATTTCCTACCCATCAAAAATATCCATTAACAGATGAATGGATTATAGAATTGTGTGAAATGTATACACTGAAATTTTACTCAGCCATAAAGAAAAAAAAACAAAATTATGTCATTTTCAGGGAAATGGATGGAACTGGAGAACATTATGTTAAGTGAAATTACTCTGTCACAAAAAATAAAAAGCTGGAAGCTCTCCTTAATATTTGGAAGCTAGGAAGTAAAAGAGTCATAGGAGGAACTCTAGACACACAAAAAAAGAAACTATAGATGAGCAAATAAGCCAACCTAAATGAGGGGGATGAGAGGAGAGAAGAGGGGAGTTCTCTAAAATATATGATGTACATTCACAATGGAGAAGAATAGAAGACTCAGAAACAAATCTACACACTTACAAACAGCTGATTTTTTACCAAAGGACACAAAAAAATATACTGGAAAAAGGATGGCATCTTTAAACAAATGACATTGGCAAAAGTAGTTAACCATATGCAGAAAAATGAAAATAAATCCCACTTTCTCACCCTGCATAAGAGTCAATTCAAGAAGGATCAAAGAGCTAAAATTTAGACCAGAGATGTTGCAGCTCCTTGAAAAGGGCATAGGTCCAACACTGCAACATATAAGTATAGATAAAAACTTTCTCAATAAGACCCAAAAACACAAGAAATTAAAAGAAGAATCAATACATGGGATTGTGTTAAACTGAATAGCTTCCATACAGCAAAGGAAACTAACAAGAAACTCAACAAAGAGCTGAGAGAATGGGAATAAAATATTTGCCAACTACTTCTCCAATAGAGGAGAATATCTAGAATATACAGAGAACTCAAGATACTCACTGCTAAGAAAACAAATTACCCAATCAAAAAATGGACAAGTGAACAAAAGAATAAAGAAATTTAAATAGCCAATAAATGTGTAAAAATGTTCAATTTCATTAGCAATCAGAGAGATGCAAATCAAAACTACCCTGAGATTTCACCTAACTCAAATTAAAATAGCAATCAAAACAACAGATAAAATAGCAAACAACAACAAATGTTGGAGAAGATGTGGAGAAGTGAGAACTTTAATACATTGTTGGTGGGATTACAAATTAGTGCAATCACTTTGGAAAACAGTAGGGAGGATCCTCAGAAGAATGAGAAAGAACCTACCATATGATCCAAAAATATCACTCCTGGGTATCTACCCAAAAGAATGGAAATCAAACTACCAAACTAATGCATGTGTATCTATGTTCATAGCTGCAAATTTACAATTGCCAAACTATAGAACTAGCCAAAATGTACATCAACAAAAGAATGGATTACTACACTGTGGGAAATGTTACTCAGCAAAAAGAAGAACAAAATTATGTCATTTTGGGCAAAATGGATGTTACTGGAGAACATTATGCTAAGTAAGACTAGTCAGTCACAAAAAGTAAAAAAATTGGATGTTCTCCTTATTATGTGGAAGCTAGCGAGAAAAAGGATCATAGGAGGAACTTAGACAAAAAAGGAAAAAACATAGATGAGCAAGTAAAGTTACCTAACTGAGGGTGATAGGAAGGGGGAAGAGGAAAATTTTCTAATGCACATGATATACAATCACAAACATATCAAAGTCAATCACTAAGCCAAATATGAGAAGGATTGGGGGGGGAGGGAGTAGGGTGGGAATTGGGGAAGAGATAAATAGGTGATATGTGCATTTATGCCTCTACCATCTTGTAGTCCATTAAAATGTATGACTGTAATACATCAATTTAAAAAAGGAAAAGAAAGAAATTTGGGGTAATTCTTTGGGTTTACATAAGCATTCTGCTATGTGGATGTGTTGGCTTACTTGCTATTAATGACAACTGTCAACTCTAAAAACTAGAGAGCAGAAGGGAACTAGAAAGCAGAAGGAAAAACAGCCAGCAGAGTTCTTTCTAGCCTCTTCATAAGGCACTCATCTATCAGTTTCTAAAAGAAGCCTTCCTATTTCCATCACAACAGAAATTTAGTTTCAACATAAATTTAGGACTGAACATGTTAAGACAAAACACCCTCTTAGTCTATCTTGTTTTCTCGCATTTTATAAGAAAAAGTATTTCTTTACCACTGGATAAATAATAGTACAATGCTGACAATAAAAGCAGTTTGTCAGTTGCACAAAGGATCACTGTGGAAAGGAGGGGTTCCTGACAAATGGGGAATTAGTGAAAATGCTCTTGCCAATTGATGTAAAAAATTTTAAAGTAATCATTTACCTGGAAACAATTTTTAAATGATGACAACTTATTTGCTCTTTCAAAATATGTTTTTAAGATAAAACAAAGTGTTTCCATGGGCCACAACCAATTTATGCTGCAGTTTTTGAAATGTGATTTAGAGGATATAGTGCTTTGTGTTGCATGACTATAACCCTTGAGATACATATGTTCCTTTATCACTTGTACATAAAAACAAATACTATTAGTATTATTTTCTCTCACTAAGAGTATGAGAAAGGCTTATATGATATTACATATTTGCCTTCTAGCCAGTGTTTTAATTTCCCTGCTTAAGTTCTTCCAGTATCAATATCCTCTAAAATTCGAATTTTCATGGCTTCTTTCAGTCTAATGTCATTTCCCATGTTTATAGATTATTTATACAACTGGGTCCAATGTATCTTAACTAAAGACACTTGCAATATTCAGATCATAAATTGGACTTGCAGTTTTTAAATGGATTTTGATTCAGGAGTTTAACCTACCTGTGAATTTTATAACACTTCCCTATTAAAAAGGGAAATATAAACTGTTGAGAGATGATTGCTAGTTCCTTAGCCACACATGATAGTATGCTTAAAGATTTTATTTTCCTCAGAAACTACTACTACTTATAAAGCTCATCCATCACGTGTAATGAGAGCTGTCAAGAATATTTAGTGAGAAATAGCTGCTTGATATGCTAATAGCAGCCCCTTAGTGAATTCATTTTGTTCTGCTTCTTGACATTAATGGTTTTCATAATCTAATGAATGATGTGTGCAATAGAAGCAAGGCCGCAGGGAAAGATCACATAAAGTTAAAGTAGGGAAAATCTTTATCAGTATTTGCATTTCTTTAGCAGAATTCATGAATATATATATATATATATATATATATATATATATATATATATCCATATTTACCTTGACTTTTTTTGATTCCCATTTTAAAGTATTATCTGGAATGAGGGCCTCTTGTTTACTTTCAACCAGTTTGTCTTCTCTTAATAATCCAGTTTCTTTGGACTTTCATGTGGCCTGATTAGAAAAGATAGAGTAATTTCTTACATTCTCACTGGTAGATGAAAACTTAAGATGCTACTGATTTACAAGGAAAAAGAAGTTGGAGGCAGAGAAGTTCTGATGAAATCAATAATGATTTGATTGGCTAAATTAAGAGTACCATTATGTGCTCTCCATTCTCCAGAGCTATGTGTGTGATTAATGTATAGAAACTTTATACCTTGGTTGTAAAGTAGGATAGATAGACTCACATTTGTCAGGGACAGTTAAGTAGGGTGCAGCCTGAAACTGAAGATGTAAATGACCTTTCAAGGTCCCTTCCAGTATTGTAATTTTATGAATCTAGAGTAATCAAAATGGAATCATCCAATAAGTCATAATGAAAAGGCTTTGTAAGTGCTTACAACATTGTAGGTACAAACAAATCTTAAATCAAGGGGGTCTCTAACATTTCTCAGTAGGTTTCAATTTTAGTTTCAAGCAAAATATTCATATGAAATATCATGATTCACTTACATGTAAGTATAAACAAATTTTAAACACATTTTAAAGAAGCATGAAAAAAATCATGCTTCTTTAGTTAATGAAGAATTGATGTATTCATTTTTTGGTTAAGTCTATCTTGTATAAAATGTATTATGGTAAAATTGCATACTTTTGAAAAGGTACGATAAAAGAAGAGTTTTAATTCAAATTTAGAAAAAAGGGACCTTTTATTTCAAGAACAAAATATAATTTTTAAATAACCAAATATTCTGGTTTTAAATAAAGTGAATAGACTTCATAGGTACTAATAGGCTTGTAGATTTTTGATTTAAGGCATCTTTATGGCCATAAAGATGCCTTAAATCAAAAATCTACAAGCCTATTACATTCCTATACCAAGTTTTCTATTTTTACACATAGTTTTGCAAATAGGAAATAACTAATTACCAATTATGTATTCAACTGCTTCTGTGTTTTCTGCCTGCACTATAGGGGCGTGTTTGATATAACCAACCACATTGTAAACATGTATGTGGATTATATAATTTCTAAATGCTTGACAATCATATGCTTTGGATTAGAGTCAAGACTTGAAAATTGTGTGATACTGAAGTATCCATACTAGATTTCTCAAGTATGAAGTAAAGATTTAAATAGTATCTTTGTCAGGGTTTTTATAAGATTTAAAAACATAGAGGTACCTAGAAAATAGGTCTTACATGTAAGTGCTCAAATGAATATTAACTATTTTTACTCATTTAACAAATATTCATTAAGTGCTTATACAGATGCTATTCTAGGTGTGAGGAGCTATATAAAATACATATAAAATTTCTGATTTTATGAAATTTATAGTTCTAGAGCATATATTACTTTTAGGTCTTATAATAAGATATTAAGGAGATCCTTAATATCTGTTTATTGACTAAAATAATTAATAGATGTATGAGTGAATAAATAAGTACTTAAATATATGAGTTACCATCTAGTTATATATTTGTCTATGTATGAATGGTTCTGGGGATAGAACCAGGGTGCAGAGGGGCATGAGCTTCACCCTTGGCCCTTATTTATTAGTTTTATTTTTATTTATTTACTTTTCTTTCAGTACTGGGATGGAACCCAGGGGACATTTCACCTCTGAGCCATACCCCCAGTTCATTTTTTTTTTTTTTTAGTCTTTTTGATTTTTTGAAACAGGGTCTGACTGAGGTATGAGGGGCCTCACTAAGTATCTGAGGCTGTTTGTGAACTATGATCTTCTGGTTTCTGCCTACCAAATGCTGGGATCACAAATGTGCACTACCACGCAGGTCCTCTGACCTTATTTTATTTTTTATTTTGAGGCAGGGTCTCACTAAGTATTTGAGAAGTAAGTTGCTGAGGATTTCCTCAAATCTGCAAACTTTCCTATCTCAGTCTCCAGAATACTAGGATTACAGGTGTACTCTTGTGCCTGGAGATCTGTACATATGTTCATATAATCATTTTAATTTTTTCAAAAATGCCAACCCTGCTTCCCATGTAGAGTGCATTAAATTTATAACTATTTTCATCTTAATAATATCCATCATTCCAACCCATAAATGTAGAATGTATTTTCATTTTAAGTTATTTTTAAATTTATCTCAACAATGTTTTATAGTTTCTATTTATTTGTTTTTATTTTACTCTCTTGTGGAACTGGTGACTGAACCCAGGGACATTCTACCTCCAAGCTACACTCCCAGCCCTATTTTTTATTTTCTATTCTTTATTTTGGAACAGAAACTCACTAAATTGCAGAGGGCTCAGTAAGTAGCTGACGCCGGTCACAAACCTGTGATCCTTCTGTCTCAGTCTCCCAAGTACTGGGGTTACAAGCATGTGCCACCATGCATGTAGGTTTTTTTTTTATATATACTTTCAGTGTAGGAGTCTTACATCCTTTTCATTTATCTTATTCTTTTTTTTTTTTTTTTGGTAGTCCTGGGGTTCCTGGAAGCCCTTCTACATCTGGGCTACACTCCCAGACTTTTTTAAAAATTTGGACACAGGGTCTCTTAAGCCAGCACAGCTGGCTTCAAACCTGCGCGATCCTCCTGTCTCCGCCTCCCAAGCGCAGGGATTACAAGCATGTGCCACCACGCCCGGCTATCTTATTCTTAATACCTAGTTTTTATACTATTGTAAGTAGAATTATTTTTTAAATTTGATTTTTGGGTTGTTTATTGCTAGTGAACAAACAGAGCTGAGTTTTATAGGTTGGTTTTGTACCTTAAAATTTTAATAATTCTGACTTTGGAGTGTGTGTGAATTACTTAGGTGTTTCAATATAAGACATATAGAGAGCTTGCTTTCTTATTTTAAATTTGTGTTATTTCATCTTTATTAACTTTAAAAAATATAAATATCACCAAACTTCTTTTTGGTTGAATGCATTCAACCACTAGCAGTTAAGGTCATTGATAGTGTCAGTTCTGTTTTTCTAAGTTATAAGAAAGGTGGAGGCAAGGAATACAGTAATATTTCTTTATTCACACTTCAGCTTTCTCTGATTTCAGTTACCTGAAGTCAGCTATGTTCTATACAGAACTTTCTGGGAATAATCCATACTATTAAATTGCATTCTGTATTAAGCAATATGATGAAATCTGTTGTTAAATCATTTCTTCTCATTCAGAATGTGAATTATTTCTTTGTCTAGTGTTTCTGTACTGTATACATTACCTACCTGTTAGTTACTGAATGTTTTTGTTATCAGATCAAGTTATTTTAATATCGCAGTGCTTCTATTCAAGTATTTTTTTATTTTACCTAATGGCCCCAAAGTGATGATGGCAATTGCCATATGCCAAAGAAAAACTAAAGTTTTTCCCTTAAGTGGAAAGAAAAAAGTAAAAAGTATGGGCTTAATAAAAGAAAAAAATCATATGATAATATTGCTATAGTACACAATAAGATCAAATCTTCTATCATGAAATTATGAAGAAAAATAAAATTTCTGCTAGTTTTCTGTCATATTTTGAGTTATGGTAAACTGCTAGATATGTGTTTAATTAGTGAGAAAAAGAAATTAATTATAGTTATTGCTACTGTCAAGTTTCAAGAATCAACTAGGGATCTTAAAATGTATTCCCTGTGGATAAAGGGGAACTACTGTATTTCTAAATTACAAGATGAAAGGAAGTCAGTGCAGAAATCAGCTGAGCAGAGGCAGCCTGAGCATTCAACTTTGCCCTTTCATCTACAATACACAATTTCCCTGCTAACCTGGTCTCCGTTCCTGTCTTTAGAACTTGAAAGGTACAGTACAGTTCAATTTGTCATCATTTAATAAAGGTTCATAAAAGAAAAAAATGTATGAACAAGTTTGATTACTAATTTGTAGACCTTAGAAATGCTATCAACAGATTTAATTGGTGTTTCCATTTTCAATAAGAAATGCCAGCTCGTGTAAAACAATTAAGTCCATTTTTCAAACCAAAATTCTGAGTCATTATATTAACTCTATAAAATACAAATTCATTACATTTACCACGTGCACATCATCCATGAATTATGTAATTTAGTTGAGAAAGTAATTAAGTTCACAAATGCATCAGGCTCATTACTCATGTTTCCATTATATTTCACAAAGTAAGAGTAATTTTGGTAAGTGGTTTATGGATGATGCCCTGAGAGATTAAAATTTGGCTTATAGAAATTCTAGGAATCCCCAGATAAAATTAGCATGGGGCTTCTTCGGTTTATTGTAATTTTCTTAATTAACTTATTTTAAAGCAATAAGTGGTATATTTAATATTCACTACTATATAGATATTACTTTATTATTGCTAAATGTACATTCACTTTTATCAGTATGTCTATATTCCAAGATCATATATCTTCTATTTATCATAGATTATTAGATTATTTCATACGTACATTTTTATATACTATTTCTTCTTCTGATAGGGTAAATAAAATTAAGACATGAAAGTGGATTGTTAAGTTATTATTATATGCCAAGAACTGTGAAGCCTGCAAGGGTTTATAGTATTCTACTTCTGCCCTTGATTAGGCTACTTTATTATTATTATTATTATTTATTTTTTGCTGTGCTGAGGCTTGAACCTATGAACACCCTATTGCTGAGTTACATCCTCCTTTGTAATTGTATTGAGACAGGGTCTCTCTTAATTGCTGAGGCTGATCTGGAACTTGCAATTCTTCTGCTCAATTCTTCTGCCTAAACCTCCTGAGCCACTGGTATTACAAGTGTGCGCCACTGTATCAAGCCTAAATTATCAATTTAATGCTTAAAAATACTTAACATATTCTATTCCTTATTTTATTGAATGATTTGTATTATAATATCTTGATTGTCATCATCTACTTTTTATTACAGCATAGTGTACTAATCAAATTAACCATTCCAAATGTATCAATTTACTAAATTTTTATTTTTAATTTAATTTAATTTAATTAATTTATTTATTTTTTTTATAGCAGCTCAAATGGACTAAGAGCTGAAGTCTTTCTCTTAGTTTCCTTACTGCATGGAATTATTTATTTATTTATTATTATTATTTTTTATTGGTGCACTGTATTTATACATCATAGTTGGATACAAACTTTTGTAGACATACATGCACACATCACCCAGTCAGCCCCCACCCGATCCTCACCCCATTCTCTCCCCATCCCTCCTTCCCATGCTTGGCTTAGTGGTTGACATCTAGTATTATAGCAATTTATCCAAAATTAAAAATGATAATCTCACATAACAGTTTCATTTGTCTGATACCAAGCTTTTGATGACTTAAAGATAACATTTCAATATTTCTTTTTGCTTTCTTTCTTACCAGATAATATTTTTTTTTCCTATTTTTTAGGTGAAACTATCATATATTTATATATTTATTTTTCAGAAAAAAATCTATCCTAATATGGAATATGGATTCTAGATACCCAAAACGATCTTGAAAAAGAACAAAGCTAGAAGATATATATTTTCTGATTTCAAACCATATAAAGCTACAATAATTGAAACAGTGTAGTACTGTTCTAAAGGCAGATATATAAACCATTGGAGTTAAATACAAGCCTAGAGCTAAATTCTTCCCTATATTGTCATTTTGACAAGGTTTCCACGAACATTTGGTGGTGGAAATAATAATCTTTTAACTAAATATTGTTGAAAAATAATAATTACATGGAAAAGAATAAAATTGGACCCTTACCTAATCCCATATACAAGTATTAACTCAAAATAAATAAAAGACCTAAATATAAATCTTAAGACTATAAACTTTTAGAAGAAAATCTGGGTCATGAAACCTCACAACATTGAAATTGGCAGTGATTTCTTGGATATGATTTCAATGGCACAGGCAACAGAAGAGTATACAAACTCCCTAAAAAGTAAAAAAATATTGTATATCCAAAGACAGTGTAAACAGAGTTAAAAGTTACTAATAGAATTGGATAAAATATTTCCAAATGCTATATCTGAAGGTATATTAATATTCCAACTAGAAATCCTAAAAATTAACAACAATAAAGGCAAACAATACAATTTAAAGATAGGTAAAAGACTAACATAAGTAATGAATTTCCACAGATAACCAATCTTAGTTGTCTGTTGGATGAAAAATCTTGTTTCTCTGGTTCTGGTGTGTGTTACCTATTTCTTCTTTGTAGTTAATCTCTTTGAGTATTTTCTCTAGTGCTGGTTTTGAAGACATAAATTCCTTCAGTTTCTGTTTGTCATGGAAGCTTCTTATTTTTCCATCTAATTTGATAGAAAGTTTTGCTGGGTAGGAAATTTTTGGCTGGAAGTTGTTTTCTTTCAGAGTTTGGAATATGTTACTCCAAGCCCTTCTGGCTCTCATGACTTGGTTTGGGAAGTCTGGAGTGATTCTAATTGGTTTGCCTCTGAAAGTCACTTGGCCCTTTGTTTTTGTTGTCTTTAAGATTCTCTGCTTGGCTTCTACATTGGTCATTTTGACAATTATGTGGCATGGGGATCCTCTTCTCTGATCCTGTCTAAAGGGAGTTCTATAAGTTTCTTGGACCTGTGTATCGACCTCTTGCTCTATGTTTGAAAAATTTTCTGCTATAACTTCCTTGAAGAGATTGTTGATCCCTTTGGTTTCACTTTCTTTTCCCTCCTCTATTCCAATTATTCTTAGGTTAGCTCTCTTAAAATGGGCCCATATTTCTTCAATGTCAAATTCTTGCTGTTGGATATTTTTTTCTAGATTAGAAACTATGCATTCATTTTTGGAATGATCATCTTCTAAGAGCGAGATTCTGTTCTCCATGTGGTCTAATCGGTTGTTTGTGCTTTGAATTGAGGCCTTTACTTCATTAATTGCATCCTTTATCTCTTTTTGGCTCTCTCTGAGTTCTTTTCAAAGCACCTCTATTATTTCTACAGTTATTTTCTTGATTTGATCTTCTAGAAATCTCTGATTTTCTGTTTTATCGGGTTCTGATGTGGGGTTGTGGGCATTCATTGCTCCAGTGTTATTCCTCTTTCCCATGATTTTGGAAGTTTGTGCCTTCTCTGGGTTCTTCCCTTGGGTCACTATGACTTCACTTAAGGTGCTCTGGATCTCAAGTCTGTAGTATCTCAGACCCCACTACTCCTTTACTGGGTTGTATCACAGAGTCTCCGACCCAGGGAGTCGATAGAGGCTGCTTTAAACTATAGGGGGTGCCAGGTTGCACGTTCTCCTATGGTGTGATATCTCTGCCACCACCACTCCCCCACTGGGTCAAGTCCCAGGGAGTACAGTACTGGGATTTCTCCTCTGTGGCCCGCAATTTGACTCACTGTTCTTGAGTACGCAGATGTAGCTGTACTGGACTCGGTGAATTCGCTGCTGCTGCCGCCGGTGGCAATATGGCGCCGCTGTCACGCCTTTGGCCGTGAGGCTGGCTTATTTCTTCTTGGTTTTAATTTCCACTCTGAATCCCTGCAGCGTGTGCTGAGCTCAGCCACTGGGAGCTTTAGATGCACCCTGTGCTGAAAAATCCCGCCTGGCTGTTCCACAGCAGCTCACCTGGCTTGCTGTAGCCGTCCGGTGAACTCGCTGCTGCCGCCAGCAGTATGGCACTGCTTCCACGTCCTCGGGCGTGAGGCCGGTGTATCTCCTCTGTGGCTCTGAGCTCTGTTCTCAGTCCACTTTCTCTCTGGAGCCTGGTGATTTTTTTGTTTCTCTGGTGATGGTGTTTTTTAGCTATGAAAGGCGCTGATTTTGTGGTAATGGAGATTGGTTGTTAGCGGGGCTCTTAAGCCCCACTTTTCTCGGTTGCCATCTTCCCAGAAGTCCTTTATTTTTTATTTAAAAAAATTTTTTATTGGTGAATTATATTCATACATCTTAGTGGGCTGCAAGATGGTGGAGACATACATGCACACATCACCCAATTAGCCCTTACCCAGTTCCCACCTCATTCCCTTTTCCTCCCTCCTTCTCATGTTTGGCTTAGTGATCAACATTGATGTGTTTGTTAAAGTACATCATGTGCATTAGAGAATTTCCCTCTTCCCCTTCCCATCCCATCAGTTAGGTCACCGTATTTGCTCATCTATAGAATCTCCTTCTTTGTCTAGAGTTCCTCCTATGACCCATTTTCTCCCTAGCTTTAGCATATTAGGGAGAGCATCCAATTTTTTATTTTTGGTGACTGGATAATTTCACTTATCATAATGTCCTCCAGATACATCTATTTCCCTGTAAATGATATAATTTTGTTTTTCTTTATGGCTGAGTAAAATTTCATTGTGCTCCAATTTCACACCCTGTACAAGAGTCAATTCAAGATGGATCAAAGACTTAAAATTAGATGAGAGACCTTGAGGCTCCTTGAAGAGGGCTTAGGTCTAACACTACAACATATAGGCACAGATAAAAACTTTCTCAACAAGACACCATAGGCACAAGAAACTAAAAAGTGAATCAATATGTGGGACTGCATTAAACTGAAAAGCTTCTGTACAGCAAAGGAAACTATCAAGAACCTCAACTGAGAGTCAACAGAATGGGAGAAGATTTTGCCAACTACTTCTTCGATGGAAGACTAATATCTAGAATATATAGAGAACTCAAGAAATTCAGCACTAAGAAAGTTTTTTATTATGAACTATTTTAATTATGTTCAAAATAGGCAGAAGTGTATATTTTCATGTATTTATGACCCACCTTTAAGAGTTATGATCTTATGGCAAGTGTTTATCTATATGCCATTTACTTTACCCCTTTCCACATTATTTTGAAACAATTTCCATGCTCATGTTAATTACTTAATAAATATTTCAATATTTACTTTAAAATTATTTTAAAATATAGTCACAATAACATTATAGGATTTTATAACATAATTTAATTTATTTCCTTTTTTGTTATACTCAAGATTTAGATCAGTGGCATTCTATCTCTAAGCTATAGCTCCAGACATTTAAAAATTTTTTATTTTGAAACAGGATCCAGTTAAATTATTTCATGATGGTCTTGAACCAGCAATGATCCTGTCTCAACCTCCCAAATATTGAGATTTTAGGTGTGTGATATTCAACCGAGGTAATTTTAATTTCTTAATATTATAAAATTATATAGTCACATTTCCAATTTTTCCTACATTTGTTAAGTTAAATTTTTTGCTTAAGGACTCAAAGGCCACATATTTAATTGGTTTTCATATTGCTTGTCTCCTTATAGGTTTCCATTCTATCACTTTTTTGCCTTATGCTTTTATTTGTTGAGAAAAAAAGGTCATATGTTCTATAGTGTTTACTGTGGTCAAGATTTTGCTGATAGTTTCCTTAGTTGATTAATGATATAATCAACATATTCTACTATTTACTTTTACTGTAAATAGTAGAATATGGTTGGTAGTAGACTGAAAACATCAGAAAGTTTTTTTTCTTTTTTCAAATATGTTTCATGTGCGATGGTGTGTTATTATTTTAGGAGGTACAAAATACTTGTGTGGCTTTCTTATCAAGAGTGTAGTAGTGGTGAATAAATGTACTATGTGTAGATGTCTAACTCCATTACTTTGTTAAAATCCATTTTATACATATATTTACAATTGTGTACACATATACATATTTGGAATGTGGGTGTGCAGGTGTATGCACATAGAGATTTCTCATTTCCCACTTTGTATTATGTGCAATGTGTGTGTACAATAAATGGCAACCTCACTTGTCCATGAGGAAATGTTGTGGTATTGGTTTCTTTGCATGATTTGGCTTCTCTAAGGCTGGGCAGGTGCTAAGCTCCTTGCTTGATATACACTCAGAAGTCAACAGAGTCATTTTTTCTATCCCATCAAGAGAGCTCACCTCCCCTATGCTATCTCCTACCCCATAATCTTATTCTAAAACTCTCATAAAATACTAGCCATGAGTTATTGCTCTCTACAATGGTTTTGAGTTATCTCCTCATTACTCAGGGATATTATATTCCTCCTTTTGAGGATAGCTATTAAACATAGTATTATATGTAACATTTATTTATGTTTGAGAGTTGATGTTTGTCCTCATCAGTGCTATCAGTCATATTTCCTAGAAGTATTCTCAGCATATTCTGTGTGTGTAACATTTTTCCTAAGATTAGATATTTTTAAATGTGTGAACATATGATAGAATATAAATATAATTTTCCTTAAAACACATTCTACTTATTTATACATAATTCCTACTGATTTGAAGTAACTGTGACTGAAAATTGAGTATATTTAATAACATGCATTATAATATATTTTAGATTTAAAATGATTTTTACTGTAAAATGGATATAAATTATTAAGTATAAATTGTTAAAATGTACATATGCATAATGAAAAACAAGACTCAATACACATGGTCTTATTGAAGGTATTTAAAACATGTTTTTCTATATTTTAGTTTTTTCATGAAAATCTTAATATGATTAATACATGAGTTAAATAATTAACTATATTTAATATTATACAATATTAACTCTCAATTTCAAACTTAAATATATGAAATTTATAATGCTGTTCTTATTGATAGCTCAGTTTTTGCGAAGAGTGGTCTTCCATACCCCTCAGTACTATTAAAGGTCTAGGAATTAGTTCATAGGGAGGTTCAACTACTTCAATAGTTGCTGATTATTTTACATCACTTGGTAATGTACTTCTTTTGCCATGATTTCTGGGATTCCTAATTTTCTAAAATAAGAGGTTATTAAAGAATCATTTATATTGATTGAATATTTTTTATAGCAGGCAACTAACTAATTTTTAAAGTTCAACATGTCTCTAGTCATATTCAAAACAGATGCAACTACCCCTAAGTTATTACTTTGTAATAAATATGGAAATGAATGTTCTTATATCTTTTCCTTCTTATCTGGTAAGAGAGAATATTATATATGTCTCTATATCACCTGCATCAGAGATAAAATCAGGCAGATGATCTATCTCATAGATCCTTTTTGCATCATCAGGTGCATATTCAATAGTACATTTAATGACTTTCCTGCTAGAACCAAAGTAGAGGAATTATTTTCCTTCACTATTTATCAAAACACAAATCATATCATACCACAGTAAAACAAATATGTACACTATAGTTCAACTCTTTCTTCCTCCTTCTCTCTAAATTATGTCTAAGTAAAAAGTTTATTTAAACCCAGGGCAGTGGCATATGACTGTAATTCTAGTATTTAGGAGCCAAGACAGAAGGATCACAGGTTTAAGGCCAGAATGGTAACTAGTAAGCATTTAGTTCAAAATAAAAAATAAAATAGGACTGGGACTGTAGCCCAGAAGTAGAATATCCCTAGGTTTAACCCCCAGTACCACACAGAAAATAAATTATTTAAATGTTACCTCCTCAGAGAAGCATTCATTTTTATTTTCTATACAAATTATTTTCTTCTCATGTTCATTTCTGAGTATTTCTGTTCATTTGTATCTATAAATATATTGCATAATTGTTAGAAATGTCTACCCCAGTTGAAAATTGGCTTCATAGGGCTGTGTTTCTAGGATGTGATATGGTTTTGGTACATAGAATATATTCAGGAAAGAGTAATTGAATGATTAATTCCTAGACAAAGAGAAGGGACACTTGGATGAGGGAGTCAAGTAAGATTTTTGGAATAAATGTGTTTTAAGAAAAAAGTAACCAGCAGAATTCATTTTTAGGTTTAGAAGAATTAAAGAATTACTTTTCTGTTCTAAAAATTGTTTTCAGATAGAACTTTATGCCTTCTCTAAAAAAGAAGGACAAAGAAGTATAAGTTCCTGGATGTTTACTTTGGAATCAACTTGAGTAGGACTAGTAAAGTAATATCATTTGGGAATTTAGTCCTAGTTTGTATTATTTAAAAATTTAAATTTAACTAATAGCAAAATAATTACAAAGCTATAAGATGTGTTAATAATTCAGAATATGGTCCTTTGACTCTAGAACAAGACAATGTTACTTGACTAAAAATTTACTTAGTGCAGAGAAATTAATAGTATCTTATCTCTCATTAAAAGAACTCCAAGTAATGTGAGACATTCTTCATTCAGAAGATTGCATTTTTTAAAATAATATGAGAACATATGGCTGATAAAATAAAAATTATCATTTAAATCACTGTATTTACTTATAAACGAATTTATTTGGGGTCATTTGTAAAACAGTGAGACTCTATTGACATAAATGTTACCACTTTCATCATATCAGTGCTTATTTTCTTTCTATGGTTGTCATCATTAGCAATCAGAGGAAGGCAAATCAACACTAAAATGAGATTCTGTATAACCTCAATTGGAATGGCCACAATGAAAATTACAAACTAGAATAAATACTGGCAAGGATGCAGAGTAGAGCTCTTATACATTGTTGGTGGGACTGCAAATTAGTGCGGCTATTATGGAGACCAGTGTAGAGATTACTCAGAAAACAGTGAAAGGATTCACTATATAATCCACCTGTACAATCCCTGGGAATCTTTCCAAAAGGACTGAAAAGATAATATTACAGTCATATATACATATCCATGTTTATATAAGCACAATCCACAATATCAAATCATGAAACCAGCCTAGTTGTCTAATAATACATAAATAGATTACAAAATTACGGGATTATACATAATGAATTTCTACTCTGTAATAAAGAAAAATAACGTTGTGTCATTTTTAGAAAAATGGATGGACCTGGAGAACATTATGTTGAGATTAGACAGTCACAGGAAGTGAGGATTTAAATGTTTTCTCTCATATGTGGAAGCTAGGGGATAATGGGAATACAAGAACGATTATAGATAAAGGATGAGAAAACACAGTGGAATGATGGAGGGGCCAAAGGAAAGGTAGTGAATGGAAGAGAGAGAATTGATAAAGGAATTTATTGATATTATGTACATATGTAAAATTATCAATCCCAATCTCAGTATCACCTGGGAAGGGGAGGTATTGGGGAGCTGAGGAGAAGGTTACCAACTCCTGTGTGCATATATGTCCCTATCACTCTGAACTACATTATGAAAAAAATTTTAATATATCAATAAAAGTATACTTAAAAATGAGTTGAAGATCCAGGCATGGTGGCACATGCTTGTAACTCCAGCATTCAAGAGGCTGAGACTGGAGGATCACGGATCACAGACCGCCTCAGCTACTTAGTGAAGCTCGCTGCAACTCAGTGACACCCTGTTTCAAAAAAAAAAAAAAAAAAATAGGCCAGGGGGTGTAGCTCAGAGGTCGAGTGCCCCTGTATTCCATCCCTAGACTCGCAAAAAAAAAAAAATGAGTTGAAGAAAGTTATAGTTGAAAGGTGGATTCTATGTTTATGCAATAAAAATTCAAAAGATAAATTAAAAGCAATAAAGCCGGGCGTGGTGGCACAAGCTTGTAATCCCCACGCTTGTGAGGCTGAGACAGGAGGATTGCACAGGTTCGAAGCCAGCCTCAGCTACTTAGTGAGGCTCTCAGCAACTTAGTGAGACCCTGTTTCCACATAAAGTATTAAATAGGTCTGGGAGTATAGCCTGGAGGTAGACAGCCCCTGGGTTCCACCCCCAGTACTACCAAAAAAAAAAAAAAAAAAAAAAAACCAAGAAAAACAGGATCCAGCAAAGGGTTGAATATTTCATTAAGTTGATAAGCAAAGTTCCTGGGGTTTTCTGATTAGATGAATGTACTGCATATAGGATAGTAAGTCTGGAAACCAAGGAGGTATAATTCTTGGGCTACTTCAGATTTTGTTTGTTCTTGAAAATTTTACTTGAATCCACTTGCGTTTATCCAATACGGATCACTAGGACTGTAATAATCACTAGCATTGTTCATTGACATTTACTGAACTTCTCCTTTTGGGGAATATAATAGGAATATGTTTCCCTACCCCTACTGAATCACTGTGGCTTTATGAGTTGATTCAAGCAAGGGTATATAAGTAGAAGCAGAAAGTGTCATTTATGGGATAAAGAAGATAAGTGCTCAATTTTTCATGTTGATGTCCTTTGCCAGTGAACAATGATGACCCAGATAACTGAGGCTTCAGACTAGCTGATGCTTGGGGGAGAATGATAAGAAACAAAGCACTATCACGATCAAGGTTGTATGTAACACACACACACACACACACACACACACACACACACACACACACACCAAAACAGAACAAACATTTCTATTGAATACCACTGAAATTTGGGGGATACTTGTTCCTGTGGCTTTATCAGATTATCCTAATAGATAGGGAATACAAGAAGTACTTTTTACTACAAATAGAGTACTGCTATCAAAAGTAAAAGTAAATAAATAAAAATTTCAAGACATATTAATGATTTGAGTCGAGTGGAAAAAATAAAACTGTACAGTGGCTGAGAAAATGACAGCCCATGAAAAAATTGTAAAACTAGTATCTGTAATTGGGCATGGTAGCACATACCCGTAATTTTAATAATTGGGACTCTGAGACAGGAGGAATGCAGGCTCAAGGACAGTCTCAAAAACCTAGGGAGACCCTGTTTCAAGTAAATAAATAAATAAATAAATAAATAAATAAATAAATAAATAAAAGCTGAGAGTTCAAAGGTAGAATGGTCTTAAGTTCAGCAGTCCCCAGTACTAAAATAAGACAAAACTAAACAAACTATTATCTAAAAAAAAATGAAAAGCAAATTATGTACCTAAGGAATTTGTAGTTCTTAGAGAGAACAGGGCAAAAAATTAGTAGTGGTGATGTGTATTGTTTGTTGTTTTGAAAGCTGTGTTAAATAAAGAGAAGGTTCAGAAAATAAATACTTGGTTTGCAAATGTCAATGCATGGAATACAGTAAACTAATTCAGGGATTGGTGAGTAGATAGAGGTAAAGACTCTGAACTCCAAAATAAATAATAAGATGAGAAAGTCTTGAGATTTCTAAAAACCTTGAAAGCCATGTGTTAGAGTGAGAACAAATAAGATGCCTATGACACCAACTATGAAAACTTCTGAATAAATTATAATTGGAATAAATAATATATATTATTTCCTCCTATCGGGAACAGGACCACATATTCTCTATGCTGTTGTTTCCACTTCTCTCTCTCCTAAAGCTTAAATGAATCTATTATATTTTATTCTATCAGTCAACTGTGTAAGTTTCCATTATAAATAAACCTAGGTTATTTCCTCCTTAGATCAATCTTGTACCCTTGTGGTAGGTTGACAAGATGTGGATACTCCCACCATGATGCACCTGTGCAACTCTCCTCTACTGTTCACCTCTTGGACCTTTCCTCACTATTTCTCTATTACTTTGACCATGTATTTTCTTCACTATTAAAGTCCTTATATTAAAAAAAGAGAAGTCAGGTACAGTGATGCTTACCTGTTATACCAGTACTTGAGAGGCTGAAACAGGACATATGGCAGGTTCAAGGCCAGGCTGAACAATTCTGCGTGACCCATTATAAAATAAGAGTAGCACTGGAGTACAGTACAGAGTTAGAACTCCTTAGTTTTAATCCCCAGTACAAAAAAAAAAGAGAACTTTGTTGTATTTTGTTACTATTGTTAGATGTATTTAAAATGTTTGAGATAGAAGAAAGTCAAGATCAATGACTTAACAATTGTCAAAACTCTTAATTGTATTTTCTAATTTTTCAGACTTCAGAATATTTTCAATCACTTGCAATTGGACAGAGAAATCTACTTCCATACTTTATTTTGTAGCTTAATAAGCTTTTTATAGGCTGTCATTCATCAGTACTGATAGACTATTTATTATTTCTGAAATGACAAATATTTTAAAATTTTGCTATCTAATACATGTTAAATTTTCATTGAAACTTCATTCGTTGTTACCTAAAAGCCTAACAACATTTTCTCTAAGTAATTATTTCTAGTATGTTAGTAATACTAATCCCCAAGAAACGAAGTCGACCTACCATCCCATCATCCTCTTCTGTCTTGTGCCATTCTGGCATAGCTCTAGGATGTTGCCATTTTTAGAATATGAATGTGACTCGAATTTAGATAAATTTAGTTAAGTGCTGTTCTATTTCACTTTGGAAAGTTATTTGGCCTACTTTTTATAATTGGTAAGATGAAAGCAGATGGTCTAGAACAATATTTCTCAGGCCCAGTGCTGTTGACATTTTGCGCTGAATGAGTCTTTGTTGTGGAAGGCTATCCTGTGTATTGTAAGATCCTCATGGCATCAAAGATTTCTCTGACCAGTAGAAGCTCCCAGTTTCACAAATAAAAATGTTTCCAGAAATTGACAAAACTCTCTGATGCACAAAAGTGTTTCTGCTTGAAACTTATTGTGCTATATATGAAATATTAAATAAAATATATTTACAAATAAATAATTTGAATAATATTAAGTTTACAGTAGTATAATTAGCAAGCCCAACAATCAATGCATACTTAAATATAGAGGAATTAAATATGCATTAAAATTATGTAAAAATTATAAACTGTAGTTTTATTTATATCAGTAAGGAAAAAAATGAACATATTCTTTGGAGGTTTATTTTTCTCATTGCATTAACTTCCATTTTTCTCTTCAAAACAGTATCAAGACTATTTGAACAAAAAAGAACATAAACTAAAAAGATAATAAAACATCCAGAATGAGTGCATGGAAATGGAAAGATGAATACTCACTGAAACACAGTCATTTCAAAATTGAGTTATGTACAAAATCCTACTAATAAGGAATGAATGGTTTGCTTCTATTGTTTTATGAGGTGCTTTCAAATATGGATACACAGATCTGTAATTAGTCAGCAATATTAAATAGAACTCTAATGAACTACAAAGAACATATTCACACCTTTCATATCCCATGGATTTCCCCAGTCACTTCAGTTTTCTCCACTCAATCACATATAATCTCTTATCCCTCCTTATATTGATGCTTTATTTTTTTTCTTTTAATTATTCTCAAATTTACAAGGAAAGAAGTCTGTTATTTTCCACAAGCCACCAAATGCTGCCCTTGTACCATTGAAAACACTGTATTTCTTTATGATGTTTGAATTTCAGTCCTACTCTTTCTGAATGCTGAGAAAAATAAGATTTTCAGAAGGAGGAGCCCCTCAAAGCATTGTAGAACAGTAACATAATAACCGGTCTGGACTTGAACAACTTGTGATATATCAGAGTGACAAAATTATCTACTTGGTACAAAAGAAGCGCCATGTATGGTTTCAGAAAACAAACAAAATCAAAGCTAGCAGCATGGGCTATGTGCTGGTTGTTGCAATCACAGCATTCCGATATGGCTTCCTGAACTAATGTGCTGCTACCTGATGAAAAGGAGCAAAACACAGAGAGAATCTCCCGCATGTCACCTTTCATTAAAGTTATGTTGGCCTGAGATTTTGTTATTTGCAATTGCTCATCTGTTAAATTAGAAGTTTTAATTCTTCACAGTTTGTCACCTTTTAAATTATGATCTGTTGACATACACTTTCCTATAAGTCCAAGAAACTTGAAAATGCAATTTGAAAGCAAATTTGACATGCTGGCTGATAACAAAACACCAATAACAACACAAAACCTTAGCTCTCATCTGTATTTTTTCACCATGAGTTAAAAAATGAAGTAACCCTAATGACCTCAACATTACAATGTAATGGATTGCTAATACTTTGAAAGTCTTTTCCCTGTCATTTAATCTTTTTCAGTATGTGCTAGTGGGCATCAGTGAATTTAAATGAATAAAAATAAATAACAAATTTTAGTTATATAACAAAAGACCAAAGAAGAGGATATATAATAACATATATATGTAATAAACAGAAAATATAAAATGAAATAATATATTATGAATGAAGTAATAAGCAAATAGGTCACAGGATTTTTCCAGCAAGCTTAAAGAAATCACAAAGTTACAAATGATCAAGGCATGTGAAATATACTTAACATCACTAAAAAAAATGCAAATTAAATTCAAATCGTGCAACTAACCTTATATGACAATTTTTAAAAAGTTGAAGGGCAGTATTGCCAAGAACACAGAAAAATTAGTTCTCTTATGTAGGGTTGACAAAAATTTGTATTTTTGGAGAGTTTAACAATTAGGAATATACTCCTGGAGACATATATGATATGTATGCATATGTCTATTTTAGTATTATTTAAAATATTAAAACTGTATATCTGCAAATAGTTAAATAAACTCTGGTACATATAAAGTACATACAGTAATTTTTTTTTGTGTGTGTATGTGTGTATGGTTCTGGGGATTAAGCCCAGGGCCATTCTACCTCTGAGCTATACCTTTAGCCCTATTATATTTTTATTTGGAAAGAGGGTCTCATTAAGTTGCTGAGAGCCTTGCTAAGCTGTTGAAGCTGACTCCAAACTCTCAATGCTCCTGTCTGAACCTCCCAAGTACTGGGATTATGGGCATGATCCACCATTTCTGGCTTTTTTTCTTTTTCAATGATAGTTGATCTGTATATTCTGTCTTAGAGAAATGCACATGATCAAAGAAGTGTAAAATCAAGTTGCAGACCCATGTGCATAGTCTTTCACATTGCTGGAAAAAAAAGATAATTATGTGTGTTTACATGTATCTGTAGAGATATCTGAAGGCTTAATACACTAAAATAAAAATTATTTACTTTGATTTTCTCACTACATATATTAAAAGTATGTCTTGTATTTTGATGTATATATTAAAATCATATATTATATATAAATATATATAATATTCATATATGTATATATATACTTTAGTACACACATATATATATATTTAGTATATATATAATGTTTGAACCAAGGGGATTCTACCTTAGAGTTACATCCCCAGCTCTTTTTATTTATTTATTTTTATTTTGTAACATGGTCTTGATAAGTTACCAAGGGCCTCACTACGTTGCTGAGGCTGTCCTCAATCCTGTAATCCTCCTGTCTCAGCTTCACAAGTACTGGGATTACAGGTATGTGCCAACAAGCTCTGCTTAAAATAATATTTTTAAATGAGCATTATTAATGGAAAAGAAGAAAGGTTAGTGAGAGAGATAGAGTTAGAAAGAAACGTCACTGGCACTGATATTGACTAGCACTGTCATCTTCATGTAAGTTCTCTCTAGGCATTAAGTGGTGGAATAAGATGTGTGAAGGTCTTTCACTTTTTTAAGTGTATAAAGTAATATTTTTTGCAGTACTGGGGATTGAACCCAGGAATATTCTACCTCTGAGCTCCACCCCAGCCCTATATTTTATTCTTTATTTTAAAACAGCATCTCACTAAGTTGCAGAGGGCCTCACTAAGTAGCTGAGGATGGCCATGAACCTGCAATCCTCCTGTTTCAGCCTCCCAAATACTGGGATTACAAGCATGCACCACCATGCCTGGCTTGTATAAAGTAAGTTAAAAAAAGATGATGTGGCTCATTTTTCTTATTTTTTAATAAAAGCAGATCTTGCTTTACAAAATTGTCAGAGGCACCACTATATATATGAAGTGTTAAGTATAGCCATCTGCTGCATAACCTTTTGGTCATGACAGATCATAATAGATCACAGGTATGATTGTGGTCCCATAAAATTACATGGAACTAAAAAGTTTCTGTTGACTAGTATTTTAACTATAGCTTTTCTGTGTTCAGATACACATCATTGTGTTAAAATTTCCTAACAGTATTAGGTACAGTAACATATTGTATAGGTTTGATGCCTGGGAACATTTTAGGCTATATTATATAGTTTAGGTATATGTTAAGATAAGATTTAGATTTGTGTAAATATATTTCATAGTGTTTACACAATGTCACAACAACCTAATGATGTATTTTTCAAACATTCTTGTCATTTAAGTGGCACACAGCTGACATCTTATAGAACGATGAATAGTTAGTGCTGTCATTCAATTGCTAGACCTACTACTCTATTTCAGCTACTTCTACAATCCAGCACCAACTGGGATTGATCCAGGATTGTTAGACATACTTAATGGTACAATAACTGATTTTGAAAGAACAACACAAGGAAATTGCAATTTGTGTTTAGATTTCACTTCAAAAGAGATCAAATATCTCATTGCTATCATAATACAACATGCACATCTTAATATGAGAGAGCAGTGCATGTCTTTTGCAAAAGCTGAGACCCCAAATACCCAGTTGCAATAAATTTTGTCCTCCCTCCAAAGGTAGAGGTGCACAGTTGCACTCCAGAGAGAAGGCACTGCTAGTTGCACTCCAGAGAGTAGGCTTTGCTGCTCCACATGTACCCTGGCCTCCCACTCTGCACAGAGGAACACGGTGGCCATGAGGGCTGATGACTTCCAGAACCCGCAGTGTGGTGGCCCATCCCGGCCATGCGGGGCTCCCTCTGAAACCCCCCAAACCCTTTTACCACTTAGCACAACATGCACATCTTAAATACATTGGATGTGCTAAATAAGAATGATTGTACTCTAGGTGGCTTTTAGTTTTGTACCAATAAAATGATAAAGCATAGTTGAAGAAGGTTAGGATTCTGCATTTAATTTTTTCAAGTTTCTAACAAATAACAGAGGCTGATTATAAGCATTGAATTTCATTATAAAACATTTAAATTCATAAATCTTACATTTAACATTTTACACATTGTTCATATTGGTGCATCTTTACACTAATGTAATCTAAGGTAAGTGGAAAATAAAGTTGGGTAATTTCAGTTTGCTGTATTCTGCTTCAAAATACCTTTATTTGTTAGTCATTCTTTTGACTATGTCAAGGTTCCAACCAACACATATATTAAGTAATTTTCTAGTATTATAATTTTTGGTATGGGTAAGAATACAGGTGATGCAACTCCCTAGACATGTATATGTTTAAATTTTTCTTTTTTTTGGGTATTTGTTTCTTAGTCTCAGCTTCTTGTATTTTTTACCAATAAATATATCATAACCTCTTTATTGTTGCTTTCAAAGATGGAGGAAGAGCAAAATGAATTACAGCCAATATTTCTTTTTCGAGAGGACCTCCTACCCCCAACATCACTCAACTTGGAAAAGGATGACTTTGGGAACAATTGCTCTGAACCTAAAGCTTTTCAAAGCTTTGACAGAAGATTGAAGGACTTGGGGGAAAGAGAAAATTGGACCCTGAGAATCTGTTCTGCTTTTGTTCAAGCAATCAATGGGAAAGATAGTAGTCTTTGATGTTCTCAACAGTCTCTTTAGAACACAGAGAGGCTGTCAGCCTTCTGATTTTTTCTTTTCTGATTTTATCCTTCTACAAAAAAATTGCAAGAACTGTGCAGAATAAATAAAAAAAATTCTTAGAGACTAGTTAAGGTATTTTAGCCAGTATCACCATTAAGATATTGATGTCAAGGTTCTTGAGGTATGGGGTCAATGTCTCAGAAAAAAAAAAATGAAAGAACTGTGATTTGACCTTTCTGAATAGACAGAATTAAATTTTAAGATATATTTGAACTATTTTACATCAAAACTAATATAGACATAGTCATTGAAAATTAGAAATATTGCATATTTTCCTGTCACCCAGTTTGCTTCAAAAGGCTCAATTGCAAACATGTGTGAAGTGTATATTTATACATTAATACACATGACATTGAGGGATCTTTTTATTTTACATATTTTTAGTTCAAATACTGAGCAAAAAGAAACAATTCACTTTGGTTGTTTTATTAATCTAGTATATGAGAAGATTGGTAACCTCAGTTTAAGTTAAAAATTTTACCAATGAAATTGTACTTTGGAGGTTTATAGTTATTTTACTGAAAAAGTAGTAGTTTAAATATTTATATGCTAGTAGACTTTAAAAAAAAAACCACTAGTTCTTATCTTCACCTTTCTGATTACTAACATATTCTATACATACAGTTTTATGTTATATATTCTTTAATTCCCTCATACTTGTAGAGAATACTGGGTTAAAAACTTGAATGGATGCATGTAGACAAATAGCTTCCCTATAAAAGCTATTTTGCCATCCATAAGATGGAGAAATATAACATCTTGAGATAATAGAAAAATAAAATATTTTAATACAAAGTATAAAAGGCAACATTTTAAAACACTAAGAAAACTGAAAAAATATTCTAATATATATTATTAAAAATGCTGATCTAAGTAAAATAGGGATTATATATGACACACATAAATCTGTGTTTTTTATTCTTGTTTGCATATTTACATATTTAGAAATATTGTGGTATATTTCAGTGTATACTTAAGAATATTCAGTACGTATAAAAAATATGCATTGGATATGTAAGTGTGATAATAACACAATTTGAATTCACTTGTATGGAAAAATATGAATTTAAATTCATTTAGTATTGGGAATATGTTTTTCTAAAGTTATATATGTTTGCGATACATGTGGCCTAAGCATACTTGTGAGGAGATAGAAAGGAAATAGGCAGATAGGGAAAAGGCCTTGGTAGAAAAAAGTTAATTTACTGAGTTTCCTGAGGGGCGACAAATGCCTGAAACACCAAAGGCTCAGAGATAAGAAGGCCAGAACTTCACAAAGCCATCCTGAGTTTCCTAATCAACAAACCCACAGAGCAAGTCTGGCATTCCTGAAAGGAGATCCTTCAAAGAACTTGCAAATGTTCTATGCAAATTCTCCTTGGAATCCCAAAGTCACCACAACCAAGAAAAGATTCCCAGGAATTGACAAAGCCTTAGTCCCCCCCTAACAGAAGGGTTACCCACTCTGGGAACCCCTTCCCTTTTGGGGAGTTCTTCTCTCCCTTGCAAGGTCGTGTTGGCCCTGAGAGAAGGTAGAGTGCATCTGAGGGCACGTGGCTCGGGCGACTCTCGAGTAGTGACCTGAAGGCCTCTGCTGGACATCTAGGCTGACCAGGCCCCTAGGGGTGACCTGCACCTCTTTTCTGGCAGATTGCATGGACTCTGGGAGAAAGTAGTTTGCAACTGATTGGCACTTGGCTCGGGCGACACTCAGGTAGTGACCCTAAAGGGAGCTACTGGACCCCGGAGTTCTGACCGCCCTTATGGGGTGTTCGGCCACTTTTCTCTATTCCCTTCTGGACTCCAAAAGAAAGCAGCCTGTACCCGAAGGCAATTCGGCTTGGGCTACTCTCAAGTATTGTCCTGAAGGCAGCTGCTGGACCCAGAGTTCCAGCCCCTTTGGGGGTGTTGAGCCACCCTTGCCCCATTCCCTGCGGCTTCCAATAAACCTTTTACTCCCCTTCCTGAGGTCTGCGGGTGTCATTCTTCGCTCTCCGTAGACAAGAACTCACCGGGTTTTCTCTCAAGAAACTCCCGTTTCACTTGTGTTGGATTTTATCAAATTATGGATTTGAAAGATGGTAGGAAAGTACTGGATATGAAGTCAAAATAGCTAGTTTTATGTCATGAGTAGATAAAAAATGTTCAGAACTTTAAGAACTTCATTCCTTTTTTTGTAAGACAATATATTTACTCCCTTTTTTTTTTACAGAATTATTGGAAAGTTTAAATATGGGTTTATTAATGAAGATGCTTCATAAAACCACAAAGGACCACAATACTTCTATTATTATTCCATAAGGTCAGGATATATGTCACGTTAGTGCCCAAGGAAAATGAATTTATTTGGGGGAGAAGGTGGGGTTAAGGTGATAATACTTCAACCTGTGAGGATTCTATCCTCCCACTTTATAAACAAGGAATCTCTATAAAATTGCTTGTAATTCTTTTGCATAAATTGTTTCTTCTACCCAAATTATTCATTAAATAACTTCTTCATATAAGTATAGATTCAAATGTATTTGTTTATTTTTGTATATAGTGTATTATATTACATATTTTTTCCCTTTTCTGGCCCTACTTGTTCTAGTTCTGGCTGTTGGAAGATTTTCCATTTATATTTGGTGGCATATACTTATTAGTGTATAGGATTTTCTTTTCTTTTCTTTATTTTTATTTTTTTGGTGGTACTGGGGTTCCTGGAAACCCTTCTACCTCTGGGCTACCCTCCCAGACCTGTTTTATATATATTTTTAATTTGGAAACAGGGTCTTTTAAGCCAGCACGACTGGCTTTGAACTTGCATGATCCTGCTGTCTCCACCTTCCAAGCGCAGGGATTACAAGTGTGTTCCACCATGCCCGGCTTTATTTTTATTTTTTATTCTTTTTGGTGGTTTACACATGGTCTTTGTTAGATTTTTGGATGGGGTTTTACCTCAGGAATAAGTATGGAGTTAAGAGAATGTCCAAGTCTCCAGTAGAATATATGAAACACAACCTCAGTTTACATTTTGGGCTGCCTGAGTATGTTATATTCACATGTCAGAAAAAGAACAATGTCCATGTGACCCTCCCAGAGAATGGAAGTTAGCATCGGGCTCTCTTTCGACCTTTCCTGCCTTTTTGTTCTGAGGATGCCTTTGGCTGACATGCATAAATTGACTTTGTCATTGCCATTTTGGCTATTAATATGTCTTCGCCTGTGATCTAAACCTGTTTAATTGACACCTGTTAATTAAGCACTTCACAACTCTAACTACCACAGAAAGAATGATGAGTGATATATCGAAACCTTAAACAATTTGTTGGCATTTAAAAGACACGATGAATAAAAATATAATTTCAAAAAGTCATGAAACTATATGAAGAAAATAGATTAGGGCAACAGAACTGGGAATCACTGGGAATGGGGAGAAGGTAACTGGTGCTCAGGACAAGCTTCTGAAAAGAAGATGCATTAAACCAAATTATAATATAAAAATTAAAATATTTAAACAATTAAATAATCAAATACTTAATAATTAAAAATTAAATAATTTTTAAAAATATTTTAGAAATTAAAACAATGCCAAGGTCTATGAGAGAAGTGTTCCTGATGCAGAAAACAGCAGCGGCTCTGACTGACTACTTCTGTACCTGTGGTAAACACTTGGAAAATTGACAAAGAAAATACTACTTGGCTAATCAGAGAGTCTGTGAGAGTGGGGTGGAGACAAACCCAGGTGATGAAGAGAAAGCAAGAGGATGGGGGTGAGAGCCCACACAAGCACTGCAGAGGCCAGGCAGGTGGCCATGAAATTGGCATGTTATTTTATTATGGTAAGGGCTGGGAGGTTTGCACCCTAGAACAATATTGATTTAGATTTTCTGAAGCAATGAGACAAGAAACTTAAGTTTCTACATATAAATATTTATGAGTCTTCAAGAATTTAAATTAATTTGATCTTGGAGAGAGAGGTCTCAGGATATCATAATACCTAATTTTACCAGGATCTTTGATTAACACAGGAGAAAGTCCCAATTTCCAATTTTTGGGGTGCCAGACATAAGAAAGAGTAGTCAGTGACCTAACTTTGTTATTGTAACTGTTGGTATTTTGTAGAATTGCATTTTGAAGTTTTACCTAACACAATAGGAGCCACTAATCTTGAGGATTTAGATATTGATGTACTTTAAAGAAAATTGTTTGGCTTTTTCACTTTCTAAATGATGGGATCTAGGAGTTTCAGCTGAATATAAACACTTCAAGTGTGGTATCAAGAAATATTTGATCTTCTTATTAAGAGAGGTGAAGAAATGTTTTTAAGGAATTGTAACAATTCAGAATATTTGACCTTCTCATTTAAAGGACTGTTTTTAGGGAATTGAAACAGCTCCCTGAGACACTGGCTTTGTAAATAATGTTTTTTAAGAGATGTTACAATGTTCCAAAAATTGTTTCAGCATTTTTACAAACACACACACACACACACACACACACACACACACACACATACACACACACACACACACACACTATACATACACACATTGTTCTAGAAAGCAAATTTTAGCATTTCTGAAATAGATTTCTCTTTCAAACAATTACACTATCTTATTTAACTGGAGGTGATTTTTCTTTATTCACAGTATATAAAATAATGTTTATGATGTACAATTTTGCTTTAAGTAAATTTTATATATTTTAGGGGAAATGGTACAATTCAAAATAATCTGAACTTGTAGTTTTATAACCTACTAGACTATGGACATCTCACATCTCTATTATTTAATTATAAATATTTTATTATCAACAGGTTTTTGTTTGTTGTTTATGTTTGTTTTTCTAATATCTTGTATATGGAAAGATTACAAATTGGTTAGTAAAATACCTTCATTTTTAAAGTAGAAAGTTTGTTTTATATAAAAATAGGATGAGCAGTTTTGGTTTTGCATCCCTGTCAGTTTTGTTTAGCTTAGTGTTTTAAGTAAAAATTATAGAAGGGACACTATAAGTTATCGGCGAGATATTAGCTTTATTTAGAAGTTCCCACACTTCTTTCTTTCTTTTCTTTTTTTTTTTTTTTTTGGTGGTACTGGGGTTCCTGGAAACCTTTCTATCTCGGGCTATATTCCCAGACCTATTTTTACACCTTTTTATTTGGAAACAAGGTGTCTTAAGCCAGTGAGGCTGGCTTCGAACGTGCACCATCCTCCTGTCTCCACCTCCCAAGCGTGGGGATTACAAGTGTGAGCCACCACACCCGGCCACTTCTTTCATTTAATAATAGAATGATAATTCATCGACTTGGGACTACTCTCTTTTGGACTACATTATTTTGATTATATATTCTATGAATTTTGTTACTCTAGTGAACCCTGACTAATTTGATATAAGAGTTATTGGATATTCTCCAGATTGAGCATTCAGGGAGATAGGGAAGTCTTCGTCTTTGAACCATCCACTTGTCTATTGTGCCTGATAGTTCCTATGAAAGTTAGTCAATACATACATGTTAAAATTCCAGAATGCATTTGTATATGATTACATTTTAATACACTGTTCAACATACTCACCTCTTTCTCATATATAATGATTATAATTGCAATTAATAACAATGTCAAGATGACTCTTCACAGCTGACTGTAAATATAGTCATACTTACTAACCTACCTCTCACTTTTTCTATGCAAATCTGAATAAGAAAAAGTTAGGAAAGGCTATCTCCATTGTTTGTTGAACATATCAAATATTGTCATAAATTGAAGTTTAGTTTTGATATGGCCTATTTTTATAGATTTTATATCTTATTCTAATGAACTTTAGTAACTTAGTAAAATATAAATCATCAGTATGCTTATTCTTCCCTGAGTCCTCTCTGTTCTTCTTCCAACAGGATCAGATCCTTGAAGCTTTGTTTCTGTGGAATAATTCTGACTCTCCAGTACATAACAAGTGAAGTCTAACATACAAACTGGATAAGCATTGAAAGCCATCCTGTTATGATTTGTTTTCTAGGAAAGATGGAATTTCAGAGGTCACACTGGTTGTGGAGGAGAGATAACACATAAAAGGAGCAAATGACGACGCTGTTCAGAGGCCTTTATGGAACTAACAACTATGATATTCTGTGAGGAGCCACACAATGCAGTCTGAGAGCTGCGCATTTTAACCTGAAATCACAATCTCCTTGGGCTTCTGTGGAATATGGTTTAAAATTTAGGCTTCTATTAACTGGTTGAGTTACTCTGGTTTATTAAAATGTAAAATATTAAAACAAATTATATTATAAAATTAAATGTAAGAAGAGATTTTATGAGAATACAATAGAGCAATTTTTTTTCTTTTTTTGTATCTGATAATACTGTTAAACGTTTAAAACTATAAGGCAAATAATTAAAAGTGATGAAAGCATAATGGACATTAATTTATTTATTTTTACTGGTAATTTATACTTACTGGTAGAACTTATTGAGATGTATTAGTATATGTGCATAACATAATGTAGTTAATTTCATTCACCAGTGCCTCTCCCTTTCTTTTTCTCCCGATTCCTTTTCTGTACTCCCAATAGTCTCCCATTCTCATTATACTATTTTTTTTAAATTTTTGTGTACTTTATTTCATTTTTTTCTTTCACAAATGTTTCAGAGAATGGCTTATTTCACTTAGTCTGTTATTCTCCATTTGCATCCATTTATCTGCAAATTAACTATTTCCATTCTTCTTTATGGCTGAGTAAAAGTTTATTGTGTATATATCCCATAATTTTGTTATCCATTCATCTGTTGATGTATACCTGGGTTGGTTTCATAATTTGGGAATAATTAATTGTTCTTTTATAAACATGGATATGAGTATATTACTATAATGTTCTTATTTCAGACCCTTTGAAAAGATACCCAGGAGTGGTATAGCTGGACCATATGATGGATCCATTCCCACTTTTATGAGGAATCTCCACATTAATCTCCTTAGCAGCTGTATTAATTGACAATCCTACCAAAAATGCAGAAGATTTCCTACTTCCGTACATCCTTGCCACCATCTATTGATGCTTGATTCTTAATTATTCTCATTCTAATTTGGGTTACACAGAATCTCTTTAGTTTTAATTTGTATCTCTCTGATTGCTAATGATGTTGAACATTTTTATGTATATGTTGGCCATTTTAGTTCAATGGCCCATTTCTTGATTGAGTTATTAGTTGTTGTAGTGTTATTTTATATACTCTGTATATTCTAGATATGAGTTTTTTTTTTTTTCAGAGAAAGAGGTGTCATAGATCTTCTCCCATTCTGTAGACTTTCCATACTTTTGTGGTTTCCTTTGATGAGCAGAAACTTTTTAGCTTCATGCTGTCCCATTTATTAATTTATTTTTAGGGTCTAGGGATGGAACCCAGAGGCATTCGACCTCCAAGCTACACCCCCTGCCCTATTTTTTATTCTTTAATTTGAAATAGAGTCTCACTATGTTGCAGACAGCCTCACTAAGTTGCTGAGGCTGTCTGCGAACCGCGATCCTTTGGTCTCAGGCTTCTGAATGCTGGGATTACAAGTGTACGCCACCACACCCAGTTTATTAATTCTTGTTTTAATTTCCTGAGCATTAGGTGTCATATTGAAGATTTTACCTATGCCTATATGCTGGAGTGTTGGACTTATGCCCTCCTCTAGGAATTTCAAAGTCTCTGGTGTAATTTCCAGGTACTTGATACATCTTGAGTTGACTCTCTTACAGGGTGAGAGGTAGAGACAGAATCCCTATCAAAATACCAATATCATTATTCTCCAAGGTAGAAAGATCAGTACTAAATATTATGTGTAAAAACACAACACCCAGAATAGCTAAAGCAATTCTCTTAGCAATGAGAACCATGCAGGAGGCATCACAATTTCTGATTTCAAAATATACTACAGAACTACAGTAATAAGATCAGCATGTTATGAGTAGAAAAATAGACATGCAGATTAATAGAAAAGAATAGAAGATACAGAAATAAATGCACGAACTTATAGTCAATCAATTTTTGAAAAAACTGCCAAAAAACATAGTGAAGAAAAGGTAGCCTTTTCAAAAATCATTTTAGGGTATCCATTTGTAGAAAAAATAGAATTGATATACTTTGAGTTGACTTTTGTGTAGGTTGAGGTATAAAGATCTATTTTTTTATTCATCTACATATGGATATCTTGTTTTTCAAGAACTGTTTGTTAAAAAATCTGTCATCAATGTATGTTTTTGTATCTTTGTCAGTGATCTGATGATTGTAGCTGTGCAGTTTATTTCTGTACCTTTATTCTATTACTTTGGTTTATATTTATTTTATAATGCCAGTTCCATGCTTTCTATGACTATAAGCTCTGTAGTATAATTTGAAATCAGGTTTTTGTTGCTGAGAACCACTTTGGCTATTCTGGTTTTTTGTTGTTTCAAATGAAATTAAGGACTGATTTTTCTATGTCTGTGAGGAATGATCTTGGTAATTTAATGGGTATTGAGTTGTATATGTAGATCACTTTGTAAGTATGGCCATTTTGATGATATTTAGTCTGCCTATCCATGAACCAGGAAGATATTTCCATCTCCTAAGGTCTTCTCAGTTTTTTTTTTCAAATGTTTTATAGTTTCTTTATTTTTTTTTTAATTTTTTTTTGTTTTTGTTTTTAAATTTATTTTATTGTTTTGTATCATTTTTGCTGTTCTGATTATTTTTTTTTCTTTTTGCTTTCTTTTTTTTTAATTTATTTTTTATTGGTGCAATGTATTCATACATCATAGTGGTATAAAGAAAATACTTTTGTAGACATACATGCACATCTCGCCCAGTTAGCCCCTACCACGATCCCCACCCCATTCCCTCCCCATCCCTCCTTCCCACGCTTGGCTTACTGGTTGACATCTAGTATTATAGCAATTTATACAATATTAACATTGATAATCTCACATAACAGTTTCATTTGTCTGGTACCAAACTTTTGATGACTTAAAGATAACATTTCAATATTTCTTTTTGCTTTCTTTCTTACCAGAGAATATTTTTTTCTTTTTTTTTTTTAGGTGAAACTATCATACATTTATTTATTTATTTTTCAGAAAAAATCTATCATGATATGGAATATGGACTCTAGATACCCAAAACAGTCTCAAAGAAGAACAAAGCTAGAAGATGTATATTTTCTGATTTCAAACCATATAAAGCTACAATAATTGAAACGGTGTAGTACTGTTCTAAAGGCAGATATATAAACCGTTGGAGCTAAATAAAAGCCTAGAGATAAATTCTTCCATACATTGTCAAGTTATTTTTGACAAGGTTTCCATGAACTTTTGGTGGAGTAAATACTAGTCTTTTAACTAAATATTGTTGAAAATAATAATAAATGAAAAAGAATAAAATTGGACCCTTACCTAACACATATACAAATATTAACTCAAAATAGATAAAAGACCTAAATATAAATCTTAATACTATAAGCTTTTAGAAGAAAATCTGGGTCATAAAACCTCACAACATTGAAATTGGAAGTGATTTCTTGGATATGATTTCAATGGCACAGGCAACAAAAGAGTAAACAAACTCCCTAAAAAATAAAAAAAATATTGTATATCCAAAGACAATGTAAACAGAGTTAAAAGTTACTGATCCTCTTCCAAGAGTTCCTCCTATGACCCATTTCTCCCTAACTCTCACATATTAGGGAAAGCATCTGATTTCTTATTTTTTGTGCCTGACTAATCTCACTTAGCATAATGTCCTCCAGTTCCATCCATTTCCCTGAAAATGATGTAATTGAGTTTTTTTTGATGGCTGAGTAAAATTCCATTGTGTACATATCCCACAGTTTTGTAATCCATTCATCTGTTGATGGACATCTTGGCTGGTTCCATAGTTTGGCTATGGTGAATTGTGCAGCTATGAACATAGATACACATGCATTAGTTTGGTAGTTTGGTTTCTTTTCTTTTGGGTAGATACCCAACAGTGGTATTGCTGGATCAAATGGAAGATTTGTTCCCATTCTTCTGAGGATTCTCCATACTGTTTTCCAAAGTGGTTGCACTAATTTGCAATCCCACCAACAATGTCTTAGAGTTCCCACTTCTCCACATCCTCGCCAGCATCTGTTGTTGTTTGTGTTTTGAATGATGGCCATTCTAGTTGGAGTTAGGTGAAATCTCAGGGTAGTTTTGATTTGCATCTCTCTGATTGCCAGTGATGTTGAGCATTTTTTCATGCATTTATTGGCCATTTGAATTTCTTCTTTTGTGAAGTGTCTATTTAGTTCATTTGCCCATTTTGTTATTGGATGCTTTGTTTTCTTAGTGTTGAGTTTCTTGAGTTCTCTGTATATTCTAGATATTAGTCCTCTATCAGTGGTGTAGGTGGCAAAAATCTTCTCCCATTCTGTTGGCTCTCAATTGAGATTCTTGATAGTTTCCTTTGCTGAACAGAAGCTCTTCAGTTTCATGCAATCCCATGTATTGATTCTCCTTTTGATTTGTTGTGCCTTTGGGGTCTTGTTGAGGAAATGTTTGTCTGTGCCTATGCGTTGTAGTGTTGGACCTATGCCCTCTTCAAGGAGCTTCAAGGTCTCTGGTTTAATTTCCAAGTCTTTGATCCATCGTGAGTTGACTTTTGTACAGGGTGAAAAAGTGGGATTAACATCCAATTTTCTGCATATGGTTAACCAGTTTTGCCAACACCATTTGTTGAAGAGGCTATCTTTTTTCCAGTGTATGTTTTTGGCCCCTTTGTCAAAAATCAATTGGCTGAAAGTGTGTGGACTTGTTTCTGGGTCTTCTATTCTGCTCCATTGGTCTATATATCTGTTCTTTTGCCAGTACCATGCTGTTTTTATTACAATGGCTTTGTAGTATAGTTTAAAGTCAGGTATTGTGATTCCTCCTGCGTGGTTTTTGTTGCTGAGAACTACCTTGGCTATTCTGGGCTTTTTGTTATTCCAGATAAATTTAAGGATTGATTTTTCTATGTCTGTGAGGAATGATCTTGGTAGTTTAATGGGCATTGCATTAAATCTGTAGATCACTTTTGGGAGGATGGCCATTTTAATGATATTAATTCTGCCAATCCATGAACATGGAAGGTCTTTCCATCTTCTAAGATCTTCTTCGATTTCTTTTTTCAGTGTTTTATAATTTTCTTTGTAGAGATCTTTTACTTCCTTGGTCAAGTTTATTCCTAGGTATTTTATTTTTTTGTGGGAGATCCTGAGTGGAAGTGTTTTCTGAATTTCTTTTTCAGTGGATTTATGGTTGGTGTACAGGAAAGCTTCTGATTTTTTAAGATTGATTTTGTTTCCAGATACCTTGCTGAATTTGTTGATCAGTTCTATAAGCCTTTTGGTTGAGTTTGTTGGGTTTTCTAAATATAGTATCATGTCATCTGCAAATAGTGAAAGCTTAAGTTCTTCTTTTCCTATTTGTACTCCTTTGATTTCCTTTTCTTGCCTTATTGCTCTGGCTAGAGTCTCTAGTACTATATTGAAGAGAAGTGGTGATAGTGGACATCCTTGTCTCGTTCCAGTTTTTAGGGGAAATTCTTGAAGTTTTTCCCCATTTAATATGATGTTGGCAGTGGGCTTATTGTAGATTGCCTTAATAATGTTGAGATATGTTCCTTCTATTCCAATTCTCTGCAGTGTTTTTATCATAAATGGATGTTGAATTTTATCAAATGCTTTTTCAGCATCTATTGAGATGATCATGTGGTTTTTGTCTTTGATTCTGTTTATATGATGAATTACATGGATTGTTTTTCGTATATTGAACCAGCTTTGCATCCCTGGGATGAACCCTACCTGGTCATGGTGAATGATTTTCTTGATGTGGTTTTGAATGCGTGTTGCTAGTATTTTGTTTAATAGTTTTGCATCCAAGTTCATCAGAGATATAGGCCTGTAGTTTTCCTTCCTTGAACTGTCTTTATTCGGTTTGGGTATTAGTGTGATGTTGGCTTCATAGAATGTATTTGGGAGAGTCCCGGTTTTTTCTATTTCCCGAAATAGTTTGAGTAGTATTGGGATTAGTTCTCCTATAAAGGTTTTATAGAATTCACTTGGGAAACCATCTGGTCCTGGGCTTTTCTTTGATGGTAAGCTCTTTATTGCTATTTCAATCTCTTTGATTGTTATTGGTTGGTTTAAGTGTTCTATATCTTCTTGACTCAGTTTAGGAAGGTTGTATTTATCTAGGAAGTTGTCGATTTCCTCCAGATTTTCCATTTTGTTGGAGTATAGTTTTTCAAAGTAGTTTCTGATAATCCTCTGGATTTCTACGCTGTCAGTAGTAACGTCTCCTTTTTCATCCCTTATCTTCATAATTTGGGTTGATTCTCTCTTTTTTTTAGTTAGGTTGGCTAGTGTTTTATCAATCTTGTTCATTTTTTCAAGAAACCAGCTTTTGGTTTTGTTGATTTTCTGTATTGTTTTTTTATTCTCTATTTCGTTAATTTCTGCTCTAATTTTAATAATTTCCCGTCTTCTGCTGGCTTTGGGGTTCAATTGTTCCTGCTTTTCAAGGGCTTTGAGGTGTGTCATAAGGCTATTTATTTGAAGATTTTCTGTTTTTCTTATGTGAGCACTCAGTGCTATAAATTTTCCTCTTAATACTGCCTTCAAAGTGTCCCAGAGGTTTTGATATGTTGTTTCTTTATTTTCATTTGTTTCTAGAAATTTCTTGATTTCACCTCTTACATCTTCTATGACCCATTCTTCATTCAGAAGTGTGGTGTTCAGTCTCCACATGTTTATGTTGTTTCTCTGGGTCTTCTTATAGTTGATTTCTAGTTTCATTCCATTATGGTCTGAAATGACACAGGGAAGTATGTAACATTTTTTAAATTTGCTAGTGCTCATTTTGTGTCCCAGGATGTGATCTATTTTGGAGAAGGTTCCATGAGCAGCTGAGAAAAATGTAAACTCTGCTGTAGTTGGGTGAAATATTCTATATGTGTCCAAAAGGTCCATTTGGTTAATGGTGTTCTTTAGTTCTGAGACATCTTTACTGACCCTTTGTCTGGAAGATCGGTCTAGTATTGTGAGAGGTGTGTTGAAGTCTCCCAGTATTATTGTGTTGGGATTTATGTGTGGCTTCATGTCACAAAGAGTTTGATTTATGAAAGTAGCTGCCCCTATGTTTGGGGCATAGATGTTGATTATTGCTATTTCCTCTTGCTGGACTATTCCTTTTACCAGTAAAATGTGACCTTCTTTGTCTCTTCTAATAAGTTTGGGTTTGAAGTCTAACTTGTCTGATATCATAGTTGCTACTCCTGCTTGTCTTCGAGTACCATTAGCATGGATTACCTTGCTCCAGCCCTTTACCTTGAGTTTGTTCCTATCTTTACTTGTGAGGTGTGTTTCTTGTAAGCAGCAGATGGATGGATTCTGGCTTTTAATCCATTTTGCCACTTTATGTCTTTTTATTGGGGAGTTGAGGCCGTTTACATTCAGTGTGATTATAGAGAGATAATTTTTAATTCCCAACATGTTAAGATCTTATTTCTGTTTGAGATACTGTTTATTCTTCTTTGCTTAGTTGTCTGCTGGATGGGAATTCTTGTTTCTTTGGTTCTGGTGTGAATTACCCATTTCCTCTTTGCAGTTAATCTCCTTGAGTATTTTCTCTAGCGCTGGTTTTGAAGACATAAATTCCTTCAGTTGTTGTTTGTCATGGAAGCTTCTTATTTCCCCATCTAATTTGATGGATAGTTTTGCTGGGTAGGAAATTTTTGGCTGGAAGTTGTTTTCTTTCAGAGTTTGGAATATGTTACTCCAAGCCCTTCTGGCTTTCATAACTTGGTTTGGGAAGTCTGGAGTGATTCTAATTGGTTTGCCTCTGTATGTCACATGGCCTTTTGTTTTTGTTGCCTTTAAGATTCTCTCCTTGGCTTCCACATTAGTCATTTTGACAATTATGTGGCGTGGGGATCCTCTTCTCTGATCCTGTCTAAAGGGAGTTCTATAAGTTTCCTGGACCTGTGTATCGACCTCTTGCTCTATGTTTGGAAAATTTTCTGCTATTACTTCCTTGAAGAGATTGTTGATCCCTTTGGTTTCACCTTCTTTTCCCTCCTCTATTCCAATTATTCTTAGGTTAGCTCTCTTGAAATGGGCCCATATTTCTTCAATGTCAGATTCCTGCTGTCGGGTTTTTTTTTCTAAATTAGAAACTATACGTTCATTTTTAGATTGATCATCTTCAAGAAGTGAGATTCTATTCTCCATGTGGTCTAATCTGTTGTTTATACTTTGAATTGAGGCCTTTACTTCATTAATTGCATCCTTTATCTCTTTTTGACTCTCTCTAAATTCTTTTCGAAAATCCTCTATTATTTCTAAAGTCATTTTCCTAATTTGATCTTCTAGAGATCTTTGGGTTTCTGTGTTATCAGATTCTGATGTTGTGGTGTTGTTGGCATTCACTGCTCCATTGTTATTTCTCTTTCCCATGATTTTGGAAGTTTGTGCCTTCTCTGGGTTCTTCCCTGAGTCACTACGAGTTCACTTAAGATGCTCTGGATCTCTAGTCTATGGTATCTCAGTCACCACTACTCCTTTACTGTGTTGTATCACAAAGTCTCATACCCAGGGAGTCAATCAAGGCTGCTTAGACCGTGGGGGGTGCCAAGTTGGGTGTTCTCCAGTGGGGAGTTGTGACTATGTTATGATATCTCTGCCACTGCCACTCCCCCACTGGGCTGCACTGCTAAAATCTCCGACCCAGGGAGACTATCTGCGGAAGTCCCTGGGAGTGCAGTACTGGGATTTCTCCCCTAGGGGCCGCAATTTGACTCACGGTTGTTGAGTGCGCTGATGGAGCTGTAGTGAACTCGGTGGATTCGCTGCTGCCGCCACTGGCAATATGGCACCACTGCCACGCCCTTGGCCGTGATGCGGCGTATTTCTTCTCTGGTTTTGAACTCTACTCTGAGTCCTTGCCAGTTGTGCTGCACCCAGCCCTTGGGAGCTTTAGATGTTCCCTGCACCAACAAAACTGCTGACTGCCGCCCGGCTGTTCAGCACCTGCTCACCTCGGCTCGCTGTCCACCCCTCCTCTCAGGCGCCTGGTGGCTGGTTGAGTGGGTTGTTCTAGGGCCGTCCGGTGAACTCACCGCTGCCGCCAGCAGTAAGACGCTGCTTTTGCATCCTAGGCCGCGAGGCCAGAGTACCTCCTCTCTGGATTTGAGCTCTGTTTTGAGTCTCCCTCCTCTCTGGAGCCTGGTGTTGCTAGGGGAGATGTAGGCCGCGCTGCTCCGGCCGCTCTGCCCCGCGGCTCTGGCGGCTCCTCACCACGGTTCTGGCTGCTCCGGCTGCTCCGGCCGCTCTGCACCGCGGCTCTGGCTGCTCTGCACCGTGGGTCTGGCCACTCCGGCCGCTCCGGCCGTTCCGCGACGCGGCTCTGGCTGCTCCGGCTGTTCTGGCCGCTCCGCTCCGGCTGCTCTGGCTGCTCCGCTCAGCTGTTCTGGCCACTCTGCTCTGGCTGCTCCGGCTGCTCCACTCCGCGGCTCTGGCCACTCCGCGCCGCCGCTCCAGCCAATCCGTGCTGCAGCTCTGACTGCTCCGGCTGTTCTGGCCGCTCCGCTTGGCTGCTCTGGCTGCTCTGCTCAGCTGCTCGGAACCGCGACTCCAGCTGCTCTGTACCGCGGGTCTGGCCACTCTGGCCGCTCTGGCCGTTCCGCGCCGCGGCTCTGGCTGCTCCGGCTGTTCAGGCTGCTCCGCTCCGCGGCTCCCCCCAATCCGCGCTGCGGCTCTGGCCGCTCCGGCTGCTCCAGCCGCTCCGCACCGCGCGGGCGTGGCACTTCGGGCTGTTTTTTTTCCGGTGTCTTGTTTTTCCAGCCCTTTTTCTCTGTCCCTTGTATTTACCGTTTTTATTTCTTTGCTGTGGTGTTTTCTGGCTCTGAAAGGCGCTGGTTTTGAGGTAGTAGAGTTGGATTGTTAGCGGGACTTGTAAGTGCCGCTTTCCTCCGTCGCCATCTTCCCGGAAGTCCTTATAGTTTCTTTATAGAGGGCTTTAACCTCTTTGATTAAGTTTATTTCTAAGTTTTTTTTGTGGGAAATCCTGATTGGAAGTGTTTTTCTGGATTTCTTTTTCAGTGGATTTATGGTTGGTGAACAGAAATGCTTCTGATTTTTTAAGAGTGATTTTGTATCCAGACACTTTGCTGAATTTGTTTATAAGTTCTATAAGCCTTTTGGATGAGTTTGCTTGGTCTTCTAAATATAGTATCATATCATCTACAAATAGTGAAAGTTTGAGTTCTTCTTTTTTCTATTTTTACTCCTTTGATTTCCTTTTCTTGCCTTATTGCTCTGGCTAGAGTCTCAAGTACCATATTGAAGAGAAGTGGCAATAATGGACATAAGATATTTTGATGCCTCCAGTATTATCCTTATTGTTCAGAATTTCTTTGGATATTATGGGTCTTTTATTATTTCTTATAAATTTTGGATGATTTTTGCTAGTTTCGGTCATTAATTTGGCATTAATTTCTGACTTCACTAATTATTGTCTTGATATGATTGTGTGTGTGTGTGTGTGTGTGTGTGTGTGTGTGTGTGGTATTGCTGGTGATTGAAACCAGGGGAATTCTAATTCTGAGCTATACTTTTAGCCAGAGTTTTTAGTTTTTAGTTTGAAACAGGGTCTTGCTAAGTTGCTGATAGCCTCACTATGTTGCTGAGGCTGACTTTGAACCTGCAGTCCTTCTGTTTTAGCCTCCCAAACACTGAGATTACAGATGTGCACCACCATGTCTGGCTAATATTTTCATCACATGCTACCCACAGACAAAACTGGTGTTTTCATCATGTGGATTTGGATAGTTTTAAATTTTGGCAGCATAGCTTTCTGAGCATAAAGTGCTGATTTTTCTAAGATTTATCATGTGTAGGGAATTCAGTCCTTAGGCAAGATGCATGTTTTTTGTACATTTGATTCTTTCTCTGATTTAGTATTCCTTTGATGTTTTAGTGTAACAAGTGTTCTTCCACATCATTTGAGCTGATGTCCAATATGTAAGGGATGATTATGCTTTATTTTAGGAATAAAGAATGCCTTGCATACATTTCTTAATTGGATTCAAATTCAGAAGAAAAAATACATTTATCTTTTTTTTTCATTTTAACCCTCTTTCTCTGTCCTCTTGCTTTCTGAAAGATATTTTAATTAGCCGTCTCTAAAGTGCAATAACCTATCTGATATGATCTCTTAATATAAAAAGGTCATGTCTAAATGCAGAAGAGGGGTAAACCTGATGTGAATCTCATTCTAAAAATGTCAAGAGATATTCCTGAAGTACTTATAATTGTTCTTCTACATATTTTCTTTGTAAAATATTTATCACTATTATATAGAATTTTAATAACAAATTATGGCAGCATTATGAAAAAAGCTCAAACACTAATGAACAAAACTTAATTTGTTAACTTTAAAATTAAAAATACTAGAAAAATAATTTAGATGATTATAACTTGTTTTTGTATTTGTTCCTGTTTAAACCATTGCTAATTTTGCATTGAAGACAAGATGAAAGGTTAGATTATTTCTGTAATCTTTCCTAATGCTACTACCTAACAAATCAGGCAGTTGGGAAGAATCTCTAATATTTACCCGTTATATTCATTTCAATTCATATTCTTTAAGTTCAATATTATTTTACTAAAATTAGTTCAAGATTTTTTTATTAAATTAGAAACTAGGTGTAAAGAAATAATGAGCAAATTGAATATAATGTAGGAAAAAATCATGATGTTTTAGTTCAACCACATGTACTGGACATCTGTTGTGGCCCAGCTTCTGTGACCTTCATCCTATCACACTTTCAGAAGATCATGGTTCTTCCCATTTCTGTTTTACTCCACATAGTTCCAACCCACAAAGTGTGTTACACACATTGTTCAGGCTATTAAGGTAGGTTTGAGGATGAGCATCTAAGCCACATAGAATAATGAAACAAGATTAGTTTAATTCCAAATGTTGGGGGAATTCTCTTACATTTTTGGTTGACTTTGAACCTGGCCAATTCTGGCAACATCAAAATTTGCCTGATATGAGTCCATATACAAGGAAGGCAGAGACCAGAGGATCACAGCCTCAGCTACTTGCGAATTGTGATCCTCTGGTCTCTGCCTCCCGAATGCTGGGATTACAAGCATGCCCACCATGCCCAGATTGATTCTCTGTTCTTCTTATGCAGATACTCAGTGCTATAAACTTTTTTCTTAACACCACCTTCAAAGTATTCCATAGATTTCAGTATATTGTGTCTCTATTTTTGCTTCAATTACAGGATATTTTTTAATTCTAGCCCTCATTTCTGATCTTACCTACTCTTCATTCAATAGTGTATCATTCTCCATGTATTTAAATAGTTTCTTTTGTTCTTCCTGTTGTTGATTTCTACTTTTATTCTGTTATGATCTGAAAAGATGCAGGGAATTACATTTTTTTAATTGACTGATGCTTGCTTTGTGTCCCAGCATGTAATCTATTTTAGTGAAGATTCCCTGGGCAGCTGAGAATAATGTGTACTTTGCTGTTCCTGGTTAAAATATTCTGTATATGATTATTAGTTCCATTTGATTTATAGTTTTCTTTGGTTCTGAAAAGTCTTTACTCATCTTTTTCCTTGAAGATTGATCTAGTGGCATGAGTGATGTGTTGAAGTCTCCCAATATTATTGTATTTTGGTCTACTTGAGACATATCCTGAAGATTTTTTTTAAGCCTCTGTCTACTTTTGAAAAATTATCTGACATTATTTTTTGAAGAGATTGCAGATAGCATTGGTTTGTGCCTCTATCCCTTCTTCAATCCCTTTTTATTTATAAGTTAGGACGTTTCATATTACCCCATTAGTTGTTGGATATTTAGGTAAAGTTGTTTTAATGTCTTCTGTATACTTTTGACTGTATACAGTCTTGAATGAACTGTCTTCTAAAGGTGTTATTCTGATTTCCATTTCATCTAATCTTCCAGAATTTCTTTCTATTGCTATCTTTTTTTATTGACTTTTATTTCATTCCAGGCTTCTGATTCTTTCTTAACATATCAATTTTCTTTTTTATTTCCTATACATTTACTGAGGTTTTTCATCATAATGCAGATCAGGATTCACAATTCTTACATTTCTTTTAGGTCAGTATTCATGATTTCCCTTATTTCCTCACTGTTCCTTGTTTTCATATTTTCAGAATTATTGGGTTTCTTTCTCTGATGTCTTGGTATCCTCTGAGTTGTTGTTGATAGGTAATGTTCCAGATTACTGTTGGGAGAGATGATCCCAGATACCACTCACACTTTGATATTAACACTGAAGACTGTGTCTACTATCACTCCACTGTTTTGCTCTTCCTGTAGATCATCAATATTGAGTTTCTCTGGGGTACCTTCTGCTTGATGTTATAGTCGAGTTGATGGGTTTCAGGTTTTAAGATCAGGTATTCTATCTGCCACTACCTTTATAAAGAGTATGTTCAGCAGTGTGGGTAGAATAGTCTGTTACATATGCATTTTTAAAATCTTGATGTACTATCTTTTGTGTGTTTCCTTCTATCAGCTGTGGTTAGTTTATAATATGGTTATCCTTTCCTTTAGATAATCTCTCTGATTTTATATTAGCCGTAGGGATTTAGAGGTGACAGCAGATGCATGCATGGGAAGTAGTGTTGGTTTCAATGGTAATGGTTAGGTAAGGTTGAGGAGCTAGGGTGATGGATAAAAAAAGTAGTGTAAAGCAGAAAATATGATCAAGTTGAGTAGAGTTTAAGTATAATAAAATAATGTTTGGTTGAGATGAGAGATAGTGAATATATACTATGATTCTAATAGTGTATTTAGGTATAGAGATTCAAAATAGCTTGAATATAAAGCAAAGAGATATAGAAAGAGAAAAAGGTTTGAGAGAAGAGAGTAGACAGAATAGAGAAAGGAAGGTTATAAAAGGAATGGGGAATGAAGCAAAAAAACTGCAGAAAATAACAAAACAACCTCCAAAAACTAACAACAATAAGAGTCAATCAAAGCTAAATATAGCTAAAACAAACAAACAAAAAATTAAAGACAATGAGAAAAAAAGCAATACTAACAGTTTACATATATAAGTCCCATTTAGTGCTTGTTCACTGTAGGGGGTTCAGGAGCCTGTTATAATAGCTCTCCTTTGCTCAGTAACCTATTGTCAGTTTTTGGACCCACTCTTTGAGTGTCTGCAACCCTCTCTTGCCTCTTACCACTTGTGCTTAGGTCTCAGGGTAGCAGGTACTGCTGTAAATAAGTTTTGTATAAGTGCAGGGCTCTGTGTTTTCCAGCTCTGTCCTATGCCTTTTAACTTGCCCTGGCAGAGAGCATCCAGTGTAATGTTGGAGCAAACCCCTGTGACTCTGTGTGGGTACTGCACCTTGGGCACTGTGGGCCTTTTCTATGTCTCTGTATGTTATAACCTCAGGGGTAGAAACATAGTTAATTACTGTCCAGCAGGCCTGGGTCTTTGGAGAGAACAGTGAACTGTTGTGTGTGCTGGCTTCTGATGAGTACATGGGCTTTTAGATCTTTTTTATGTTTGTCTTTTTCTCTGAAGCATGGTGCTGGTCACTTAAGATGTTGTAGTTCTGCCCCTGCTTACTTTATCTCAAATACTTCATCTTCTTGCCAAAATTTCTTGGGGCTGAAGAGCCAGCAATCACAGTTCAAGGTAGTGGTCCAAGATGGTGAGGGTGTCCACACTAGGTCCATCTCACACTCAGTCTCTTTGTTATCTCCAGTTCTGACTCTTGGCTTTTATTCCACCATGGTCACCTTTATTGTGAATTTTTTTCATATATATCTTTGCTGCTTTGTTTTTCTTTTTAAGGAGCTGTCTTCTTGGTAGTTTATTTATTTATTTATTTATTTATTTATTTATTTATTTATTTAATTTGGAGGTACTGGGGTTCCTGGAAAACCTTCTAGTTCCAGGCTACACTCCCATACCTATTTTTATATATTTTTTTATTTGGAAACAGGGTCTCTTAAGCCAGTGCAGCTGGCTTTGACCTAGCTCAATCCTCCTGTCTCCGCCTTCCAAGTGCAGAGATTACAAGTGTGTGCCACCATGCCCAGATAGTTGATTTTCATTTTTATAGCTACTGAGATGTGCTGTGTCCCAGCATCACCATCTTTTAGAACCTGACTTTTTTTTTATGTACTTGTTTTTGGCTCTCCTATTGTCTTGGGGTTTTCCCAGAGACTTAATAATTAAAATCTGTGGCTTAAAGATTTTGTAACTGCAGCTCTCTGTTATGGCCCTGGAACTCTTTTGATATGGTGGTAGGGAATGAAAATGGGATGTGTTCTATAGTCCTCTGAAAAGGTATCAGTCTTTAAATAAACTTGCGTTGGACATTTCTCCTCCTTAGGTTGATTAGTCTTTGATGAAATCTTAGCAAGTTAGGCTCTTAAAAAATAGTTTACCTACGAGCAAGTCTTAGTAAGGGGAATAGAGATCCCTAGGAATAGTTTTAAGTGATTACTTTCCCCCTTCTGCCAGAAGTCCAAAGAAAATTTTCTTTAGTTTGCCTAGTGAAAGCCCAATAAGGTTCCTAGAGGTAAAACTTATAAGAGAGTGGGCTTCACAAATACTCAGTCTCTTTAGTTTTTCCTTCTCAAGTTAATCCTCCCTGAACCTACAGCAATTCATCAATAATAGTTTAAAGTGTTCTAGCTAATATTGCTCTAACTGTAATACTGGCTCTAGACAGGAGCTAATACTCCTAGCTTTATCTCTCAAGTTTTGAGGGATGGGAGTTTGCTCTGCAAGCTCAATTTTCTGACAAGTCTAAGAAGGTTGCTGATTCTCAGGTTTTTTTTTTTTTTTTTTTTTTTTTTTTGCGGGTCTGGGGATGGAACCCAGGGGCATTTGACCTCCGAGCTACACCCTGCCCTAATTTTTATTATTATTATTTTTTATTTTGAAACCGGGTCTCACTGAGTTGCAGAGGGCCTAAGTAGCTGAGGCTGTCCGTGAACCACGATCCTCCGGTCTCAGCCTCCCGAATGCTAGGATTACAAGCATGCGCCACCACGCCCGGCAATTCTCAGGGTTTTTAAGCCTTGTCCTTCCTTCCTTCTTGGTTACTAGGGTTTGAGCCCAGGGTCATCCCAATCCCAAACTACTACATCAGCCCTACTTTTAAAATTTTATATTAAAACAGGGTCTCAGCCAGGTGTGGCAAAGCATGCTTGTAATCCCAGCTTTTGGGAGGCTGAGATAAGAAGATTGGGGCTTGCAAACAGCCTCCGCTACTTAGCGAGGCCTTCTGCAACTTAGTAAGACCTTGTTTTAAGACAAAGAATAAAAAGTAGGCTGTGGTTGTATCTTGAAGCTAGAATGTTCCTGGGTTCCATCCCCAGTACCGCAACAACAACAACAACAACAACAACAACAACAACAACAACAAAATGGGGTCTCGCTATGTTGATAACAATTTCAAAACTTGCTGAGGCTGTCTTTGAATCTACGATTCTCCTGTCACAGCTTCCCAAATACTATAATTACAGGCATGTGCCATGATGGTAGGCTGATTCTCAGTGTTTTCGGTTTTTTTATTTTTTCTTTTCTTATTGTAAAGATAGGAAGAATAATATTCAAGCTCTTTTTTTTTATCCAGAAACTAAATGTCTTTGACCACTAATCTTTCCACCAAATGAATTTCTCTTAATTATTTTAATAAACTATGAAGGAGAATCCAGCTTGTAAAAATCTACATGAAAAAGATTATATTATTCAAATAAGCTTTGATTTGTATGAATTTCAAAGGCAGAATTAAGTTCAGATTCACTAAAAGACATTGCTACATGTCAGAAAGTTTAAGAGATATGTTCCCATTAATTTTGTGGTCTATGGTTTGTGGTGCTAATATGTGAAGGTATAGATAAAATAAAAGGGTAAATTCCAGAGTGAGAAGCACTAAATTTGAATCACAGCTCCTGAGGCAAGTCCCAGGTCAGCCTTTGGCAAGTTGCCTAGCTCTTCTCTGTGTAAGTTACTCCATTGGTAAGAATAGAAGGCACAGGCTGGATTTGGTGGCATAGGTCTGTAATCTCAGGACTTGGGAGGCTGAGACATGGAACTACAGGTTTGAGGGAAGCCTCAGAAACATAGCAAGACTCTCAGCAATATAGTGAGAACCTGTATAAAAAGAAAAAAAAAAGCTGGGTGTGTATGCAGAAGTAGAATGCTTCTGAGTTCAATTCCCAGGGCCTCAGAGAGAGAGAGAGAGAAAGAAGAGAGAGAGAGAGAGAGAGAGAGAGAGAGAGAGAGAGAGACAGAGAGAGAAAGAGAAAGAACTGTTATGAAAATGAAATAAAATAATAACATAATTATTACAATAAAATTTCTTTTGCTCCTGTCTTCCTAGACATTTTTGCTATTAAAAAATCTTTTTAAAGACTTTAGAAAGTTTTGTAATTCTGGAAGCAGCCTGATACATTTCTTCTACTGATTGCAATTATTTAAATAACAAGTAGAAACCAAATAGATTAAAAATAGAATTCAACAAGTGAAATTTTTTAATAAATAAGAATATCACCAATTATGTTAAAAGATACTTGAGAAAAGTTTCTGTATTGCTAAAAATGTTGTTTTGATATTACAGTAATTGTATGATCACAACATATTTTGTTCAGTAGAGTTTTGTGACTTTAAAGCAAAACACAATATTTTAAAGCCATAAAGTTAGACAAGCATGGTGCGACATGTCTATAATCCCAGTACTTTGGAGGCTTAGACAGTAGGATCTCAGGATTGAGACCAGCCTTAGCAACTCTTTGAGACTCTCAACAACCCAGCTTGCTTTGAAACCCTGTTTCAAAAACATCAACAACAACAAAAATAAGCTGTGCATGGTGGGACATACTTGTAATCTTAGTACTTGGGAGGGAGAGGTAGGAGGATTGCAGGTTTCTGGCCAGTGTCAGTGTACCAATTTAGTGAGACCCTGTTTCAAAATAAAGAATAAAAAATAGTACTGGAGATGTCGTTTGGAGGTAGAATGCACCTGAGTTCAATCTCCAATACCATAAAAAACAAACAAAAAATGATAATAACAAAAATTTGCTGGGGGTGTAATTAGAAGATGAAGTGCCCCAGTAACACCAAAAATAAAAATTAAAAGTTAAGCCATGCCAGGTGTGGTGGTGCATGCTTGTAATCCCCGCGCTTGGGAGGTGGAGACAGGAGGATCGTGCTGGTTTGAAGCCAGCCTCACTGGCTTAAGAGACCCTGTTTACAAATAAAATAATATATAAAATAGGTCTGGGAGTGTAGCCCAGAGGTAGAAGGGTTTCCAGGAACCCCGGTACTGCCCAAATAAAATAAATAAATAAAGCCATAAAGGCTAATGCCTGTTTGATATCTTTTATAAATATAAATGCTATGATGATAAACCTGTTATTAAACCAAACCAAAGGAGTTGACTAAGTCAGTAACCCAATCGTACACTCTAGATGCAAAATATTTAAGAATATCAAGAATATTGATATAGCTAAAAATTGAATTTATAAATTATAGCAAGTAAACTAAATAGACACTTCATGAAAGAAGAAATTCAAATGGCTAATAAATGCTTGAAAAAATGCTCAACATCATTGGCAATCAGAGAGATGCAAATCAAAACTACTGTGAGATATCACCTAACTCCAACTAGAATGGCAGTAATTCAAAACACTAAGAACAAATGCTGGTGAGGATGTGGGGAAGTGGGAACTTTAAAACATTGTTGGTGGGATTGAAAATCAGTGCAACCACTTTGGAAAACAGTATGGAGGATCCTCAGAAGAATGAAAACAAATTTGCCATTTGATCCAGTAATACCACTTCTGGGTATCTACCCAAAAGAAAGGAAACCAAACAACCAAACTAATGCACGCATATCTATGTTCATAGCTGCACAATTTACCATTGCCAAACTATGGAAGCAGCCAAGATGTCCATCAACAGGTGAATACATTACAAAACTGTGGGATATGTACACAATGAAATTTTACTCAGCCTTAAAAAAAACACAATTACATCATTTACACGGAAATGGATGGAACTGGAGGATATTATGCTAAGCTAGATTAGTCAGTCACAAAAATAAGAAATCAGATGTTTTCCCTAATAGGTGAAATCTAAGGAGAAATGGGTCATAGGAGTAACTCTAGATGAAAAAGGAGATCCTATAAAGGAGCATATAAGGCAACCTAACTGAGGAGATGGGAGGGAGGAAGAAGAAAACCCTCTAAGGCACATGATGCACTTAAAAAAACATATTGAACTCAACCACTAAGCCAAGCATGGGAAGGAGGGATGGGGAAGAAATGGGGTGGGGATTGGGTAGGAGCTAACTGGGAGATGTGTGCATGTATGTCTACACAAGTTTTTTTTAATCCCATTATGATGTATGAATATAATGTACCAACAAGCAATTTAAAAATAAATAAAGATAAATAAAATTTAGCATATAGCTTTGTGTTATGTGCATGCACATTACTGTCAACATTATTTACATTAAGATATGAGATTATAATGCATCAATAAAAGCATATTAAAATTTAACATAATGTCTTATCTCAACAATAAACTTAATTTTAAAAAGTAAACAATTAAAAATAAATTACAGAGATATATTTTTAAATATTCTTTGTTGATCTTCATTGTATATGACATGGGAATGACCAATTTATGAAAAAATTACAATAAGAATCTCTAGTGTTAATATTGACAATAAATAATTTTTTCAATTTTAAGCTACAAACAAAGATTTAAGTAGGTAGAAGTACTTTTGTATAAAAATATTCAAGATAATTTATTGTTGGTGATACATTTTGAGAAATTGTGCATGTATGTTTCTCATTCTATGATAAATAACAAAGATTATGTTTAAATATTTTTAAAAAGTTGTATTCCAATTTTATAAATATGTACAATTACATAATGTTCTAATTCACATTAATTTTATGGTAAAGACAAAAACAATTAGCTTTTAGTTTGTGATTTGTTATTTGTTCTCTCAAGGTATATTTACAAGAAAAAAGTAAGTTTCATTGTTCATATATTTATATAGTAGGAGAATGAGGCTCATTGATTTTAGGCTTATTCAACAAATAAATGACAGACCTAATACAGAATGCATACTGTATGAACAGAAGTTTCTTGTTCTTTCTACCCATTACAATGCCTGATGTATCAAACAAAATCATGCTTTTTAGACTCACTAAAATAGAAAACACAGCCAATTATTTGATGCCCCTGTTCAAGATTATAGTCAGATGGAGTGTTTTTTTGTTTGTTTGTTTTTTGTTTTGTTTTTGTTTCTGAAGACTAAACCTCGGGGCATTCTACCTTCCTTTTTAATTTATTATTTTAAAACATGATCTTGCTAAGTTGTTAAGAGTCTTTCCAAGTTTCGAAAGCTGTCCTAGAACCAGAATCTGCCATCCTCCTGTTTCAGATTCTCAAGTACTGGGGTTGAAGACATGCACCATCATGCCCTGTGCCAGGTGGAATTTTAGAGCAAGTATTGTCAACAAAAAACTCCGATGTCAAGTATAAAACCATCTTTAGAAAAGTAACACTTAAAAAGCAAAGAGAGAGCGAGAGTGAGAGCGAGAGCAAGAGTGAGAGAGAGAGAAAATAAAGAATAAGAAAACAATCTATGCAAGGCTTATTTTTCTCTTCCCCTGTAATTACCTTCCTCAGTTTAACTGTATACCTGATAAATCCTTAGCATTTGTTTTCTAAAAGTGTTAAGATGGGGAAAGGCATTAATTGCTTTACTGTGAAGTACAAAGCTCCTCCTGAAAGGAAAGTCTCCTAGTGGGTAACATTCTCCAGCCTTTCTTCTGGAGTGGAAGGAAAAAAAGTATAGCTGAAATAAACTAACCTTGAAAATCTAGTTTAAAGAATATTTTTTTACTTTTGTCAAAACATTTTAAAAACTTTGTAACTTCAGAAAAACTTACCTAAGCAAAAACGAACACATCATAAGGCAAACTGTTACACAACTAACAGAAGAAGAAATACTAACATACAAAATAATATAGTAATAGAAATTCTTTGCCTTATTAGCATTGTCAGCTCTCCTTTGAACTCTTTCATGCAGGTTTTAAAAATCTTACATTCTCCATTAGTTCATCTCTAAGTTGATAAGATAAAAAACATCTGATTGAGCTGTCAAATTATAATGATTTATTCTTACCTACTATATTCCATCACTTACTCTCTTAACCAGTACAAAGTTTAAGCATAATCAAGTTTGTATATTTATTCCTTCATTATTCACTTTTTTATTCATTATTGGTCTGATACTGGTGCTTATTTTGTATTCACACTTTTTTAAATGTGGTGAATATTTTCACATTAAATGTTACAAAAATCTATTCTATGATGGCCAGATGCAATAAATTATTCATGTGAATTGTGAAGAAGCATGGGCTTCTATGGCAGGTCTAAAAGAAGGCAAAGGGGGCTAAGTGTTTTATTTTCATAGAATAATTAGTTTTAATATCATTTTTTAAAAAGTGGGCACTAAAATCACTGCTAAGAAGTGAATTTTGTGGTAGAGGTGGAGAAACAAACAAACCAACCAAATTCTTATAGCATTGTTGAGTTTATGTACAATACAGAAACCTTAATGCCTTAGAAGAGTTTAGAAACAAAGTCCTGGTATCTCTATATCTACTGGCAGGGTGGTTATCTCTGTCACATCTCCAATATCACTGTAGGCTTTTAATTTAAATATAAGACATGGTTTTGGACTCAGAAATCAGTAAACCAGATAAAGAGATTCCAAAATGGATGACAGAAATAGAAAAGATAATTAAAGATAAAGAATATCAAATAGAAGACATTTTCCAATTATATAAAAAACTGTCATTATAATAAATGTAACTAAAAATTATCAGAAATATAAACTAATTTCATATAAACATATAATAAATGACTAGTAGAACAATGGGAAAAATATAGTTAGAGAAGCAGGGTGAAAAAAATATTGATGAAGGAAACAGTTCAAATAACACCATATTCTCACATAAAGCTATTACTGCCAATCTCCCTGTATGAGGAACGGGGAGAAAAGGGTGGAATGTGAAGGGAAACACAAGTGTTTATATGTATCTTTGTATCCCTTTAAATCTCACTATCATGCATAATTATAATGACCCAAAAGTGTATTAAAAAGGCAAATATGATAAAGCGTAATTTAATACTTTATCTTTGAGTTGGGATTGTGTAGATAAAATACAACAAGTATATGTTATAGAACACTCAACTATATAAACAAAATGATAGGCTTCGTGGGATAAATGGTTTTAAGAACACAATCCTTAATGAGTAAAGCAAGAAAATTTTAATAAAAGGAAATTAGCATGAATTTAAAATACACTAACAAAGACAGACATAGTGGTGCATGTTTGTAATTCCAGTATTTGGAAGACAAAGACAGGAGAATTACTGGTTTGAGGCCAGCCTCAGAGAGTTGGCAAGACTCTCAAAAATTTAGTAAAACCTTGTTTTAAAGTAAAAAAAGAAAAAAGAAAAAGAAAAAAAAAACTTGGTGTATGGCAGTAAAATGCTTCTGGGTTCAATCTCCAGTAGTCCCCCCCCAAAATCCCTCAAATTATCCTGCCATATTTTAAATTGGGACATATGAAATGCAATAATACACATTCAATACAAGAGATTCTTTGCATTTGGGAAAATAAAATGAGAATAAAAATGGGTTTATACATAAAAATAAATAAAAGATGAAGCACTATATGTACAACCATCATATATTTTCCAAATAAAATTTAAAAATTAACTTCTATATATGAGAAAATAGTAATATGAAAATAATAAAATGGGGTACACATGATTTCAATCATTACATTTTTGTGAGGTTGAAAGCAACTACATAATGTAACAGATTGGGGAATTACTAATGTATAATTAAAGAGTGAGTGGACACAGCAAGAATGTGCACTCTCATCTTCACTACTTAATACTGTATTGGATTTATTAGTTAATACAGAGAAAAGAAATCAAGAAAAATACGAATTGAACAAGTAATAGAGAGAAATACTATTTGCAGATTAAAAAATGGCAGAATAGCCAGAAGACAGCACATTTAAGTTACTTCAAAACTCAAAACTAAACCAATGGGAAGACTACTGCTTGGCAAGAAAAATTTAAAAAAAGCAGAATTCAACAGGAGAGAGTAAAAGCTGGGCGTGGTGGTGCATGCTTATAATCCCAGCATTCGCGAGGCTGAGACAGGAGAATCATGGTTCTCAAACAGCCTCAGCTACTTAGTGATGCCCTTTGCAATTCCATGAGACCCTGTTTCAAAATAAAGAATAAAAATAATAAATAGAGCTGGGGGTGTAGCTCAGAGGTAGAATGCCCCTGGGTTCCATTCCCAGTACCACAAGAAAAAAAAAAAGAAAGTAAAAGATATGACGAGTTGAATGTAGCAGATAGAGCAGAAGGCTGAAAAGAGAGCTACCCATCTCATCTGATAAGCAGAGAATGGAGGCAAGTGTCATCTTTGTGAGCCTGGTACAGGGCCAGTGGTTGCAGGGACCTGTTGGCTTTCAAAGGGCAATTTAAGAAAAAAAAAGAAAAAAACCTTGTCAAGCCAGTGATTGCAGAAAATCAACATCAAGGGCAATTTTAAAATCAAATAATAAAAATAAGAAATAAATTGGAGATATTAGAAGATGAAAAGATTTTCCATGCTCTTGGATAGGTAAAATAAATTATACCAAAATGGTCATTCTGCCAAAGTGATTGGAGAGTTAATGCAGTCTCTATCAAAACACCAATGCTATTTTTCACAGAAATGAAACTGATTTAGAAAAATAAGTTCTAAATTTTATATAGAAAAACAAAAGACTCAGATAGCCAAAGAATGTCTTAGCAATAACAACCATGCAGGAGGCATCACAAATCCTGACTTAAAATTATAGTACAGTACTATAGAAATAAAACAGCATAATGTTTGCATAAAAATAGACACATAAACCTATGAAACAGAATAGAAGATAGAGAAAAAATACAAATATTTATAGCCAATTTTTTTCAGAACTGGGGATGGAACCCAGGGGCATTCTACCTATGAGCTATACTCCTAGCTCTGTTTTTTATTCTTTTTTTTGAAACAGTGTCTTACTGAGTTGCAAAGGGCTTTACTAAGTAGTAGCTGAGACTGTCATTGAACTGAGACCATTCTCCCAAATGCGGGGATTACAAACATGTGCCACCATGCCCAGATACCAATTGATTTTTGACACAGATGCCAAGCACAAGAGTTGGAGGAAAGACAGCTTTTTCAAAATGATTTTGGGAAGACTGATTATATATTTATAGGAAAATGGAATTAAATCTCTACTCTTATCCTGAACAGGAGTCTACTCAAGGAGGATCAAAGGCCTGGAAATTAGACCAGAGATTTTGAAATTACATAGATCAAACACTTCAATCTCTAGGCATAGGTCCAACTCCCTCAATAATACTCCATAGTAAGGAAATAAAAACATGAATTAACAAATGGGATGGCATTAAATTAGTTTTTTCCTGCTTATCAAAGGAAACAACCAAGAATATAAAGAAAGCCTATAGAATGGGAGATCTTTGTCAGTCATTCCTACCCTAGAAGACTAACATCTGGAATATAAAAAGTACTTAAAAGATTAATAATAAAAAACAAATAATCCAATCAAAATAGACATTTAACAACAGAAATACAAATTCCCAATAATTATATAAAAATGTTCAACATTATTACCAGTCAGGGAGATGCAAATCAAAACTACATAGGTTCCATCTAATCAGATTGGCAATCCTCAAGAAGTCAAACAACAATAAATGCTGGTGAGGATGCAGTGAAATAGAAACTTTTCTACACTGTTGGTTAGTACAGCCACTACGGAGATCATTATAAATTTTCCTCAGAAAATTGGGAATGGATCCACCATATGATTTAGATATACCACTCCTCACTTCTGGGTACAAATCCAAAAGGAATAAAATAAAAATATTTTAGTAATATATGCCTATCTATGTTTATAGTAGTACAACTGACAATAGGCATCTTATGGAAGCAACCTAGGTGTCCAGATGAATGAATTATGAAACTATAGAATATATAGACAATGAAATTCTATTCACTAATAAGTAAAAGAACAAAATAATGTCATTTTAGAAAAAATGGGTGGACCTGGAGAATATTAAGTGAGATTTTCCAGTCACAGAAAGTGAAGCTTCATATGTTTTCTCTCTTATAAAAGGAAGCTAGAAAGTAATTGTAATATAATGGACTTTAGATAATGAATGATAAACTCCAGTGGAGCCCAGAAGGTGGAGGTGGTCTACGGAAAGGTCCAAGGTTGGGAAGAGGGAGAGGGAGAACCAATGAAGGAATCATTTCCAGTGACATTAAGTATATATGTGAAAATACTAATGCCAATCTCAATTATCTTGTAAGGGAGGGAGAGGTGAGAAGTGGGGAGTAGGAAGGGAGTCGGGGGGAAAGACCACCAAGTGCCATGTGTATGTACATAATCATCACTATGAACTGCATTATGATGTGAGACTACAATGTACCAATAAAAGAATTTAAAAAGGTAGTATAAAACTTTACTTAGATATCTGACTACAAAAGCAGAAAGTAGAAGGAGATCAACAATTAACCTAACACAAGTAGTACTCAGGAACTTAGCAGAATCATAAGTTAACAAAATAAATACTCTAAATTTTGCAGGACTGACATGTACAGTTTTTTTTTTTTTACTTTATTAAAATTGAACACTTCCCTGTTGAAAACACCAGTAGAAGGAGGAAAAGATCAAGTTACAGACTCAGAGAAAATTTTTGAAACATATATGTAATAAATAACTTATATCCAAAATATACAAATAAGTTTTTAATCTCAACAATTAAAAAAACAACAGTGCCGGGTATGGTGGTGCACACTTTGTAATCCCAGCATTTGGAAGGCTGAGACTAGAGGATCATGATTCGTGGACAGCCTCAGCTACTTAGTGAGGCCCTCTGCAACTCAGTGAGACACAGTATTCAAAATAAAGAATAAAAAAGGGCAGGAGGTATAGCTTGAAGGTCAAATGCCCCTGGATTCTATCCCCAGACCCACAAAAACAAACAAACAAACAAACAAAACAATGATTCAATTTATTTATTTATTTTGTGTTTGTGGTACTGAGTATTTAACCCAGGGGCATTCTACCTCTGATCTATACCTGCAGACTTACTTTTTATTCTTTATTTTAAAACAGGTTCTCACTGAGTTGCAAAGGGTCTCACCAAGTATCTTAGGCTGTCTGAGAACCTGCCATACTCTTTTCTCAGCCTCCCAAATGCTGGGATTATAGGCGTGTACCACCACACGCAGCTGACAATGATTCAATTTAGATATGGGTAAATATCTGAATAGCCCCCTAACCATAAAGATGCAGAGATGATGAATAAGTATTTGAAAACATGATTCACATCATTTATAATGAGGGAATTTAAAATCACAACTACAATACTATACTTGTTGAGTATAAGAAATCCCCCACACTGACAATAAATTTGATGATGAAGACCCAGAAACACAGGAACCCTGTCATTTACTGCTGGTGGACCTGCAAAAGATCATACCCTTTGAAAGGCAGTTTAATATTTTCTTACAAACCTACCAGATATTTTCAAATACTTATTCACCATCTATATTCTATCTCAGAAATTTCTTTTTGAGGTATTTACCTAGTTGCTTTGAAATTTTGTGTCTGCATAAATATGTACACATGAATTTTTATAGTCAATTTACTCACATAAGCTAAAAACTAGAAGCAACCACAATTTCCTTCAGTTGATAAATTAATATAAAAACTGTGGTGCATTCATGGAATAGAATATCATTTGATGATAAAAGCAAAAATAAGCTCTAAATTATGAAAAAACATGAACAAATTTTATATGTTTATTTATAGGTCAAAGAAACCAGTTTAAAAACAAACGTTATACTATATGATTCAATCTTTGCAGCATGTAAAAAAAAAACCCAAATGATGGAATTATAAAAAAAAATAGGTGAAGCACGCTGGATTTTTTATGGAAGTGAAACAATACTGTATAACATTTTAGTTGTGAATAAATAGCTATGCAATTATGAAAAACCATATCTCAAAAAGTAAACTTTAATGTGCACATGTAAAAATAATTTAGGAGTTTGAGAATACTGGAATGTAATGCAGAATGTGAAACAATAATTTAACTGTATGACAAATGAAATATCTTCTCTGAGGAGAGTTGGGATAAAGGTTCTAGGGATAAAATACAACCTTTGACAATGAGTAGAGTCAATATGTCTAAAGGAAAGCTACAAACAAATTAGGATGGAAGCCAATGCTACATGGTGATGGATTAGAGCTGGAGGCATCAATTAAACTTCTTTTTAGCATAATTTACAGATGGTTTCTCAGGAAAATGCACAGGTATTATTACATACACAGAGTAAACACTTTTTTGTTGAACTAGAATCAAGCTTACTCTATTTGCTTCAAGCACACATAGTCTCTGTTTCTTATTTCTAGTAATGTCCTTCAGTAAAAAGCATCAGAGATCTTTGGAAAAATGGCTGATTCTAGGGCTATGGCAGAAAATATGGAAAATTAGCATAAAATTAAGAACCCCCCACACACCCATATACAGATACATGTAATGAGTGATGATGGTAAGTGAAAGGGACACAAGAGCTCCCAGTGAAAAGAGATAAATCAAGTGAAGTATTCATATGAATGAAGTAAAGCCAAACCCAGTGGCACATACTTCTAATCTCAGTACTTGGGAGGCTGACAAGTTCAATGTCATCCTCAGACACTTAGCAATATCCTGCTTCAAAATAATAAATTAAGATCTGGAGGAAGATGGCGACAGAGTAAAGCAGCTTCTATCAATATAGCTGAAACTCGATCTCCATAGTGGCAAAAATAACACCTTACGGAGTCAGAAATTACTACCAATGGAGAAATAAAAGCTATAAATATAAGACAGAAAAAAGGAAGACTAGAATAATCTGAGAAGCAGAAAAGAAAGCAGCCTGCCGCAGCGGGGGCCACCCCGCCAAGGCCACCATGACTCACAGGATCAGACTCCAGGGAGGATAAGGAGCTGAAGTGACCAGATGCAGTCCAGGCAGTTGTAATTCATCAGTTCTTTCAGCACAAAGAGGAGCTAAAAGTTTCAGCAGCCAAGCTCATCACCGTCTCCAGGGATTCAGAGCTGAGCTCAAACCAGAAGGGAGATACACCAGCCTTACTGCCAAGAGCATGGCCGAGACACCATATTGCCAGCAAGCCAGTGAGTTAACCATGCCCATGAAGGCTACAGCTAAAGTACCAGCAGAGCACCAATACAATTGTAAGTGAAATGGCGGCCCCTACAGGAGAAATCCCAGCATTTCATCTGCAGGGACTCAACCAGCTTTGATAAACTCTTTGGGTCTGAGCTCTTGTGGTTCAAGGTAGTAAAGAAATAGGGGTGGCAAAAATTGCTACACCCTAATCGCAGTTCCCCCAGCCCAGCAACCTCAGAGTCTGGCGCACTGGCGACAAACTCCCTTGGTCTGAGACCTTGTGATACAACTCAGGGAAGGAGTGGTAGCAGCGGAGATAAACACACCCCACAGAGATCCAAAGCACAATAACTGAAGTCCTGGTAAATTGGAGAAGAACTCAGAGAAGATGGGAGTGGTATCTGCTGTTGATCATATCAGAAGCCCAGACTGACTCAGGCTCAGACCAGTGGAAAGTGTAGGGAGAATCTTACGCTTAACTCTAAACCCAATGAGCAGGATTTCCAGGAACACCACAGACATTCCAATTGTGGGGAACATGGAGAAGTCAGAATAGCCGAGCCCAAGCTGTGTAGAACTGAGACACCTACATTGAGTTTGGTTTCAGAGGCATGTGCTGCCAACAGAGGCAGGGAAAGACCTAGGCTCCAAGTCTGTGGAAAGTGTGGAGGGTGACCTTCACTCAATATTAATTCCAACCCCATTGATATCGTCCATCTTTGTATACTGAAAAGACTCAGAGAACCAGACTCACAGAGGGAAAGGTCACAATAGCAATCAGTATCTACATAGAGAGAGACTGCTGGATTTGTTTGTAGTGTCTCATCAATTCATTGGTGGGATTGTTTAGGCTTTTCATTCGTTTTTTTTTTTTTTTTTTGTGTGTGTGTGTGTGTGTGTGTATCTGATTGCTTTTTTGCTTTTTTTTAAAGGGGCTTGTGGGTCTTTTTTATGATTTTTGTTTTGCTGTGTTTTTGTTGTTTTTTAACCCTCATACCAAATCCTCTCCTAAGCATCTTCCTTTGTACAAACCTACTCTCTCTCATTTATCTTTTTTTCTTATCACTCCCTAGTCATGTATCAAATCCAATTCATATCACAATAACAGAAACTATACATTGGTTACTAGAATTCTACTACATTGGTACTATCTCTAATCTCTAGTATATACTACTTTAACAAACTCATATATTCATACTATTTGACCCTATCTGACCTTACCCTATTCTGCCATTTACTCCCTTTCTTCCCTCCTTACTCAACCTTCACTGTTGATCACAACTTGCCCTTGAACATACCAGCTGACACATAGAGAATGAAATAAATCTACCAAAAGCAACAGGTACAAACTTCTGAAATCATGGGAAAGAGGAACAACAACAGAGCACTGAGTCCCCACAACTCCACAATAATAGAAACTGATAACATAAAAATGCAGAGATTTCCAGAAGATCAAATCAGAAATGTAACTGTAGAAATAATTCAGGATTTTAAAAAAGAATTTAGAGAGAGTCTGAAAGAAATACAGGATGCAATAATTGAAGTAAAGGCATCAATTCAAACTATAAATAATCAATTAGACCACATGGAGAATAGAATCTTGCTACTAGAAGGTGATCATTCTAAGAATGAACACATAGTTCATAACATAGAAAAAACAATTCGTTAACAGGAATTGGACATTGAAGAAATATGGGCCTATCTTAAGAGAGCCAACCTCAGAATTATTGGCATAGAGGGGAGAAAAGAAGGTGAAACCAAAGAAATTAACAATCTCTTCAAAGAAATAAGAGCAGAAAAATTTCCAAACATAGAGCATGAGGTTGATACACAGGTTCAGGAAACGTATAGAACTCCCTTTAGAGAAGATCTGAGAAAAGGATCCCCATGCCCCATAATAGTCAAAATGACCAATGTAGAAGCCAAAGAGAAAATCTTAAAGGCAACAAAAATAAAAGGCCAAGTGACATTCAGAGGCAAACAAATTAGAATCACTCCAGACTTCCCAAACCAAGTCATGAAAGCCAGAAGGGCCTGGAGTAACACATTCCAAACTCTGAAAGAAAATAACTTCCAGCCCAAAATTTCCTACCCAGCAAAACTATCTTTAGAATTAGATGGGGAAATAAGAAGCTTCCATGACAAACAGAATCTGAAGGAATTTGTCTTCAAAACCAGCACTAGAGAAAATACTCAAAGAGATTAACTCCAAAGAAGAAATAAGTAATACACACCAGAACCAGAGAAACAAGAACTTTCATCCAGCAGACAACTAAGCAGAAAAGAACAAACAGTCTTTCAAACAGAAATAAAATCTTAACATGTTAGGAATTAATAATCATCTCTCAATAGTCACACTGAATGTAAATGGCCTCAATTATCCAATAAAAAGACATAAAGTGGCAAGATGGATTAAAAAACAGAACTCATCTATCTGCTGCTTGTAAGAAATACATCTTACAAGTAAAGATAGAAACAAACATAAGGTAAAGAGATGGAGCAAGGCAATCCATGCCAGTGGAAATCGAAGGCAAGCAGGAGTAGCAACTATGGTATCAGACAAGTTAGATTTCAAGCCAAAGCTAATTAGAAGAGACAAAGGAGGTCATTTTTTACTGGTAAAAGGAATAATCCAAAAAGAGGAAATAACAAGAATCAAAACTTATGCCCCAAACATAGGTGCAGTTAGCTAGTTTCATAAAACAAATACTCTGTGACATTAAACTACATATAAATCTCAATACAATAACACTGGGAGACTTCAACACCCCTCTCACACCATTTGACAGGTCATCTAGACTAAAGGTCAGTAAAGATGTCTCAGAACTAAAGAATAGCATTAATCAAATGGACCTGTTGAACACATATAGAATATTTCACCCAAGTACAGTGGAGTACACATTTTTCTCAGCTGCTCATGGAACCTTTTCCAAAATCGATCTCAACCTGAGACACAAAATGAGCACTAGCAAATTCAAAAAATGTGACATACTTCCCTGTGTCTTTTCAGACCATAATGGAATGAAGTTAGAAATCAAGTATAAAAAGATCCAAAAAAAAACACATGAACATGTGGAGGCTGAACACCACACTTCTGAATGAAGAATGGGTCATAGAAGACATAAGAGGTGAAATCAAGAAATTTCTAGAAACAAATGAAAATAAAGACAAAATATCAAAACCTCTGGTTTGAAGGCAGTATTAATAGCACTGAGTGCTCACATAAGAAAAACAGAAAATCATCAAATAAATAACCTAATGATAAACCTCAAAGCCCTTGAAAAACAGGAACAATCTAATTCCAAAGCCAGTAGAAGACAGGAAATTATTAAAGTCAGAAAAGAAATTAATGAAGTAGAGAATAAAACAACAATACAGAAAATCAACAAAACCAAAAGCTGGTTGTTCGAAAAATTAACAAGATCGACAAACCACTAGCCAACCTAACTAAGAAGAAAAAAGAGAGAATCAACCCAAATGATGAAGATAAGAGATGAAAAAGGAGATATTACTATTGACAGTGTAGGAATCCAGAGGATTATCAGAAACTATGTTGAAAAACTATACTCCAACAAAGTGGAAAATCTGGGGGAAACTGACAACTTTCTAGATAAATACAACCTTCCTAAACTGAGTCAAGAAGATATAGAACACTTAAACCAACCAATAGAATCAAAGAGATTGAAATAGCAATAAAGAGCCTACCATCAAAGAAAAGCCCAGGACCAGATGGTTTTCCAAGTAAATTCTATAAAATCTTTATAGAAGAGCTAATGTCAATATTCCTCAATCTATTTTGTGAAATAGAAAAAACAGAATTCTTCCAAATACATTCTATGAAGCCAACATCACATTAATACCAAAACCAAACAAAGATAGTTCAAAGAAGTAAAACTACAGGCCTATATCTCTGATGAATTTGGATGCAAAACTGCTAAAGAAAATACTAGCAAATTGCATTCAAAATCACATAAAGAAAATCATACATCACATCCAGGTAGGGTTTATCCTAGGGATGCAAGCCTGGTTCAACACATGAAAATCAATCCATGTCATTTATCTTATAAACAGAACCAAAGACAAAAAACACATAATCATTTCAATAGACACTGAAAAAGCATTTGATGAAATACAACATCCATTTATGAAAAAAGCACTGCAAAGAATCAGATAGAAGGAACATATCTCAACATTATAAGTCAGTCTACAATAAGCCCACTGCCAACATCATATTAAATGGGGAAAACCTTCAAGAATTCCCCCTAAAAACAGAAACAAGACAAAGATGTCCATTATCACCACTTCTCTTCAATATAGTACTTAAGACTCTAGCCAGAGGAATAAGGCAAGAGAAGGAAATCAAAGGAGTACAATTAGGGAAAGAAGAACTCAAACTTTCACTATTTGCAGATGACATGATACTATATTTAGAAAACCCAATAAAATCAACCAAATGGCTTATAGAACAGATCAACAAATTCAGCCAAGTGTCTGGATACAAAATCAATCTCAACAAATCAGAAGCTTTTCTGTACACCAACCATAAACCCACTTAAAAAGAAATTCAGAAAATACTTCCATTCAAGATCACCCACAAAAAAAATAAAATACTTAGGAATAAACTTAACCAAGGAAGTAAAAGATCTCTACAAAGAAAATTATAAAACATTAAAAAAAAGAAATCGGGGGCACTTCCGGGAAGATAGCGACCGAGAAAAGCAGGGCTTAAGAGCCCCACTAACAACCAATCTCTATTACCACAAAGTCAGCGCCTTTCATAACCAGAAAACACCATCACCAGAGAAACAAAAAAATCACCAGCCCCAGAGAGGAGAGGGTCTCATAACAGAGCTCAGAGCCACAGAGGAGATACGCCAGCCTCACTGCTGAGGACGCGGCAGCGGAGAGCTCACTGGAAGGCTACGGTTACAGACCAACGCAATCAACAGCCCACCAGGCTCCAGAGAGGAGCGGCGGACAGCAAGCCAAGGTGAGCCGCTGCGGAAGAGCCCGGCGGGATTTGGCAGATTTTTCGGCCCAGGGGGCATCTAAAGCTCCCAGTGGCTGGGCTCAGCACATGCTGCAGGGACTCAGAGCGGAGTTCAAAAACAGAGAAGAAATACACCAGCCTCACAGCCAAGGGCGTGGCATCGGCACCATATTGCCACTGGTGGCAGCAGCAGTGAATTCACCGAGTCCACGACAGCTCCATCTGCGTATTCAACAACAATGAGTCAAATTGCGGGCCCCAGAGGAGAAATCCCAATGACTCCCAGGGACTTGACCCAGTGGGGGAGTGGTGGTGGCAGAGATATCATACCATAGGAGAACGCCCAACCTGGCACCCCCCATAGTCTAAAGCAGCCTCTATTGACTCCCTGGGTCTGAGACTTTGCCATACAACCCAGTAAAGGAGTAGTGGTGACTGAGATACCACAGACTTGAGATCCAGAGCACCTTAAGTGAAGTTGTAGTGATTCAAGGGAAGAACCCAGAGAAGGCACAAACTCCCGAAATCATGGGAAAGAGGAATAACAATGGAGCAGTGAATGCCCACAATCCCACAACATCAGAACCCGATAAAACAGAAATTCAGAGATTTCTAGAAGATCAAATCAGGAAAATAACTTTAGAAATAATAGAGGTGTTTCAAAAAGAATTCAGAGAGAGCCAAAAAGAGATAAAGGATGCAATTAATGAAGTAAAGGCCTCAATTCAAAGTACAAACAACCGATTAGACCACATGGAGAATATAATCTCGCTCTTAGAAGATGAGCAATCCAAAAATGAATGCATAGTTTCTAATCTAGAAAAAAATATCCAACAGCAGGAATCTGACATTGAAGAAATATGGGCCCATTTTAAGAGAGCTAACCTAAGAAACATTGGAATAGAGGAGGGAAAAGAAGGTGAAACCAAAGGGATCAACAATATCTTCAAGGAAGTAATAGCAGAAAATTTTCCAAACATAGAGCAAGAGGTCGATACACAGGTCCAGGAAACTTATAGAACTCCCTTTAAACAGGATTGGAGAAGAGGATCCCCACACCACATAATTGTCAAAATGACCAATGTGGAAGCCAAGCAGAGAATCTTAAAGGCAACAAAAGCAAAGGGCCAAGTGACATTTGGAGGCAAACCAATTAGAATCACTCCAGACTTCCCAAACCAAGTCATGAGAGCCAGAAGGGCTTGGAGTAACATATTCCAAACTCTGAAAGAAAACAACTTCCAGCCAAAATTTTCTACCCAGCAAAACTTTCTATCAAATTAGATGGAGAAATAAGAAGCTTCCATGACAAACAGAAACTGAAGGAATTTATGTCTTTAAAACTAGCACTAGAGAAAATACTCAAAGAGATTAACTACAACGAAGAAATAGGTAACACACACCAGAATCAGAGAAACAAGAGTTTCCATCCAACAGACAACTAAGATTGGTTATCTGTGGAGATTCATTACTTATGTTAGTCTTTTACCTATCTCTAAATGGTATTGTTTGCCTTTATTGTTGTTAATTTTTAGGATGTCTAGTTGGAATATTAATATACCTTCAGATATAGCATTTGGAAATATTTTATCCCATTCTATTAGTAACTTTTAACTCTGTTTACATTGTCTTTGGATATACAATATTTTATTTTTTAGGGAGTTTGTATACCCTTTTGTTGCCTGTGCCATTGAAATCATATCCAAGAAATCACTGCCAATTTCAATGTTGTGAGGTTTTTATGACCCAGATTTTCTTCTAAAAGTTTGTAGTACTAAGATTTATATTTAGGTCTTTTATCTATTTTGAGTTAATATTTGTATATGGGATTAGTTAAGGATCCAATTTTATTCTTTTTCATGTAATTATTATTTTCAACAATACTTAGTTAAAAGATTATTATTTCCTCCACCAAATGTTCGTGGAAACCTTGTCAAAAATAACTTGACAATATGTGGAAGAATGTATCTCTAGGCTTTTATTTAACTCCAATGGTTTATATGTCTGCCTTTAGAACAATACTACACTGTTTCAATTATTGTAGCTTTATATGGTTTGAAATTAGAAAATATATATCTTCTAGCTTTGTTCTTTTTCGAGATTGTTTTGGGTATCTATAGTCCATATTACATATTAGGATAGATTTTTTTCTGAAAAATAAATATATAAATATATGATAATTTCACCTAAAAAAAGAAAAAAAAATATTCTCTGGTAAGAAAGAAAGCAAAAAGAAATTTTAAAATGTTATCTTTAAGTTATCAAAAGCTTGGTATCAGACAAATGAAACTGTTATGTGAGATTATCATTTTTAATTTTGGATAAATTGTTATAATATTAGATGTCAACCACTAAGCCAAGCACGGGAAGGAGGGATGGGGAGGAAATGCAGTGGGGATCAGGTGGGGGCTGACTGGGCGATGTGTGAATGTATGTCTACAAAAGTTTTTTGTATCCCACTATGATGTATGAATACAGTGCACCAATAAAAAATAAAAAAAAAAAATCGAAGATCTTAGAAGATGGAAAGATCTTCCATGCTCATGGATAGGCAGAATAAATATTATCAAAATGACCATACTTCCAAAATTGATCTACAGATTCAACACAATGCCCATTAAACTACTAAGATCATTCCTTACAGACATAGAAAATTCAGTCCTTAAATTTATTTGGAATTACAAAAGGCCCAGAATAGTAAAAGTAGTTCTCAGCAACAAAAAACATGCAGAAGGAATCACAATACCTGACTTTAAACTATACTACAAAGCCACTGTAATAAAAACAGCATGTTAATCTGACACAACAACAGATACATAGACCAATGAAGCAGAATAGAAGACCCAGAAACAAGTCCACACACTTAGTCCACACACTTTCAACCAATTGATTTTTTTTACAAAGGGGCCAAAAACACACACTGCACAAAAGATAGCCTTTTCAAAAAATGGTGTTGGCAAAAGTGGTTAACCATATGCAGAATATTGGAAATTAATCCCACTTTCTCACCCTGCACTAGAGTCTATTCAAGATGGATCAAAGACTTGGAAATCATACCAGAGACCTTGAGGCTCCTTGAAGAGGGCATAGGTCCAACACTGCAACACATAGGCACAGATATAAACTTTCTCAACAAGACCCCAAAGGCACAACAAACCAAAAAGTGAATCAATGTGTGGGATTGCATGAAATTGAAGAGCTTCTCTTCAGCAAAGGAAGCTGTCAAGAACCTCAATCGAGAGCCAACAAAATGGGAGAAGATTTTAGCCACCTACCCCTCTGATAGAGGACTAATATCTAGAATATATAGAGAACTCAAGAAACTCAACACTAAAAAAAAAAATCATTGAGTCAAATAATGGGAAAGTGAACTAAATAGACACTTCATGAAAGAAGAAATTCAAGTGGCCAACAAATGCATGAAGAAATGCTCAACATCATTGACAGTCAGAGAGGTGCACATCAAAACTACCCTGAGATTTCACCCAATTCCAACTAGAATGACAATCATTCAAAACATGAACAATAACAAATGCTGGAGAGGATGTGTAGAAGTGGGAACTCTAAAACACTGTTGGTTGGATTACAAATTAGTTCAACCACTTTGGAAAACAGTATGGAGAATCCTCAGAAGAATGGAAACAAATCTACCATTCAATCCAGCATTACCACTTCTGGGTATCTACCCAAAAGAAAGGAAACCAAATTACCAAACTAATGCATGTATATCTATGTTCATAGCTACACAATTTACCATAGCCAAACTGCGGAACCAGCCAAGATGTCCATCAATAGATGGATGGATTACAAAACTGTGGGATATGTACACAATGGAATTTTACTCAGCCATAAAAAAACACAATTGCGGTATTTTCCAGGAAATGGATGGATCTTGAGGACATTATGCTAAGTGAGATTATTCAGTCACAAAAGCAAGAAATAGAATGCTTTCCCTAATATGTGAAAGCTAGGGTGAAAGGGGTCATAGGAGGAGCTCCAGGTGAAGAAAGAGATCCTATAAAGGAGCAAATAAGACAACCTAACTGTGGGGATGGGAGGTGAGGAGAGAGAAACTCTTTAAAGTGCACGATGTACTTATTCATATCGAAGTCAACCACTAAATCAAGCATGGGAGGGAGGGATGGGGAGGGAGTTATGTGGGGACTGGGTGGGGTCTGGCTGGGTGATGTGTGCATTTATACCCACACATGTTTTTTACCCATTATGATGTATACATACAATGTACCAATAAAAAATAATGAGGGCCCTCATCTGAATATTTGTAAAATTATGACTATGGCATGGTTACCCGGGACAATCATTGGTGGAAGGGGGGAAGATAAAACAGGGGTGGGGAGGAGAGAGCATCAAGTATAGTTTAAATTTATATCATTTATGTTCAATAAAAAATTTAAAAAATAATAATAAATTAAAAGAACTATGGATATAGCTCAGTGGTAGAGCATTCCTGGGTAAATACATAAGTAAATAAGGCAGAACTGAATTATAACCTAAAGCACGGAATACTCATGAGTTTTTATGGATAAAATTAGCTTTTCATCTCTGTGACAAAATAGATGAGAAAAACAATTAAAGTGAACATATTTATTTTGAACGATGGTTTCAGGGATTTCAGTCCATGGTTGGCCAGCCTGAGGTGACTCAGAATGTACAGTGGAAGGGAGTGGCAGATCTTCAACCAAATTTCCATCACAGGAGTTTCTGGGGGACAATTCAGATCCAAACTATATCATTGATATAAATTATGTATTGAATAAATGCAGGATAAGGAATAAATCTATATAGAATAATACAAATAAATTCCAAATCGATGCTCAACCCTTAAAGAAGAAAGCATACTTCTCCACTCCTTAGTTACTAGCTGCACATAATGACTTCTGAAGCATGTATTGAAGAAATGAGAAACTTAATTGCAGAGGAATTTAAAAAATCCCTGCCTCAGCTGGCGATCAAGAGAAATCAACACCAACCATAAGGAGTAATACTGATAGCATGTAGTCTAGATGTGGTGTGATGAAATAGGTACTTTACATCTATATTTTTTCTTGCCAAAACTCTAAACTGCAGGATAATCATGAGAAAATAAGAAAGCAGATGAATTTCAACTGAAATATGCTATGAAATTCCTAACCCAAACTCCTCAAAACTGTCAGTAATCAAAAGCCAAGAAAACGCTGAACATATTTTTGCATTTGTAGACAAACTTGTTGACCTCTGTCCTCAGAATAAATGTCTCCATGTGGTATTACTAGATCAAAAGACAAATGCAAGTGTGGCTGTTTATTGAGATATTGCTGAGTTCCCATCCAATGAAACATGTGGTGTCCTTCTAGATGAATAGTTCACTTTTACAGATTAAGAAAACTAAGGTTTGGTGAACTTAAACACATGGCATGGCTATTATGAGGAAGACTGAAAACTCACACTCAAATCTCACTTTATTCTAAAGTCTAGGAACTTTCCAACACATAGGAGGGGTTAAAACATGTCATGTAAAAACAGATGTCTGAGTAGACACATACATCTTGATGACCAATATATTTTGGGTTAAGAATAATCATACTTTCCTGGGTTCAAAGACACCTGAAATAGTCTTATTCTTGCCTTTATAAGCAAACTTCAGATGATAATAACAACCAGGCTAGATTTTCAGCTTCTTGTGAAGACAATATGAACTTAAAACAAGTAACTGAAATTTTTCTATATATCCACATTCAGGAAGATACAAATGGACAAGTGTAGCCTCCTAGAATATTATCTAGAATCACTTTGAGTGGAAGCTTAGATTCTTATGCATTTTGCTTAATTTCACCAAACTAAAAGTTACCATTAATAACATCTTAAATTAGAAAAGTTTTTATAATAAAGATGATAAATGATATTGTTAGATTTAAGTGAAAAGCATCTTTTCCTCACCTTTGAATATCAACACATTTAGTTGAACATTTTAGTAGAGGTGTTAGTTATTGTGCATGTACAAATAATTGAGTTCCCCAAACTTGAAACAATAAATATATCATTAACAAGATTTTTAGATTCTCAATAATAAGTGATCTACTAATTATTATTTTCCCAAATACAAAGTTGATGAGAAACAATTATGTTTAAACTGACAAAGTTAAGATAAAACATGTCTACTTTGAAACTAATGAGGTAGGAAAGGAAGAAAATAAAATATAATTAGTACCTATCTTCAACATAGTTTTTTTAGAACAAATTCACAGATTTTTGTTTTGTTTTGTTTTTGTGGTTCTGGGAATTAAGCTTTGGGGCATTCTACTTCCAAGCCATATCCCAGTCCTTTTATTTATTATATTTTTATTTGGAAATAGGATCTTACTAAGAGCCTCGCTAAGTTGTTCAGGCTGACTTCAAACATACAATCCTCCTGTCTCATCCTCCCAAGTGCTAGTATTACAGGTTCATTCCATCACATCCAGCCGGTTCTCAGATTTTTTTGTGTCATAATTATTTTACCTGTTCTAAAATCTCATATATATATTCACACATTTGAAACGTACTACTTATAATTCAGAACACTGTTAATCTTTCAGACAAGTGTTGCACAGGTTATTAGGGGTAAATTACTGGCTGTAGATTAAAATGTGTGAACATTAAGCATAAAACCTAAAACTATTTCTTCAGTTACAGAAAATAGTAAGTTCCTCCCTTACTATTTTCTCTCCATCTTCCACATGAGTGAAAATATATAATCCTTGGCTTTCTAAGACTGGCTGATCTCACTTAGCATGATGTTCTTAGTTGCATCTATTTTCCTGCAGATGATATAATTTTGTTTATGCTTGCATAAAATTCCATTGTGTGTATATACTACATTTCCTTTATCTATTCAACTCTTGATGAAAATTTCAGGTTGATTCCATAATAATTGCTTAATATACAAATTAGTTTTCCACATTACAAGTACACTCTGTATTATAAAGAAAAACTAAAATGCCTTATGTGTTTCAACAGAAATTGCTACATTTATCCGATACATACTAAATTTGCCCTCTCTTTTCAAATGTTCCTGACACATAAAAATTATGCAGTACTCCCATTTAAGTGAGAATAATTTCTTCTCATTTTATTTGCTTTACACTGAAGTAAAGAAATGTTTATTATGCCCTTGATACCACAAATTCTTCTACTTGTAACTTTTCTTGCTCAGGAATCAGATATGTGCCTATGGATTTTGACCCCCAATAACTTGAGAAAGGACCCTACATTACACTCAAGTTTTTCTACTTTTGTTCATCTAAGATGACTTCTTTTCAAGGAAGTTACCAAACACTTGAGGTAAGTAAATCTGTGGTAGAACTTTATACTGATTTGAACTTATTTTAGCAATATTTATTGAGAACCAACAATGTGACAGGCATACCTTTGCACAATGTAGGTTCACAACCAATCTAAGTACCTGAATTTTCAAGTGAACTTGAAAAGTCCTCTCTAGCCTTATTCTGAACTTAAATAGATGTCGCCTTTCTCCAAATCTCCATGTGTTCCCTTTCTTAATTTTCTTACTGATTCCTTGCTATTCTCTTAATAATAGTTCATAATTTGCTCTCAGTTTTTAGGTAAGACACATGTATATTGTCTGTATTTCAGCCTGAAGTTTAATATTAGTGGTTTTCTTTGCTACTGTGCCCTTTGATATTGACATGCCACCACAGGGATGGCATTAATGACAAACCCCAGTTTATTTCTATTTTAAGTCATTTTATTCATTTACTGAAGTCTGAAGAGCTAAAAGGCATACTTTAAAAAAAAATGACAATTGGTAATTTATCTTCACTGCAGCCCCTAGAGAGAGGCATCAATATAAAAGTTCTATGGTTGGTGAAGAGAGTATCTATCTCCACACCACAGAGAAGCCTTGAGGGACACTTTGGTAGTTGAAATTTTTAACAAATAATAAAGAAAATGGTATCCAGAAAGAGCCAAAAATTAGGAGGAAAAAGCTAGAATTGATAAGTAATTTATTATATACATAATGTGAATGACAAATATGAATCAGCATGATTATGTATATAGTGCTTAATATAATCATATAATTTTAACTGATCCTTTTTATAATGATCATTTTTGGGGCAGACTAAACAACTCAACTTATTTTCTCTATGTCACAGCGGTCCTATAATTTTCTTTGCTAATTTGCTTATCTTTCCTAATTTAATCAAAGATATGAATGAAATAAACAGGTATCTTGTTAGAATCCTGATTCTTATTTTTTATGCTAATCCTATTTTCCTGTGAACAATTGCTTACTTAGTTATATATTGTTTAGATACAAAATTAATTATAAAGGGCATTGTCTCACATTTCCCCTTATCTTGAAACAGATATTTGAGGCTGAATAAAAATTTATAACTGCTAAAAGATGATATTTAAATTAAGGATTTTTGCTGTCAAGTTGCAGATTTTAGAATGGAGAGACTCTAATCTGGTGGGGGAAGTATTGTTGATTTTTATTTCATTTAAATATTTATTAAATTAATAAGTGTACTTAATTGCTTATTATCCAAGAATGTGTGATAAGTTTAGAACCACAGCTAAGAAATTCAAGACCTCAAAAATTGTTTCATAGTGAAAAAGATGGAGAAAGGAAATTTGTTATGGTCTATACTATCAAAGGTGAAACATAGTTATTAAATAAGGACACACAAAGGCACCTAATACAATTTTTATATTGTAGGTAAAATTTTTAAGGGGTGATATCTATCAGGTATTGGAATCTTAATTAAAACTTATCTAGTGAAAGAAGTAGGAAAATATATTTTTAGAAAGGAGAAATAATGAACCCAGATCATTCTACTTCTGAACTATACCCCTATCCCTGTTTTTTCTTTATTTCAAAACAGGGTCTCACTAAGTTGCTGAAGGTCTTGCCAAATTGCTGAGGCGAGCTATGAATCTGAGATCCTTCTATCTCAGCCTCCTAGGTTCTAGAATTACAGCCCTGAACCACCATGCCTAGCTTAAAGTTACTGATTTAATGGAGAATAATTTTGTCTTCTAGAGAAGTAAGAGAATATAAATTTTCCCCTTTGAAATTTTTAGTAGTTTGCCAATGTTTGGGGATTACAACATTCTTTCTCTTAATGTTATTTATTTCATTCACATAGGCCCTCTCTCTGACATTTGTTGCGACCTTGGAACACTATTTTTAATTTTTGAATATGCAGCTATGTATTAGAGAAATATCTACAGAAATAATTATAAGGTTTTGACAAATATATTACTGATCTACTGGGTATCTTCTAAATTCACATTGAATAAACATTGCATAAGTGAATATTTGTGAACAAGCCAATGAATAAAATTTATTTATATCAAAATCCATACGAAGTTTGAATATCTTTAGTCTCTTAGGCTTACCCTATTCATACGTAATCTTAAAATAAACCAGGACATTTTAGTGTGAATGTCTCCCTCAGAACAAATACTAGGCAAGAAGCTGGAGGGATTTTATTGCCTATAAGTGGTGATAAAATTGACCTGTAGAATTGTATATATAAAGGTTTAAAAACTTATTAAATTTTGATATAATCTAAATTTTATAATACAATTAGAATCTCCATGTGATAAGAAGGTCCTGAGTGTTTTTTTAGTTACATTACCTGCTACCTAGATAAAGAGTAACCCATTTTAATGACCCAAGTTTCTTATACTCAAAGTGTAAGAATTGGTCTGGTGCTTTATGGTGATGGTTTGCTCACATTCAGTGCTTATCACAAGACAGTTTTAAGTTATAAATAATTTTAGATGCAAGAATATTCCTAAAGAATTTGCAGCCCTGTAAAAATGATACCATAGACAAAAAAAATAGATGTATGAAAAACTGTTACACAAACTGCTGCTATAGATACAGTAATATTTACTGTATGGGATAGCTTATAGTGAGAAAGCTGTATTCTTTATGTTTGAAAATACACAGGGTCATAAAAATGTAATAGTTGGTTTAACCCATAGTTTATAATCGGTTCGTTTTTGACAGAAGGTGGAAATTGTATCTTATGAAAGATTTATTTTCTTCCTCTTTCTTTAATTTTCAGCGCTCAGGAATGCTTTGAAGATGTTAGAGAAAACCTGATAAATTTTCACAGCATCATCTAAAAGTGATGTGAATAGAAAAGATAACAAGAAAAAAATACCCGTTTGCACATGCATCCCAATTTTACTAATTCATTCCACATTTATATTGAAAAACAGAAATTGTTGTAAAAACCAAACTTATGGATAGAATTATCAATTTATTCTCCACGGAAACATGAAAAATTGATAAAGTTAAATATAACAATTATAGTTTTCTGAATATTTCAGTTGTCTAGTAATTATTAGCATGATTATAAAATGATATACACAACTGTGTGACTCAAATGTGTGATTATGTACAATATATGCCAAGCCGACACTTACTGAACATATTTTGCTGATTTTAAAGGTGATTAATAAATACTCAACCAGTGCAGCTGTGGTGAAAATACTAAATTATGTACCAGAAAAATTATGTGTTTGTGTGTTTCATCTAGACGGACTCATTGGTACTAAGCTATGTAGTATAGCTTATTAATATATCTAATTTCAACTACTTCAGTAGTAAAAGTAAATACTTATGTTGACACATAATGATTATATATATATATATATACATACATACATACATATATGTCTATAGGGTGCACTGTGATAATTTCATATACATTTACAAATTGTACAGATCAAATCAGGGCAATTATTTTCATCTTCCTAAACACTTCTAATTTATTTGTGTTAGAATTCTTCATATTCCTCTTTTCTACTTCTTTATAAAATATATAATATGTTTTTTTGTGAACTCTAATTATTCCTACTTTGTCATAGAATGTATTCCTCCTATGTAATTTTATTTTGGCACCTGCTAGTCAACTTGCAATTAAAAAAAAAAGTTTAGAGCAAGCAAGCAAGCAAACCTTGTTTTTTTAAATCCTGTTTTAAGTCTAATTTTGATTTCAAGATTGATCATATGTCACAAATGTCATAATAAAAATGTGTAATGTTTTTATATTTTACCAAAATGGAGTCATGTTGCTTAATAGTTTAGGTTTTTGTCAAAATAGTAGCCACTTTGATATAATTAAAATAGCTAACTATATTCTATATAGGGACTCAGAATGCAGAGGTCAGCATGGGGTAGAGTATCATAATGCCTGGATTTGAAATGGAAAATGCCATAATGCCTACTTTCTGCAATTGATGAACTAAGACAAAAATATTAAAGCAATATATTTATGACAAAAACTGGAATTCAAGCCAGATATGGTGGTACATGCTTGTAATCTCAGTATTTGGGAGATTGAGACAGGAATATCCATGTTTGTGGTCAGCCTCAGCTACTTATTGAAGCCCTCTGCAACTTAGTGAGACACTTTCAAAATACAGAATAAAAAATAGGGCTGGGTGTATAGCTCAAAGTTAGAATGTCCATGGGTTCCAGTACCACACACACACACACACAAAAAAAAAAAAAAACACCTAGAATATATATCGACTAAGTTTACTATTTCCAAGCTAGTAACAGGATAAAACCTGGGAATATTTACTTGAAAATATATATTTATGTTTATGTGCACATACACAAAAGTTTATAACATAAAGAGAAATGGAACCTAATGAAATTTCTGCATAGACCAGAAATAGGTGCGGTAATTTTTACTACTGAGTGTCCAAGGTGACATTACGATGGAGAAGGCTGATGGACAATACTTTTCTCTATATAATAGCATCTATGGTAAAGTGCTGTTTTATGGAGAAAAAAATGGTGCTATCCTAAGTTTTATCTGAATGACTTCAGAGTCCTAGATGTATGCCCAAGTGTCCTATTTTAACAAAAATAGGACAAAACATATAGCTTAAACAGCAAACATATATTTCTCACAATTCTGGGGTCTGAAAAGTACAAAACTGAGGAATCAGCAGATTGGGTGGCTGGTGAGGGCCTCTGATTAATTGATACCATCTTCTCACTGTGTCCTGGCATGAAAGAAGGGGTAAAGAAACCTTTTTAATCTTCTTCCTAAGGGCATTAATCCCATACAGGAGAGCTCTCCCCTTATGCCCTAATAACTTTACATAATCTATCTCCAAGTACTATCATACTAGGGATTAGGTTTCAGCATACACAGTCTTGGCGATACAAACATCAGCATGTTTCATGAAGCATGGGACATAGAACACCAAAGACTGTATATTCTTATTGACTTTTCCGGGTGAGTAATAACAGCAATAATAATGTTGATAATAACAATACTTAATATGACTAGTTATTTGTAACCATACATCCACCACCATGCAACCATCTGCATCTCTTCCAGTGTTCACTATCTCTTTGAAGGGTCATATAGGCATCAGGTTACTCAAAAGGTACTCCTTGGCATACTGCCTGACCCTTCTCAACAAACCTTCTGAACTCGTCATAGTCATTCCCTAAGTCCTGTTTAGGAACCACTTTGTAAATAAGTTTGATATTATAATTTTTATCCACATCCATATCTATTATGCTATCTAAACTGCCATCCAGGTTCAATAGGAATGTAAAAGCCATTTTGCGTACTTTATTATTGTTCACATGTCTTTAATAATTGTCTAGTACTTCACCTTAGAAAAGTGAGCCAGAGAGTTAAAAGCATCTTTGGTCAATGCTTGAAATGTGCTTATGTAGTTTGTTTGTGACCTCTGTGTGTCAATCATTGCTGTGAAAAAAACCTGTTCGGCCAGCTTGCTGGTCAAAGGAAGATGAGAAGAGCTGGACAGCAGGTTGCTGAGACAAGTTCCCTAGGCTTTTGAAAATTGATCTCGGTTTTCTCAATATTAATTTGAAAATGTGTTGTTTTAAAAGTAGTATTATATAAAGAACTTCTAAAAACATTCATGACCTGATCTTAATTTTAGTACGTTTTTAAATCAAATTTATTTATATTTATTTATTTAAAATTTTCAGTTAAATGTGTATGTATTCATCTGAATATGTGTAAAATTATGAATATGACAGGGTTAACCTGGACAACCATTGGTGGGAGGGGGGAAGGGAAAACGGGGGCGGGGGGAGAGGGCACCAAATATAGTTTAAATGTATACTATTTATGTTCAATAAAAAAATTCTTAAAAGAAAAAAATGTGTATGTATTTATCATGGAAAAATATAATATTTTGAAATATTGCAGATTCAGCTAACATTTAGGCATATTGTCAACTGACGCCCAATTCTAAAACATTAGCTATTTGTGTCATTTAGTGTAAACCAGTACAGGATTATATTAAAAGAGAACAAAATTAAACAAATAAAAAACCTACCTCCAACTTTATGCATAATATGAAGCTAAAATTAAAGAAATACATCTTTGGGTGATAGCCAAGGTAAAGACCCTGATGTTGAAACCCACCTTTATGGGATACTTTATATGCTCAAGGATAAACAAAAGCAACAACCAAAAAGAATCATAAGCACTGTAATGAAAACATATATTTGAGAAATATTTCTGGAAATAAGATGATGCATCGGAAGTACTGGGTAACTAATACCTGGGGAGATAATATGGTGTTAGAAAATGATACAAAATGATCAGAAAATTCTTAGGAGAAAACAAAACTTTTAGATCAATAATAAAACCTCAAGCAAGCAGGAAGTATTTTAATGTTCTCAAATGCACATCCTACCACACAATGTCCATTATCTTATGGCTTTCTTTACCAAAGTATATTTAGAATGACAGGAAATAGGGAAATGATTTCTTTTACTCTGCTAAAAGAAGAATTTTCTACAAAGTAATACACATACAGTGAAACAACCACAGCAACAGTATGAACCTTCAAGCATCTTCCCACACTGCATGTCTACCAACTGAGCCAGTGTGTGTGTGTGTGTGTGTGTGTGTGTGCACGTGCGTGTGTGCATGTTGGGGGGAAGGAGAGAGAGAGAGAGAGAGAGAGAGAGAGAGAGAGAGAGAGAGAGAGAGAGAGAGAGAGAGATATTAAGTCAGTCTAGGCCACTTATGATATCTGCAGCTAATAGACAACTTTGTCTTGAGGTAATGTTTTTTAAGTGTCCCAGAATATATAATATTATACTTGAATGTGAATAAATTCCTTTCTTAGACCTGGATTCATTCACATGTTAACATAATTTTTTTTTTTTTTGGTGGTACTGAGGTTCCTGGAAGCCCTTCTACCTCCGGGCTACACTCCCAGACCTATTTTTACATTTTTATTTGGAAACAGGGTCTCCTAAGCCAGCGCACACGGCTGGCTTCGAACCTGCATGATCCTCCTGTCTCTGCCTCCCATGCGCGGGGATTACAAGCGTGCGCCACTACGCCTGGCAATTAACATAAATTTAAACCCGATTGTACTAGATTCAGAGGATACTGGATTACCTTAACAGTACTTTTACAGACTGGTTGTGATGAAGTCACTGAATAACATTAAATGGCCAGGCCTGTTGTTTCAATTTTGTATGGTCAACAGAAATAACAAATAATTTGTTCAGAATGAACTAGCTATCATATTTTTATTATACTTTTTTCTGAAATTTACCCATCCTTGCATGCTACTACTTCTGGGCTTTAAATGAATAATACCTGAAAATCAGTTGACCACTATTTATAACAATGGTTTGTTGAAAATTGTTACCATAATTACATGAAAAGTATATGTGGTCAAAGCTCTCTGCTGAAGTGTAAACATGTTTGCGACATGGCTAACGGCTTCTGTAACCCGCTGTGGATGCTCGGTTAGCCTCAGCTCAGCTGAGAGGAGTCAGGATCTCAATAGTTCACTTGGAGACGTGGCTCATAATGGCATGGGCACTGATAACACAATATTTTTTCTTATATATGATATTTAAATAAAAAATAAAACATTTGAAGGTAAAGCAAATAAACATAGCTTATTTTATTTTAAAAGCTCACTTCTATTTTTTGACAACAGGGTTTTTCTGGCCTTCATCTTCCTGTCTCAGTGTCCTGAGCACTAAGATTAGAGGCCTGTGTCACCATGCCAAACCCTTTGATAACAGAAATGCTGGAAGCTATCAGGTTTTTTAATTTTATGATGGGATAACACCTTTACTTTCTATATACAAAAAGTAAAATCCTTCATTAATTTATTAATCCTAAAGTGTGCACATACTTTTTGGTCAAATTAAATTTAGACATAGTTCATAAGAATATTGTAATATATGTTGTATGTAAAATTTTAAAAGCTGACAAAATAGAGGAGCAAGTAGTAGATAAAAATAAATGGTAAGCCTACAGCTTCAAGATGAACTCTTTACAGTGACACTAGAGATTGTTTAATTTGGGCATTTGGAAGAAATGAAGACACCCCAAGTTGATAGAGGAGTTACTGAACCCACATTTGCTCAAGATTTCCCAAGATATTTGAAATAACTTTAATTAGCCTGCATAATGATGCGTGAGCTACTATTATTATTCCCATTTTATGGATGAGGAAAATTAAGCTATCAGATATGATATAAACTGGCAGGTCATAGAGTTTTTATGTGTTGGATTAGAAATATGCCTATTCAACAATATTCTCTAGTTCCTGATTTGGTTTCTGTAAAGTTAAGTTTAATATAGATGTATATGTGTTTTTATATGTTTAGTATATACTCATATATATATAGATACATACATATATATATACACATGTATATTTTTGAAAATAAATTTAAAGAATTATGATATGCAGACATCTAAGTGGGCTATTGTTTAAATAGAATTATTTAAATATTTTAAAGCATTTTTTTTTCGGGGGAGTACTGAAGATTGAACCCAGGAACATTCTACCTCCAAGTTACACCTCTACCCCTATTTAACTCTATTTTGAAACAGGGTCTTATTAAGTAGCTGACACTGTCCTCAAATCTGCAATCCTCCTGTCTCAGTCTCCTAAACAATCTGCTTAAAAGTATGTACCATCATGCCCGGCATTTTAAGGATTTTTTTTGTGTGTGTAGTACTAGGGTTCCTGGAAGCCCTTATACCTCTGGGCTACACTCCCAGACATATTTTTATACTTTTCTTAATTTGGAAACAGGGTCTCTTAAGCCAGCATGGCTTTCTTCAAACCTGCGCGCTCTGCCTGTCTCTGCAGGGATTACAAGCGTGCGCCACCACGCCCGGCAAGGATTTTTAATAACATGCTAATATAAAGGTATAAAATATGGACAGTTGTGTTGCATGATGATCTTCTGAGGTCCTCCATGATTTTTTAAATTTTTCTCACTAATTCAATTTTTCTTTGACTACCCCTTCTTCCCTCCCTGTATGCATTAGACTCATGTCGTCAGAAAAGAGATATAAGAGAAAGAGAGCTGATGAAAAGATTTTCTTTTCTTATTTTGAGTTCCAGAAACGTAAGCCAGGAAATACTGTTTTTGAGAGAAGCATTCTGAGAGCATGTGAGATTCACTTTCATTTCTGCATCTCTGTACCTCTGCCAGCCTTCCCAGGACTGGATCAAGGAAAATGACTGTGTACAGATCTCCAGGTTCCTCTGTAAACAAACATTCCATCCCACTTTGGAAAAAAAAAAACCCTGAAAGAACAGAAGGATTTCAGAGAAGTTACAGCTGAGATATTTTGGCCTCTTCTTCATTTAGTTTGCTATAATTATTAATTTTTCTATTATTAGAGTCAATTCTAGCTCTCTAGCCAGTGCAAGGAAAGTACTGATGAGTGCTTCCAAACCTGAAATGGCCACCCAGTTGGAAAAACAGGGAGTTTAGGAGAAATTACATGCTCAAACACATAAGCCCAGAGAGACAAATGGAGGCTTCAAGAGATGCTTATATAGAGAGAGCATCAAAATGAGATGAGTGCTTCCTCCTCCACAAGATATGGATGCTGTGCAAGCTTCCAGAAACTTCTACATAGGCCTAGGAAATTGGGTAAATCCCATCTGACAATGATTACATTTCTTCAGAGATGTGGGAGTTTATAGACCGCATTAGCTCAAGTTACAGAAAAATATATTGTATTTTGATGGTTCATTTTCTGTGTTAATTTGAGTGGGGAATAAGAGTCAAGAAATTTGGTCAAATATTTCTCTGGATGTTTCTATGAGAGTTATTTTATATACTATTAACTCCTAAGTTAATAGAAGATTGTTCTCCTTAACACGGGTGAACCCCATCAAATCAGTGAAGTTTGTAAAGAACAAAATGGCCAGCCTATTCCTATATAAAAACAAACAAACAAACAAACAAACAAAAACAAACAATTTTTCCCCTGACTTTATACTCAAACAGAAACATCAGTTCTTGGGGCTTTAACCTGCTTTCCTTCTAAGGGAAACTAAAACCATCACCCTCCATTCTGGGGCTCCAAATTGCTGACCCGCCTTCAGATCTTAGAGCTTTCTTCCTTCCGTTACTGAGTGAAGTTCTTGTAATAAACATAGTGTAAGCTTGTGTACTCAAAGTAGTATCTGTGTAAGTCCTGTTATTGGACTCTAGTTAATAAACAAGAACTATGTCTTTATTGGCTTTAAGTCCTATTGTGAAATGACACAAAGAAAAAATCATCACTTGTTTCAAGTTGTCTACCTTCTTGTCATTTTGTCGATGATTTGGGTCATGTGTCTTATTAGGGCTGCCAAGTATCCCAGGCTTTGGAACTTTTTCTTACTTGCAAGCCTGCTATTGTCTCATGCATGCTGGAAGAAGACATCAGGCACCTGTATCAGAAGCAAATTATTTTCATACTAACCAAGGAGGCAAGAGCCAGAGTTTCATATTCATTTTCCAGTTCTCTATGCCTTCCAAGTCCCTTGGGGATGACACAAAGGACTCATGATAGATACCTGCAGAGCTGGGTATGGGAGCATATGGCTGTAATCCCAATACTTGGGGCTGAGACAGGAGGCTTTTAGGTTCAAGTTCAACCTCAGGAATTTAACTAGACTCTCTGACCCTGTTTAAAAACATACACACACACACACACACACAAAGAAAAAATGGCATATCTCAGAGGTATGATGCCTTGTGTTTAATCCAGAATATGCCTCCTTTCCAAAACCAACTAGACAAATAAACAAACATCCCCGCCAGAACCCTGCACAAACAGTGAATTGTGTAATAGGGGAGAAACACTGAGCTAGGATTCACTTTTACTGTAAGCAAAAGTATCTTCTGTAATCCTCATCTCTTGTTCCTTGTAAATACACCATTTGGTGGCCTGGGTGGAGGATCAGATTCATGTTAGATCTGCCTAGCAAGAATATACAGCAATTGCTTTTCCTAACAGATCTGCTTCCTATAGCATAGCCATCTTGATTTTAAAATTAAACGAACTGATGAGAAATTATATCATTTTCGTTATTGTTTTCCTTTCTCATACTTTTCTCTCAAAAATCTGATAGACCTTTTGTAAGCTTGGTTATAATAGGATTTAGATAATGCTATGATAAAATTAATGTCAGAAATAAAATACAATGAATAAAACATCTATAAAGCCTTAAACGTGTTGTTCTTGTTTGAGCACTCATGTCTCTTTAGTTCCTATGTTGAAACCCAAAGCCATTGTATTGGGAGGTGAAGCTTTGATGAGGTGATTGAGTAAGAGAGATTCCACATGATTGAGATTAATGTCCTTATACCTCAGGGTCAGGGATCCAGCTCAGTGCTAGAGCCCTTGCCTCACATGTGTGCGACTCAGGGTTTCCTTCCCAGCTCCACAAAATCAAATAAAAACACTTCAGAAAGCTGTCTTACTTCTTCTACCTACTGTTAGAGCACAACTAGAAAACAGCCACCTAAGAATCAGACCCTGTATCTCCCCACACTTTGATCTTGTATTTCCTAACCTTCAGAACTGTGAGAAGTAAATGCCTTTGGTTTATAAGACAGGGCTCATTATGTGGCTGAGTGGGTGAGAACTTGCCGAGCATGCGTGGGACCCTGGGTGACAGTCTATGGTATTCTGTTAAAGCAGACCAGAAGCACTAAGGTAAATGTTATCAGCAGAGTATATAGAAATTACAATGTTCGTTTATTTCATCTATGACTTTTGTATATGTGCATAATTTTATGATCACATATACCTCTTGGAATTTAATGTCAAAACAATTTTAAAAAATGACTCAAAATATCTAAGGCAATTTGATGCAGGTTATTGTAACAACTCACGGTGAGAAAAGGATCATCTTTTGTATATATAAAACTTAAGAATGGTCTTATCAATAGCTTTATTATGGAGGACATTAATGTATATGACTTTTTCTCTGGGATAATTTTTCTATCATAACCTCATTTTTCTTTTTTCTCACTTATTAATCTTATGCCATGTATAAATTTTTGCATGTTTTCTCAAATTTCTTTTCTATTTTGATTAAAAGATGTTTTACAAACTGGGCTTGATGGTGCATGCTTGTAATCCCCGCGCTTGGGAGGCTGAGATAGGAGGCTGGCACAGGTTCGAAGCCAGCCTCAGCTACTTAGTGAGGCTCTCAGCAACTTAGTGAGACCCTGTTTCCAAATAAAATACAAAATAGGTCTGGGAGTATAGCCCGGAGGTAGAAAGGCTCTGGGTTCCACCCCCAGTTCCACCAAAAATATAAATAAATAAATAAAATAAAATAAAATAGGTTTCACTTTTGCCTATTTCGGTCAAATTTTTGTAGTTTACTAAGTATATCACATGTTATCACCAATAAAAACAAAGGATATCTTAATTATACAGATATATAGATATAATTAATGTGCCCTATTCTACTGTAAAGTCTATTCAGTCTTTTTAAAAGTTTTTAATGAGCCAAATGTGGTGGCACATGTTTGTAATCTCAGTAATTGGGAAGATGAGACAGGTGGATCACAGGTTCACAGCTGGCATCAGCAACTTACTGAGACCCTGTTTCAAAATAAATAAACAAATATGCTGGGTGTGGTGGTGCACGCTTGTAATCCCTGGGCTTGGGAGGCAGAGACACGAGGATTACACAGGTTCAAAGCCAGCCTCCCTGGCTTAAGAAATACTGTTTCCAAATAAAAATATAAAAAATAGGTCTGGGAGTGTAGCCCAGAGGTAGAAGGGTTTCCAGGAACCCCAGTACCACCAAAATAACTAACTAACTAAATAAATAAATAAATAAATAAAGCTGAGGGTTATAGTTCAGAGTAGAATGCTCCTGGGTTCCATCACCAGTGTCACAAAAGGTCTTTAATGAGTAAATTCTGAAAATCTTGGACATGGCCAATAACAACTAATTATGACTGTGGGGCATATCTTTAAAATTTTAATATAGTTAAATACGTCATGTCATCACTTGGGTGTATATCCTAATTTTTACATTTTTGTTAGTACTTCTTTTTCTTTTCATAGTGATGATTCAAAAGAATGTCTAGTTTATTGTGTATAATTAAATTTACATGCATGTATATGTAATATTATAATGCTAGTAACTTATTATTGAAAAATTCTGAAACTTAAAATGTAATAGAAGCATGCCTGGAATTCTAATACATGGAAGGTTGAGACAGGAGAATCACAGTTTTGAGGCCAGTGTATGGTAAGTTAGCGAGAATTATTTCAAAATAAAAAATTAAAAGGGCTGTGTAGAATGACTCTGGGCTCAAACCCGGGTATTACACAAGAAAATAATGGACAACTTTTTAATTTAAGTTTATGGTGTGAAGAGTGATTTTTCAGGAGCACTGAATAATATCTTAAATTTCTAAGAGAACAGCAATCTCTGTTAGCACTAAGAGAACTACAAGTTCAAAGAATTCTATAAACATTAGAATGTTTATATTCTAATAAGAATAAGAATGAAGAATATGTGTGTCCCCATCCTAAACTCATATGTCAAATTCCTAATCTTCAGGCTAGTGCTATTTTGAGGGGGAACCTTTTAGCTTTTTGTTATTTAATAAACAAAATTAAGTGTTTCTTTTGATTAAAGGAAATCATAATATATTACTAAGACCCTAAATTAATCAAAACAGAGAGAGTTTGAGAACTTCCGAAACAATCAATCTTGTGATACACTAGTTAGTAGCTGAATCCTAAGTGACAGGTGCTGTTTAAAGTTCTGGTACATGGTGATGAATAAATTTTATTGTCTAGTATAGGCTTTTGCCAAGTTGTTAATCTCTGAGAAGACACTAAAAGTATATGAGTTACACTGAATGCAGAGGGGATGCTGCCTACTATTTATATGCCTTTTATCACCTGTCATATATTATTGCTCCTGGATTCCTTTACTATGTTTATTCTATGTCCGTGATGTCCCTGGGCAACACTATAAGACAGATGGTGTCTCCTGCATCCCTTGGCATTCTTTTCTGTGGCCTCCATCCATTCATGGCACCACTGCTCAAGTCCCTGGACTATTATTAGCTTCTGGTTATACAGAATTCTTTATTTTACCCTGTTAACCTAGACTTGCATTACCAAGAACTCATACTGCAGCAGTACACCTCCAAATCCTAGTCATCTTTTAAAATACCCATTTTCTGACTAAATTACATTTTGCCAAAATAATTCAAAGAGGCAAAGGATGCTACTTTAGAAGAAATATATATGCACACTAATGAAGTACTGAAGTCAAGAGAAGATTATGGGAAATCGTGTGTGTGTGTGTGTGTGTGTGTGTGTGTGTGTGTGTGTTTGGATTGAACCTAGGAGGATTCTACCACCTTTGAGCTACGCCTCCAGTTCTTTTTATTCCTTTTTTTTAAAACAAGCTAGGTTTCTGAGAGTCTCACTACATTGCTGAGGCTGTCTTTGAACCTGCAATTCTCCTGTTTCGGCCTTCCAAGTACTGAAGTTATGGGTGTGCACCACTACACCAGCTATGGAAAGTCCTTTGGGAAGTTTTGTACTGTATCAAAAGATCAATCCTTTGTCTCCTATTTTATGTATAAAGCTATCTATTTTGTTATTAAACATTTTTAACACGTTCAGTAAGTTTCTTCACATAGTATAGTTTAACTTATCCTAAGTTGTTTCTTTTTCATTTGCCTGAGAGTTCTCTTCCCCATTCTCCTGACTATCTCTTCTGTACAGTTCTACTCTTATAACATTTCCCTCATCCAAGCTTTTCTTCGGACTGAGATTCCCTGAAAATGGTGCTCTTCCTAGTCATATTTTAAATTTTGCAAGATCACTATTTCCTATTGAATCTAAGCTATAAGAAAAAAACTGCTTCTACAGATTCTCATCTTTCCTATTTTCTATACTACACACACACACACACACACACACACACACACACACACACACACATCCTTTTCTTTAAAGATGTTTCTCCAGTCCTCCTTTAACTTGAAGAAAATTTGTCATGGGGTAGAAAACATTGTAGCCTTTTTACTCTAGAGAAGATAAGCCAAGAAATGATGTACATACCTACTCTTTCTTAAAAGATGAAATTTGATGCAAACTAAAAGAGAAAGGAATGTAAGACAGATAGTAAACATGAGATAAGACCACACAAAGATGGTTACATCCTCACCAGAAATCAGAGCTTGGCTTTGTGGAAGATCTTTGGAGAAGTTATATGAACTACTGAGTTTATGAAAAAAAAATTATCTGGTAGCTGTCTCCTTTATTCTTATTTTTTTTTTTTGGCCAAAGTTTACCCACACAGAAATTTTCTATTCTGGTATCATGTCCCTTCTGAGTCACTATTTGAGAAAGCTGATCCAAAGTGTAGCATTGGGAAAAAAAAAATTAAAAAGGCTAATGTTCATAACTTTTAAGGAAAAATCATGCTTGATATTTGAAAAACATTGTGAATTTTTATAGTTTATTATGTAAATTAATTTAAAAGTCAAAGATAAGCTGTGTCCATTTTTTTATTTGACAAATATTACTATATGCTCAACTCTACCAAACATTTGTTTCAGATGCTGCTGCTATGATAGATACTGAACTCTTAGACAAACTGCCTGCCTTCATACATTTTACTTTTTAGTATAGAGGGATGAACAAATAATAAAATAGCGAAGTAAATTTTAGAATATTTTAGAAAGTGATGACTATATGGGAATGAAATAAAACAATGAAGCATATAATACACACTACACGAGCAAACACAGAAATTTAAAAGAAGAAAGTTTTGGACTGGCTTCTTTAAAATGATAACATGTGAAGGGAAATTCAAAAGAGGTGAACAGGTGAGTAAAGATTGAAAAGGAGAAAAGACAGAAGGAGGAGCATGCGTAGATTTCTGATACTGAAACAGGTTTGATATGTTCAGAGGGGCAAAAAGGAGGTTGTTGTGGCTAAAACACTGGCTGATACTGAAAGAGTTTTGGGAAATTAAGTCAGAAAGATTGTAGGGGCCAGAAAATGCTAGTGTTTTAAGCTATTTAAAATTTGAGAAGGCATTATAGCGCTTTGAGTAAAGGAGTGACAATATCTGACTTATATTTTAACATAATCATTGTGATCACTTCATTAAGACTAGTTAGTATACTACAGGCATACATCCCTCCTATTTTTTATATTTTAGTCATTCTTTGCTTTACTGCTCTTCACAGTCATTGTGTTGATTTTTACAAACTGCAGGTCTGTGGCGACCCAGCATGGAGAAAGTCTATCATGCTATTTTTTTTCAATAACTCAGGTACTCACTACTGTTTCTTGCAATAAAATATTTATAATTAAGGCATTATATTGTTTTCTTAGACATGGTGCTATTGCACACTCATATATTATGTCACAGTGTTATAGTGCAAGTATATTTTTATATGCACTGAGAAACAAAAAGCGAGACTTGCTTTATTGTGATATTTATTATATTGCCATGGTCTGGAACTGAACCCACGCTGTCTCTGAGGCATGACTATATTGTGACAGTGGTGTCTTGGGTCTGGCAAGCTGGACTGGAGTTAGATATAGTATGTTCTAAGATTCCAAGTGCTGCCTGGATAACTCTGAACACCACAGGGTCCCAAAAGCATAACTGAGCTTGCTTTCTCTTTAAGATAACCTCCAACCCCTGCATCCTGCTGGAGAATTCTCCTTACTGATCCAGTTTTACTGTCAGCCGGACCAGCTGCAGTTTTCATTATCCTTAACTTAGGGAGTTTCACTTCCTTACTAACCCACAGTATGATTCAAACAAGACATTTCTTATGGGAACTTTGAGACACGCTACCTTCTTGTTATCACCAAGCACATTTCCTACAGTCCCTTAATGGTTCACTTTGAAAAACAAGATAGTAAAGCAGTAAAAGACACTCACATCATTGGAAAAAGAGAGTAACCAGGAGAATTAAAAAATGCAAGCGCAGACTTCCGGGAAGATGGCGACCGAGAAAAGCGGGGCTTAAGAGCCTGGCTAACAACAAATCTCCATTAACACAAAATCAGTGCCTTTCATAGCCAGAAAACACCATCACCAGTGAAACAAAAAATCACTAGGCTCCAGAGAGAAAGCGGACTGAGAACAGAGCCACAGAGGAGATACACCGGCCTCGCGCCCGAGGACGCGGCAGACGCGGCAGCAGCGCCATACTGCCGGAGGCACTGGCAAATTCACAGGACGGCTACAGCAAGCCAAGGTGAGCCACTGCGGAACAGCTAGGCAGGATTTCTCCGCGCAGAGAGCATCTAAAGCTCCCAGTGGCCGAGCTCAGCACATGCTGCAGGGATTCAGAGTAGAAATCAAAATCAAGAAGAAAAACGCCAGCCCCATAGCCAAGGGTGTAGCAGCGGCGCCATATTGCCACCGGCGGCAGCAGCAGCGAATTCAGCGAGGCCAGTACAGCTACATCTGCGTACTCAAGAACAGTGAGTCAAATTGCGGGCCACAGAGGAGAAATCCCAGTACTGTACTCCCTGGGACTTGACCCAGTGGGGGAGGGGCGGTGGCAGAGATATCACACCATAGGAGAACGTGCAATCTGGCACCCCCCCACAGTCTAAAGCAGCCTCTATCGACTCTCTGGGTTGGAGACTCTGTGATAAAACCCAGTAAAGGAGTAGTGGGGTCCGAGATACTACTGACTCGAGATCCAGAACACCTTAAGTGAAGTCATAGTGACCCAAGGGAAGAACCCAGAGAAGGCACAAACATCGGAAATCATGGGAAAGAGGAATAATACTGGAGCAATTAATGTCCACAACCCCACAACATCAGAACCCGATAAAACAGAAAATCAGAGATTTCTAGAAGATCAAATCAGGAAAATAACTGTAGAAATAATAGAGGTGCTTCAAAAAGAACTCAGAGAGAGCCAAAAAGAGATAAAGGATGCAATTAATGAAGTAAAGGCCTCAATTCAAAGCACAAACAACCGATTAAAACACATGGAGAACAGAATCTCGCTCTTAGAAGATGAGCAATCCAAAAATGAACTCATAGTTTCTAATATAGAAAAAAATATCCAACAGCAGGAATCTGATATTGAAGAAATATGGGCCCATTTTAAGAGAGCTAACCTAAGACTAATTGGAATAGAGGAGGGAAAAGAAAGTGAAACCAAAGGGATCAACAATCTCTTCAAAGAAGTAATAGCAGAAAATTTTCCAAACATAGAGCAAGAGGTTGATACAAAGGTCCAGGAAACTTATAGAACTCCCTTTAGACAGGATCAGAGAAGAGGATCCCCACGCCACATAATTGTCAAAATGACCAATGTGGAAGCCAAGCAGAGAATCTTAAAGGCAACAAAAACAAAGGGCCAAGTGACATTCAGAGGCAAACCAATTAGAATCACTCCAGACTTCCCAAACCAAGTCATGAGAGCCAGAAGGGCTTGGAGTAACATATTCCAAACTCTGAAAGAAAACAACTTCCAGCCAAAAATTTCCTACCCAGCAAAACTTTCTATCAAATTAGATGGAGAAATAAGAAGCTTCCATGACAAACAGAAACTGAAGGAATTTATGTCTTCAAAACCAGCACTAGAGAAAATACTCAAAGAGATTAACTACAAAGAAGAAATAGGTAACACACACCAGAAACAGAGAAACAAGAGTTTCCATCCAACAGACAATTAAGATTGGTTATCTGTGGAGATTCATTATTTATGTTAGTCTTTTACCTATCTCTAAATGGTATTGTTTGCCTTTATTGTTGTTAATTTTTAGGATTTCTAGTTGGAATATTAATATACCTTCAGATATAGCAATTGGAAATATTTTATCCCATTCTATTAGTAACTTTTAACTCTGTTTACATTGTCTTTGGATATAAAATTTTTTATTTTTTTATTTTTTAGGGAGTCTGTATACTCCTCTGTTGCCTGTGCCATTGAAATCATAACCAAGAAATCACTGCCAATTTCAATGTTGTGAGGTTTTATGACCCAGATTTTCTCCTAAAAGTTTATAGTCTTAAGATTTATATTTAGGTCTATTATCTATTTTGAGTTAATATTTGTATATGGGATTAGATAAGGGTCCAATTTTATTCTTTTCCATGTAATTATTATTTTTTAACAATATTTAGTTAAAAGATTATCATTTCCACCACCAAATGTTCGTGGAAACCTTGTCAAAAATAACTTGACAATATAGGGAAGAATTTAGCTCTAGGCTTTTATTTAACTCCAATGGTTTATAGAGCTGCTTTTAGAATAGTACTACACTGTTTCAATTATTGTAGCTTTATATGGTTTGAAATCAGAAAATATATATCTTCTAGCTTTGTTCTTTTTCAAGATCGTTTTGGGTACCTAGACTCCATATTCCATATTAGGATAGATTTTTTTCTGAAAAATAAATTTATAAATATATGATAGTTTCACCTAAAAAAAATAGAAAAAAAATATTCTCTGGTAAGAAAGAAAGCAAAAAGAAATATTGAAATGTTATCTTTAAGTCATCAAAAGCTTGGTATCAGACAAATGAAACTGTTATGTGAGATTATCATTTTTAATTTTAGATAAATTGCCATAATACTAGATGTCAACTACTAAGCCAAGCATGGGAGGGAGGGATAGGGAGAGAATGGGGTGGGGATTGGGTGGGGGCTGACTGGGAAAAGTGTGCATGTATGTCTACAAAAGTATGTATCCTACTATGATGTATGAATACAGTGCACCAATAAAAAAAAAAAATAAAGAAAAAAAAATGCAAGCGCAGCGTCTAAGGCCACACCCCCAGCGACTCACTTAACTTAGCCATACCACACGTGCCTAGTTTACCATCCAGTAAATTCATACAATGAATTTATTCACTGATGGTATTACTATCCTCATAATTATATCAACCCTAAATATCAATACCTGAGTTCTTCAAAAGATAGTCTGTATCTAACCCTAACATGTGAGATGGCCAACGGTGAAATGTGCAAGGACCTTTCAATGTACTTTCTTATACTGACTCCAAATATTTCTCTGAAGACTTCATGGAAAAATTATTCTCTTAAAAATGTCACTTCCCATTCCTTTATCTAAACTCTCAGAAATGTAGACATGGTATATTTTGTATCTGATTATTATTATTATTAAAATACATTTTGTACCCAGGTGAACATGGTGGCACATGCCTGTAATCTCAGTTCTTGGGAGGTTGAGATAGGAGGATCACAAATTCGAGGCCCACATCAGCAACTTAATGAGACTGGGACAGTTCCATTATGTTGCAGACTTGGTGAATGACTTTTTCTTCATTGACATTACCCTGGAAAGCCAGGAACAATTTGCTTTTACTTGGAAATGGTGGAAATAAACCTTTTTGGCATTGCCCCAGAAATAACTGCATAATCCCACCTTGTGTCATGATTTGATGGCATAGAAATTAGCCTGTTTAGCCAGGCGTGGAGGCTGAGACAGGAGGATCGCGCAGGTTTGAAGTTAGCTGCGCTGGCTTAAGAGAACCTGTTTCCAAATAAAAATATAAAATAGGTCTGGGAGTGTAGCCCGGAGGTAGAAGGGCTTCCAGGAACCCCAGTACCACCAGAAAAAAAAAGAAAGAAAAAAGAAATTAGCCTGTTGATAAAAGGCTAAGGCTATATAGTTGTAGAATTACACTAATATTATTATGCTGACCGCTAATTCTCTTACAGAGTTAGAAGCAGCTGCATGGAGCCTTTGAGCTGCTCTCCAGAAATGAGATTGGGATATTAAGGAAGAAAAGATTCTGAGACCTGGGCATTCTATCATATGCTTTGTTGCTGTATGATTGATCGGGAAAGACAAAGATGACACTTGAAACAGTGATAAATAAAAGAACATCCTTAGCCAGAAATGGTCGGTCATTTACAGATGTATCTGAGATTTTGGCATTTTTTTTAACTTTTTTTTTGTGTGTGGTACTGGGGATGGAGCCCAGAGGCATTCTACCTTTGAGATACACCCCTAGCCCTATTTTCCATTCTTCATTTTGAAACACGGTCTCACTGAGTTAAAAAGGGCCTCGCTAAGTAGTAGCTAAGGCTGTCCTCGGACCTCAATCCTCCTGTCTCAGCCTCCCAAATGCTGAGATTACATGCTCCACCATGCCAAGCTGGCAAATGTTTATACCCCACTAAATTCTGCTTATGTGCCCCTTACACTGTCTTGTCCATAAGATGGTAACTTGATATTGAACTTCTGAAATGGAAACTGAGTTTACTGCCACCAAGAAGGCAGTGGCAAAGGCACAAACTCTGTAGGTAGTAGACCCTGTCCTTCTTTTCCCACTAACAGTTCAAGTAGGTGACACAGGTTTTGAATGGGGGTTATAGTAGAAACACAGCACTAAAAATTTCCTAATTGGACTTTGGTCACAGTTATGAGAAGGGTCAGGGGTGTACTACTCTTTCTTTTAGAAACAGCTGGTGGCCATATATGTTACCTTTTTAGCTTATAAACCCATTATAGGTATTGGGTCACTGACAGTGCAGACATGTGCTTCCCAGAAATGGGAAGCACAAATGTCTCCTCTGATCAAGTGGAGGCCATACTTAGAGCAATGAGCACAGTTTTCTAGTAGGTCATTTTATGAAGAGCTACATATTCTGTTAAGGCCCTTATATATCTGAGTGATGGTTTCCTGGGAATTCATGGAAGTGTAAAATGCCTCAAGTTCCTATGAGGAAGACAAAAACCCAAGGAAGAAACACCCCAAATCCCTATGAATAAGAAAAATCTCCAATATCCATGGAAGATTGGTATACTGAGGGTTCCTGCCATGAGCAGCTGCCAACATGGATGGCTGTGACTTTATAACATCCACAAAAGTCTTTTGGTATGAGACCAGTGCTGCATGCTCTAGATAGTGGTCCAACCTCCAAGCAGTTTGGTTAGCCATCATGAAGGAGACTTGGTCATTGAACTTATATACAAATGGCTGGGAAGTTTACTGAAGGCTAACCTTGTGGCTGCCCTATTGGTTGACACAACACTAATTGATGAGGAACCATCCATTGTGGAGCAAGGATATGTGGAAGGACCTGTGGAAACAAAGTCTCCAAAAAGTGGCTACTATATATTATTTTCCGGGCATAGACCTTGGAAGCTTCTGGTAATGTTGCTGCCAATGCTTAAGCATAAATTTGGGCTCTTCAACTATACACAAAGTCCTTGGCAGTAGCCCATGGTTACATAAGAAGCGAGGAAACATAGGCACTTGCACCATGGGGTTTGTAGCCCATGGGTGGGGATTGCCTCTTATCCATTCTTAGGTGCAAGATGCTGTATGGTAGTGTCTTTTGTATGCAAAACACCTCTTACAGCAACACAGGGTTCCTAAAACCCTGGAACAGGTTCCCTGAAGTACTCAGCCTTTACAAAAATGGCAGGTTGACTATATGGGATCACTGTCAACAGGCCAAAGATTCTGGTACACCCTGATAGCCGTAGATATGGCTATGGGTTTGGGTTTTTCTTATTCTGTGGTACAGGCTATTCAGTCTTTATAGAAAGACCCATTTCCAACCTAATAAAACCCACTGGACTCCTTCTGAAGATGGCATTGACTATCCTCACCTGTGTGGCTAAAAGGTTAACAGTAACCTTGCTGTTGTGATCTTTGGGCTCAATAAAATGTTGTTTGGGTCAAGTCACACTCCATCTCCTTGTAGGAGGTGGAGTGTTGGTAAGTACAAGCCATGGTAAGGACATGGTCCTGCTCGTCCCAAACTCCTACAAATGTGATGCATGACTAGGCAAAACATGACACATCTGCACCCTTTTATGCTGTTGTGAATGTGCAATGTTTTGTCCAAAATTCTAAGTAAGGAACAGGTCTGTAAAATAAAGCTGCTGTTTTTCTTCTCCTAATGGCAACTTCATGTGCTTTCTTCTCTTGGAGGATTTCTGCAAAAATCTCCTCTGAAATTATACCTGGCCCCTGATATATATGTTTGTTATATATTTGTTATATTTGTTATTTGTTAAGTTTATTGCATACTATTTATATTTCCCACCATTATATAGGCCCCACAATTTCAGTGTCCTGTCTAGTTCATTGATAATTCCCCACAACCTAAACCAGTACTAGACAAAGAGTAGGTAGTGAATAAGATGAATTTGTAAACACATTTGTAATTTATATATGTCTTAATAGTATATATCTCTTTAAAGTTGGCTATAGCCAGGCGTGGTGGCACATGCTTGAAATCTCCCAACTTGGGAGGTGGAGACAGGAGGATCGTACAGGTTTAAAGCCAGCCTCACTGGCTTAAGAGACCCTGTTTCCAAATAAAATATAAAATAGGTCTGGAAGTGTAGCCCAGAGGTAGAAGGGTTCCATCACCAGTATCACCAAAATAAATAAATAGATAAATTAAATAATTAAATATAAAAATAAATAAAGTTGGCTATAAACAAATGACAATAAAAAATCGTATCTACCAATAATTTGGATGGTTTGATAGAGACTACTTAGAAAATTGTGCTAGACTGAGACCCAGGTCAATTAATTTTGTCCTCTAAGCTGTTGTAAATAAAATGTGACCTCATGATAATATCTCTGAACAAGCTTATTTTATTCATAATTCTATTTATGAAAAAATTAGCACTTATCTGGGCATAGTGATATTTGCCTGTGATCCCGGTACTCAGGAGGATAATACAGGAGAACTGTAGGTTCAAGGCCAGCCTCAGCAGCTTAGCAATACCCTCAGAAACTTAGTGAGATTCTGTTTCAAAATAAATAGAGCTGGGCATCTAGCTATAACTTAGAATGCTCCCGGGTTCAGTCCTGAATGCCAAAAGCAACAAACAAATAATCAAACAACAACAACAACAAAAACTAGCAGTTAAGTGGTGCCTAACAATTTGGTGCTGAGAAAGTGCATAAATATTTCTGAAAATATAATGAATTGGTGGAAGAGAATAATAGGATAAAACTCAATTTACCTCCCTATTTTCACTGAGAAACTGTTCTCATAGAAGTCTTATAATAAATTGTATATGGGAAAAAATTTTAAATGTAGAATTTGCTGAGAACATTATTTTAAACAAAAAAGTCAATAATTATGTCTCATCCATTTTAAGATAGAGAAAGGGGCGAATAGAAAGCGATGTTAAAAAAGAATATTTAGTCAGGCAAGGTGGTGTATGCTTGTAATTTCTGTACATGAGAGGCTGAGACAGAAGGATTGCAGGTTCAAGGACAGTCTCAGTAACTCTGAGAGACGCTCAGCAAGCTAGTAAGACCCTGTTTCAAAAACAAAATTTAAAAAGTTGCTGTGGTATAGCTTGCAGGTTGAACGCACCTGGGTTTTATCCCTAGTAACACACACACACACACACACACACACACACACACACACACACACACACACATACAGATATTTCATAAAAAGGCTATCTTTATAAAAAACAAAAACAAATATACCTAGAAAATCCAGGCCACATGTTTGTGAGAGAGCAAGGGTCTATCTCTTTTAGTAGAATTATTATGAGGAGGCTTCTATGAAAACAGTAGGAGAGAGTGAAAAGTTCAGAAAAAGGGTAAATGAAAAACATCTGAATTTACAATTCACTCACTTGTCATTGCTGCACAAAGACTTACATTGTTAGAATCCTTCATTGTTATGTGGGATATAGTTGGCTATTTGAAGGCACCAGTTTTAGCTCTTGGCATGTGTATTTTCCTTAAAACACTCATGTATTTCTTTGTTTCTATGGAGTCAGCATGAGCACACTGCTCCATGCAGTACCACTTTCCTAATTTTTTTTTTTTTTAACGAAGCCATCAGTCCACTAACTCAAGGCCTCCACAATCTCCAAGTAAAAAACAGGTCTTCTGTGGAAATGATTTTAACAAAAGTAGAAGATTGACCTATCTTTGCATGAAAAGATCACTAAGGCTTCCAAAGTTATCTTAACATTTGAGTATATAATTGATGAAAGTATGTCCAGATGATTTCACATTCACTCACATCGTAGTAATCACAGGCACATTGTGCCTCTTTGTCTAAGAACACTTATGCCTGTGTCGTGCTCTTCTCTTGGTTCAGTTAATCAGCATTAATGAAGGCAAAGTAGATACTGTGCAAGTAAATTGATTGGATTTTAGACATTCTAACAGGATGAATTCCGTTTAGATCCCTAGTGAAGACTAAGAACCTTAGTTGTTGTCGGGTTATGATCTCTATATAATTTACTCTTAAATAATATGTGATATAGAGAATAAGAACTATACAGCAAAGTAGCTATTTCAAAACTTAGTCTGAAATGATTTTGTACTAAACCATTAATATAAGTTATTTTTTATAATATGACTCTTTTTTTGAACTTAAGAAAAATTCTGATTAATTGGAGCCTTGGCAATGGGTTTCTGTTAATCAAAGTTTTACAGCATCTCCTTTTCCAAATTCACCTTTGATGTTAATTAGAAATTTAATTTTTAATTTTTTTACCTTTGTGACTAAAACTATCCTCTTTAGATATTGATGTACTTTGAATTTTGAAGACATGCCATTAAAATATCATAAGCTGCAAAATATTATTCCTGACATGGGAAATCTTAATGAAGAGAGAAAAACATCAAGTAATATATTGTAGTTATTAGCTTATAAATAGTTTAGCTATAAGCTATTTATAAGTTTAGTTATAAGCCAATTCTATCATAAGTAGAACAACATTTTAAATACTATTTTTGCTTAACTTGTTATAATTCATTATAAAAATTGTATTTTTATCATAATATTTTTCCTTTAGTACATTCTAAATTTCATTTTTGCTAAACTTGTTATAATTTATTACTTTCTACTTTTCATTGTAATAGTTTTGACTTTAGTAAATTTGCTAAAAATTTTTTCCAAATGTCATATTTTATTTATTTATTTATTTATTTATTTATTTATTTTCCTTTGGTGATAAGAATCACCAAGCATATTTTTATTTTTATTTTTTTATTTTTTATTTTTTTAATTAATTAATTTTTTAAATTGGTGCATTGTAGTCATATATCAATCACATTGGAGTACAAGACTTGAGAGGATATACAAGCACACATCATCCAATTAGCCCTCCTCCAGCCCCCATCCCATTCCCTCCCCCTCCCTCCATCCCACACTTCTTTGGTGATTTACTTTGATACATTTGTTTATGTACCTCCTGCGTTTTAAAGAGGCTCCGTCCTCCAGTATTACATACCCTCTGATTGGTCACATTAGTTGCTTCACTATAGAGTCCTTTCTATAGCTCAACCTCTTCCTGTTGCCCTTTTCCTCCTAGTTATTGCTGATTAAGAGAAGTGTCTGATTTATATTTTCTGCGATATTTCTCTGTGCATGCTGCGTTGCAAGTACCAATCCCACTCTTGATGGTCCCAGTAGTGGCCTGGCTACTCAGTGGACTGATCCAGACCTCGCTGGCTCAAGCAGTGGCCTTGCCTCATGGGAGGCCCCAGTTCTGGTCTCGCTGGCCCCTGCACCAGTCTAACCCCTAAGCTGGCTTCGGTCCTGGCCTTGGAGGCTGCAGGAGTGGCCTTGTCTCACGGCAGGCTCCGAAGCTGGCCGTTGACCCCAGTACCGGCCTAACCCCTTGACAGGATTCCAATCCCGGCCTTGGAGATCCCAGCACCAGCCTAGCCTCACGGCAGGCTCCAATGCCGGCCTCGTTGGCCCCAGCACTGGCCTAACCCCTCAGCAGGTTCCGTTCCCGGCCTAGGAGGCCCCAGCACTGGCCATGCCTCACGGCAGGCTCCGCTGCTGGCCTCGCCTCACGGCAGGCTCCGATGCCGGCCTCACTGGCCCCAGCACCGGTCTAACCCTTCAGCAGGCTGTTATCCTGGCCTCGGAGGCCCCAGTACCGGCCTAGCCTCATGGCAGGCTCCAATGCCGGCATTGTTGGCCCCAGCACCAGCCTAACCCCTCGGCAGGCTCCGATCCCGGCCTCGGAGGCCCCAGCACTGGTCATGCCTCAAGGCAGGCTCCGATGCCAGCCTCGCTGGCCCCAGCACCGGCCTAACCCCTCGGCAGGCTCTTATCCTGGCCTCAGAGGCCCCAGTACCGGCCTTGCCTCAAGGCAGGCTCCGATGCCGGCCTCGCTGGCCCCAGCACCGGCCTAACCCCTTGGCAGGCTCCGATCACGGATTTGGAGGCCCCAGTACCGGCCTTGTCTCAAGGCAGGCTCTGATGCCGGCCTCACTGGCCCCAGCACCAGCCTAACCCCTCGGCAGGCTCCGATCCTGGCCTCGGAGGCCCCAGTACCGGCCTTGCCTCAAGGCAGGCTCCGATGCCGGCCTCACTGGCCCCAGCACCGGCCTAAGCCCTCGGCAGGCTCCGATCCCAGCCTCAGAGGCCCCAGCACTGGTAATGCCTCAAGGCAGGCTCCGATGCCGGCCTCACCGGCCCCAGCACCGGCCTAACCCCTCGGCAGGCTCTTATCCTGGCCTTGGAGGCCCAAGTACCGGACTTGCCTCATGGCAGGCTCTGATGCCAGCCTCGCTGGCCCCAGCACCGGCCTAACCCCTCAGCAGGCTCCGGTCCCGTCCTCGGGGGCCCCAACACTGGCCTTGCCTCACGGCAGGCTCCGATGCCGGCCTCCCTGACCCCAGCACCGGCCTAACCCCTCAGCAAGTTCCGGACCCGACCTCAGAGGCCCTAGCACAAGCCTTGCATCATGGCAGGCTCCAATGCCGGCCTCGCTGGCCCCAGCATCGGTCTAACCCCTCTGCAGGTTCCAATCCCGGCCACGGAGGCCTCAGTAGTGGCCTTGCCTCACAGCAAGCTTTGATGTCGGCCACTGGCCCCGGCGCCCGCCTAACCCCTCAGCAGGTTCCGATCACTGTCTCTGTGGTTATTATTTCAAAGGTTCCAGTTGTAATGTATCAGATCTCTGCCTCCCCCGAATATTGGCCACTGGCATTGCCACTGCCTCCACCGTTTCAAATCCTTCCCAGGCTCTTTTTCCACTCTGAATGTTGTCCAGTGTTCCTAAGCATGCGTGATGGTAGCATTCGACATTTGGTGTAATTTCTTCAAAAAAATAAAGTTGGTAAGATCCGGTTTCTGCTTCTCCTGAATACAAGTCTCCACCACCATCGCGGAGAACTCTTTCAACACCGCATTTCTCCTTGGTCTCCGCTAAACTCTCTCCTTATATGTGATGTCTGAGATTCTTAACAATATAGAGAAATAGCAGTCCTCTTTCACGGCGAATTTTTCCATAAGTTCCAGTGCATTTAGATAAGTTTTGTCTGCATCTCCAGTGTCCTGGCATCCATAACGGCTTTCTTACCTCCTCTCCGATATTTTTCTTTATCTTTTTCTGTTCTGGGCCCGGTTTCTCCAGGGGTCTGGCGTGCTACTCGCAGTTCGGCCCGGGGCCCAGAGTCCTGCGACCCGGGCCCCATCTGGCGTGCCCAGCCCGCGACCCCCGCCCAGAACCCAGTGTCTTACTGGGTCCGGTTTCTCCAGGGGTCTGGCGTGCTACTCACAGTTTGGCCGGGGCCCAGAGTCCCGCGACCCGGGCCCCATCTGGCGTGCCCCGCCCGTGACCCCCGCCCAGAACCCAGTGTCTTACTGGGCCTGGTTTCTCCAGGGGTCTGGCGTGCTACTCGCAGTTTGGCCTGGGGCCCAGAGACCCGAAACCCGGGCCCCATCTGGCGTGCCCAGCCCGTGACCCCCGCCCAGAACCCAGCGTCTTACTGGGTCCGGTTTCTCCAGGGGTCTGGCGTGCTACGCCCAGTTTGGCTGGGGCCCAGAGTCCCGCGACCCGGGCCCCATCTCATATTTTATTTATTTTGAGAAGACTCATTTGAACTTCAGATACCAAACTATGAATATTAACTAATTAAAGAGAATATACATTATAAAGCAAATAAATTATTCTATCTCTTTTTCCTCTATTCATGTGTGTACTCTTTCAGATTTACGTTTTTGGTATTAGTTATTTAGAGAAAGTAAATTACTGATACAAGACCTAATTGGTGTTATATATTCTACTACAATAACAAACCTACTGGGACAATTTACTCACTCCTATAAAAATGATCACATTACCAAGTGGCATTGGCATAGCTTAATGAATTTGTTAGGGACTTTGTAAGAAGTTTTCTATGTGCAAGGCAGAATGGATTAAAATGTCACAATGTTTTACAGACTTTTAGGTTTGAATATCGAGCCATAAAATTTTAATTTTCCATGGTCACTGACTTTCTTTTTTCTTTAAGTCTATATTCAATGTCTCTGAGATTGGAGATACTTTATCTATTTGGTTGAGTATCTAAGAGCATTTTTTAGTTTCTGAAATTTTAAAAATTAATATAGTCTAGGGAGAGTAGCTCATGCCCATTATCCCAGTACTTACGAGGCACTTACGAGGCTGAGAGCCAGGCATGGTGGCTCACGCTTGTAATCCCCACACTTGGAAGGTGGAGACAGGAGGATCATGCTGGTTTGAAGCCAGCCTCGCTGGTTTAAGAGACCCTGTTTCCAAATAAAAATATAAAATAGGTCTGGGAGTGTAGCCTGGAGATAGAAGGGCTTCCAGAAACCCCAGTACCACCACCAAAAAAAAAAAAAAAAAAAAAAAAAGAGGCTGAGAAAGCAAGATTGCAGAGTGGAAACCATCACATGGTAACTGAGACTTAAAAAAAAAGTTACTGGGAGTATAGTTCAGAGGTAAATGGTTTTAATTCTCAGATTCATTCTCATTCATTCTCTCTCTCTCTCTCTCTCTCTCTCTCTCGCTCTCCATATATATGCATATATATTTATATATTAAATATATATATTTCCCCTACACACATACACACAAAACATTGATATATGTCTATGTTTGTTAATGATTATCCAATAGAGAAAGCCTTTAAACCATCCAAACCTGTTAGTGTTAGAGATGTTAGCCATCAAAACAGCACAGCTATTTTACCCCTTAGTGGGAATAAAGAACAAAAAACTTGTCAAGAAAAAAATAACATTACAGTGCTCTACCCTGGCAGTTTGAAATATGGTGCCTCTATTTAATTTTGATATCTAGATTGATTGGCTATTGTGAGTCATAATAAAATTATGACACCGCTTCTAGTTTAAGACATTGATCATCTACGCAAAGATTTAAAACCTAAAAAATTAAGGGTAACATTTCATGGAGAAATAAATATAATAAAATGAAATAAAGGCAAAATATAAGATAGAAGCAAAAATAATGATAGAAAAATTAGATTTATTTTCTTAATTCATTTTTAGAGGTTGAGCAGGAATAGGGTGGAGTATATAGAATTTCCTGAAATATATCTTAATAAAAATTATTTAGTATCATTAAGAAAATTTAAAAATAATTTTAATCTGAATGCCCCTGGGTTCTACCCCAATACTCACAAAAATAATCAAAATGAAATTAAAATTAAAAAATAAAAATAAAATGTATTTTTGCTAAGCATAATTTAGCTTAGGTGTTCTACAAATAATTTCAAATGTATAATTTATGCTTTGACTACTAAGTTGTTTCTATAAAAATTGACAAATCTTTATTTAACTGCATATGTAAAACACTCTCCTGACCAAAGCAAAATTATTATTTACTATGCTGATATTTCTTTCATGAAGTAAATATAGTAATCAAAATAAGAGATTTCAAAGGGTTCTTAAAGTTAGTAGGTTGTAGTATAAGTGTTAAAGGAGAGATTATATAAAGCTAAGAAGTAATGGGAAATTTTGTTATAAACTATCTCTTCACATTGTAAAATTGGGTATGGTGTTAATAATCAGGACAATAAACTTAATCTACACTAATAATTTCAAGAAATTTATTAAAAATAGTATGTCTTTCCAACTAAGGCTACTATATACAGCAAAGATTTCATTTAACATTGATGGAGAAATAAAAACTACTGCATAGTAACTGAAATTTATGACTACCAAGCCAGCATAGAGAAAACACTTAAATAAATCATAAAGAAGAGAAATGAAGTAAATTCCAGAACCAGAGAAGAGGCAAATTCCACCAGGTGGTCAATTAAGCAGAGAAAAATAATACTATATCAAACAGAATATAGAACAAAACATGACAGAAAACAAAATCATACTTCAATAATAACACAATGTGAAAGTACTTAACTCCCCAATAAAAAGAAAGACTGGCAATGTGGATTAGAAAGCATAAGCCAACCAAATGCTATTTGCAAGAAACTCACCTTACAGCCAAAGATATGTATACGCTAAAATTGAAAGGATGGAAAAATATATACTATGCAAATTGAGAATGTAAACAACCAGGAGTAGTAAGGCTGATATCTGACAAAATAGACTTTAAAGTAAAACACATCAAAAGAGACAAAGTGGGGCACTTCTGATTAATAAAAATTAAAATCCAGCAAGAAGATAACATTTTCACTTCAAATGTGGGTGTAATAACATTTCTAAAACAAACTCTTTTGGAAATATGGTCTAAAGTAGACACCAAAACAATAATATTGGGAGATTTTTACACACAATTTATGTGACTAGAAAAATCTTCAAGACAAAAGATGGGTAAAGACTCTTCAGACCTAAAGAAAACTATAAGCCAAATGGACTTAATAGACATACACAGAGTATTTCAACCATCAACAACTGAATACAAATTCTTCTCAGCTTCCCATTGAACCTTCTTCCCCACGCTTGGGAGGCTGAGACAGGAGAATCGTGCAGGTTCGAAGTCAGCCTCAGCTACTTAGTGAGGCTCTCAGCAACTTAGTGAGACCCTGTTTCCAAATAAAATATAAAAATAGGTCTGGGAGTATAGCCCGGAGGAAAGAAGCCTCTGTGTTCCATCCCCAGGACCACCAAAAAAAAAAAAAAAAAAGCCCACATCCTGGGCCACAAAACAAGCACCTCCAAATTCAAAAGATGTAATATAATTATCTGCATCATTTCGGATCACAGTGGAAGGAAAGTAGAAATCAACAACTGGAAGACCAAAATAAATTACATAAATACATGGTGACTGAATGATATACACTGGAATGAGGACTGGATCACAACTGAAAAGGGGAGAAATTAAAAAAAAAAGGATAGAATTAATGAAAACAGAGACACGATGTAAAAAAAAATCTATGGGGCACTTTGAAAGTGGTTTTAAGGAAAAAAAATGTATAGCGCTGAGTCCCTACATAAGAACAGAAAGTCACCAAATAAGCAGCCTAATGACAAACTTCAAAAACCTAGTAAAACAGCAATAGTCCAATACCAAAGCCAGCAGAAAGCAAGAAATAATTAAAAGCAGGGCAGAAATAAATGAAATAGAGAATAAAAAAATACAAAGAATAAACAAATAAAAAAGCCAATTCTTTGAAAAGATTAACAAGATTGACAGACCCAGAACCAAACTACCCAAAAGAAAGAGGAATCAACCCAAGTTATTAAAATCAGAAATAAAAAAGAAGACATTACCACAGATAGTGGGAAAATTTAGGGGATCATCAACACTATTTTGAAAATTTATATTTCAATAAACTGAAAAACATGGAAGAAATCAACAGATTCCTAAACACACACAACCTATCTAAATTGAGTCAAGAGGATACAGAGCTGGGCGTGATGGTGCACGCTTGTAATCCCAGCATTTGGGAGGCTGAGACAGGAGGATTGCAGTTCGTGAATGGTCTCTGCTACTTAGTGAGGCCCTTTGCAATTAAGTGAGACCCTGTTTCAAAAAATAAAGAATAAAAAACAGGTCTGAGGGTGTAGCTCGAAAGTAGAATGCCCCATGGGCTCCATCCCGAATACCACCAAAAAAAAAAAAAAAGAGGATATAGAAAACCTAAGGCAAATAGTAAGCCAAGAGATAGAAATAATGATAAAAATCTTGCCATTAAAGAAAAAGCCTGGGTGCAGATAAATTTCTAGCTGAATTCAACAAAACATTTACAGAAGAACAAAACCAAATATTTTACAATAGATGAAGTTCTTTCAAAGTCCCCTATGAGGCCAGTATCATCTTAATATCAAAACCAAATAAAGATAACTCAAAAAATTACAGAACAATATCATTGATGAACATAGATGCAAAAATTCTGAACAAAATACTAGCCGTGTGCATTCAAAACTACATCAAGAAAGTTTTACACCATGACCAAATTGATTTCATCCTAGGAAGGCAAGGTTTGTTTAACATAGGCAAATCAATACATGTTATTCACCACATAAATAGAACTAAGAACAAAAATCACATAATCATATCAATAGATTCTGAAAAAGCATTTGACAAAATCTAACACCCATTCATCTTAAAATAATTGCAGAAAATTAGAATAAGAGGAATATATCTCAACACCATTAAGGCAATTTACAATAAATCCAAAGCCAACATCATATTGAATGGGGAAAATCTTTAGGGATTCCCTCTAAAATCAGGAACCCAACGTGTGTCCTCATTATCACCACTCCTCTTCAATATAGTCTTGGAGACTCTTGGTCAGAGCAAGTAGACAGAAGAAAGATATCAAAGAATTTCAAATGGGAAAAGAAGATTCATAATTACCTTTGCATATGACATAATCCTATATCTAGAAGATTAAAAATTTAACCAAAAGACTGTCTGCATCCCTTTGAACCTCAGTATGATGTGTGATTTTAATGTGCGAATAAAGTGTTAAAAAATTACTAGATCTGATTAACAATTCTGCAAAGTAGCGGGATACAAAATCAACCTTAAAAAAAAAACCAAAAAAAAAAAAACACCTGTAGCTTTTTTATATGACAACCATAGATCCATAGAGAAAGAAACACAGAAAACAATTCTATTTAAAATAACTTTAAAACCAATAAACTACCTAGAAATAAACCTAACCAGGGAGGTAAAAGACCTTTAAAATGAAAAATTTAAAACACTATAAAGAGAAATTGAGGGATATCTTGGAAGATGAAAATATCTCCCTTGCTCTTGGATAAGCAAAGTGAATATCATCCAAATGGCCAGTCTATCTAAAGTAATATACGGAGTCAATGAAATCCCTATTAAAATATCATTGGCATTCTTCATAGACCTATAAAAAAACAGTCATACATTTTATATGGAGAAACAAAAGACTCAGAAGAGCCAAATAAATTCTCAGTAATAAGAACCATGCAGGGGGCATCACAATCTCTGACTTCGAATTATACTACAGAACTACAATAATTAAAACAGTGTGGTATTGGCACAAAAATAGGCACATAGACCCATGGTATAGAATAGAACATATAGGAGCAAATCCAAGTGCTGTGTGTGTATGTATGTCGTGGTCAAGGTGATTTACCACTATGATGTGAGAATATAATACACCAATAAAAGCACATATGTATGTATGTATATATATATATGTAAAAAATGGTCCTGAGGATATTGGCAAGGGAGATTTGGGCCAGGTCAAACCTGACCTCCATATTCTCACAAGGCCGGAGGCAGCTGTGAAGGCCTTGTCTTTGTTTTAGGGACAACCCCTTCATCTGAGATAAAATTGCTATCATGAAAGCAGTGGAGCATCCTAACACTATCCAGCTGTTCAAGGTCATAGAAACCAGCAACCTTGTCTACCTGATGACAGAGCGCACGCGCTTGGGCAGCTTAAGCACTATATCAGGGAGTCTATCTGGTAGCTTGGGGGAGAAGGTGTGGAGGGTGTTCTGAAGGTTATGAGTACAGTGTGCTATCTGCACAAGAGAGGCCTCCTGCACAGGGACCTGAAGCCACACAGCATCCTTCTGGACTTGGAAGGGAACATCAAAGTCATTGACTTTGAGCTGAGCTGCCCCTTTAAGTTAAGGCTGGGACAAGCTGACCACCGTCTGTGACACTACCAGCTATGAGGGCTGACCTATGGCCCATAGGTGAACCTCTAGAGCTTAGGGGCCATCGTCTACTTCATGCTTTTAGTTTGAGTCCTGTTCATCGGCACCACCTGGGAGCAGCTGCAAGAGAAGGCTGCAGGGAAGGTACTCGGTGCCCCCTCACATCACCATCCAGCCACAATTCATCATCAATTGTCTGCTGATTGTTAACCCTGAAGTAAGGGCTACCATTGATATAATCCTGGAACACTCATGGCTCAGACTGGGTAAGGAGCATCCACCTCCTAGAAACCTGCTGCCCAAACTCCTGAACTCTGCAGTCCTCAGAGTTATGTGCTGCCTTGGTTATAATCCATACCAGACCTGGCTGTTAGTGTGGAACAAGATATTTGAAAATGCAGTAGCAACATACCTGCTCATCCATCATGTGAGCCATGGAGCAGAGGCTCCTTCCAGGATGGGCCCAAGGTTTGGTGTGTTGCTCAGTCTCCATCTCCAACTGATCCTTCGGCTTTCCCTCTGCTGCCCAAGAGGAGAGCCAGCCGGCCAGCCAGCCTGACCTTGATGCCTTCCAGTTCCTGTCCTCTAGGAAGGACACACAGTTAAGGCAAAGGGAACAAGAGACACCCTGTCTGCCATTCCCCTAAGCTGCCCGCAGAAGAGGACCCCACTCCCAGTGCAGCTCCCACCTCCAGGCCAGCACCTTGAAACCTTATGGTGAGCCTGCCTCTCTGACCCACATTTCAGCAAAGGGTGGAGGCGAATCACCAGGATTGTTCCCCATATTATCCGTACCTGCTGCTGCTGTGTGCTGGCCCCCAGAGCCAACAGTCACCCCAGAGACAGGGGGGTAGAGGTGCTCTGACTTTAACAACAGAATTGCTCCAGAGAGACCAGGTGGATGAAACTAGCTCCCAGGATCCTAACTTCTGCCAGAGTGGACTCAGATGCAGTACAATGTGGGCCAACTGCCAACTGCCCGGGCTTCAAGAGGCCCCACCTGGGAGAAACCAGAGATTTTTTTTCCCAGGAAACTCCCCCTTTCCCTGAGATGATTCTTAATAAATTGTTTCTTATGAATTTTATGGTAAAAGTGAGATGCTTCTTAAAAAATACTGTGTCTTTGAAGACCTCACGGAAAGAATTTCGGGAAATGTTATGTCAGAAAAGTGCAATATTAAAGATATTAATTTCACCATTTAAAATACAGATCCTATTAAGATATTGATTTTAAAAGAATGAGTAGGAAGACATGTCTATTAAATATCTTTTTTTTTAACTTAGAAAACTTCTGAAATCAGGTTTAAATATTAACTCTAAAGTCAAGTATACCAAACAAACATTTTGGCTAGGAAGTCACTCAACCTATAATACCTGAACATTATCCATGGTTTTGTAGCAAAGGCTGCCCATCTTATCTTGGAGTAAATTTGAATAATAGTAAGCTGAATTGGTGGTCAGCTTTTAATAAAAAAGTATAAATGCATTCAAATATCCTAATACTGGTAATTTAATGAAATCATATAAATAGTTCAATATATGAGTAATCTTTAACTATTCATCTATCTCCTCATGATGAAAAATGTCCTAGTTTACAAGGGGCCAAGAAGAGGAACATAAATTTTTAATTTGCCTTGATTCACAGAATATTAATTTTCATTTTAAAGACATTCAAAGTTTTGAGCAAAATAACATTTAACACCACCCCAGTGCCAGTGTTCCAGCTGTATGTGCATTCTAGACAGATGGGGGGTGTGTCCAGAGTGCTTAATGTTCAGCTGTTCACCACAGCCCCACTGCCAAAGTGAAGGGTCATCAGACACACCCCACTCCTCTGCACCATTTGCTGAAATACGTGAGAAGGGAATGATACCATGTTTGTATTCAATGTTAGAAAAAAGATAAAAATAAAATCTTCCTTTTTGGAATCAATATTTATGAACTGCATTGAGGTTTAACCTAAAAGTTTTCATTTGAGAGCTTAAAAAAAATTGCACCTCCCTATAAGCACAGAATTGGTCACTAATTTATTTTTAAAGGAATTAATACTATTAGTTGTTATTTATGTTTTATATATTTGAATCAATCATTAATGCATTATTCTTATTCAGAAAAATGTATAGATATATTCAAATTTAAGTCGTCTCTTCCTCTATATCACTTGCTTCTAAGATGCGCAGCTTTACTTTTTAGGCTTATATAATATCTTCAGAAAACCAACTTGAAGTAACAATATATCATAAACATCACCTGGGACATTCTTTGTGGCACTAAAAAGTGGGTTATAATTTGCCCCATTCCTGAAAATGACTTTCTGGAATAGTATCCATAGCAACCCACCTCATCACATTGTTATGACCTCAATTTCAGCTTTCTGAAAGATGCTGTGTCTAATTAGAATCTGGTTTTGGCATCTAGGTTCAATTAACACATTGTTGTACCAGATTTTAATGTCCTGGTAGGAAAATGTTCACTTTTGACTTTCAATCAACACTTTCAGAAAGATCTAAGTCAACCATGATATTTAATTTTATTTTTCTGTTTCCTTCTCTTCCAAAAATAAAAGACATATGAATTTTGAAGACTAGAATAAGAGTAGGCCTAACTGAACTCAGAAAACAAAAGAATAAAACTATTTTTAATATTTCTCATAAATATGTAAATGGAAGAGAGACCCTTGAAATATATTTCTTATAAAAAATAATCGTTTTATATTATGATATTAATATTAAAAACATTCTATTTCACCAAATAGGATATTCATTACATTATTTAAATAGAGCCATTGAAACATGTAGTTCAATACAAAGTTTATGTTCTAGAGTTAGAAAATACAAAGTATGCAATTCTTTTAATAAATGAAGAAGAGGTAGAGAAAAAATGAACAAGTTACTTTTGTAAAGTTTTAAAATTGGGACTGTTCAATGTTTTATTTAACTCTCTAAACCACAAAGTGACTCAGACTGGAGTAATTGGAAGGAATCAGAGTCCTGTTGATATTCCTCTTGTGTTTCTGAGTTGTGATTCAGACTAATGTATTACTCATATAGTAAGATGAACAATTAACAGGGACATAAAAAGTGTGTATTGATACAGTATGTATTAAGCAAATCAGTGAAAAACATGTAATACAATTGTAGAATTAATCTAGTAAAGATATCTTATAAAAGGACATCTTTTAGATAAATATTAGGTTCTAGATAAACACTTTATTTTTAATATTACTATAAAAATATTCTACTGTTTTTCTTGATTTTGTTTTTTTTTTAAATAAAAATACTCTTTTACAAGTCTTTGTACAAAGATCAACTTGGATTTGCAAATATGGCAAAAATTCTTCAAGGTTATTTTCTACCCATCTACAACACACTGGTTTCTGTTTCATCCAAACTTTCTTGGTTGCAACTGACATGTAATTGAGTATTTGGCTATCAGTGCACATACTGGGCTTAGTGATGTGTGCGTGATCCTTTCAGTATACTTGAGATAAAGTGTAATTTTTCTGGGCTCAGATTCATTGCTTTTAGAGTAGAATACCTGGGGTGGGGAACAGTCAGGGCATTCATGGGTTTTGAAAAAAAGTTGTTGAAAACTAAATTAAGCAGAAACACTAGTGCCCCCCCCCCAATTTCATGTGTTTCTTAAGGCCTGTGTAGATAGCTACTATTTTCTATTGTTAACATTTATTGGCTATATTTTAAAGTATGTTACTGCTACTTGTTATATTTTGGAGAAATGATTTTTGGATTTAGAGTAGGTGACACTGAAAAGAAATACTGTTATAGTTTGAAGTTGAATGAAATATTCACATAAATCACTCTTTTAAATTATTTTCATTGATAGAAAGACAGGGTTTGCTATTAAACAATGATAAACAGAACAAGTGTGTATGTGTGTGTGCTTATTCTTTTGTGTGTGCTTGTGTGTGTGCATGCATGTGAGAAAATGCTTATAAATAGCTTCTCTTGCTGAGTCATTAAATATCACTATTTTCATTTAATTCTCTGTTGTCAAGATGATTCAAACCTCTTTATTTTATAATATCTACCCTTTGTACTTTTAAGGATGGAAACATTGAAATTTATTATCTTAATGAGCACATTCTCTATGATCCATATTTTTGGAAGAAGTGATATAAACAAGAAAGCTAGTGATTAGATTGTTTTACCACTGAGATGGGCTGTGCTTTATTCATGTTGAATCATATGTTGAAATCCCATTACACTTTTGTGTTTTCCTGGGTTAAGTTGTTGTTTCAGAGGACCTCATGCATCTTTACAGCTGGAGTTCATTCAGATCAGTACCCGATTTTGCTCTCTTTTACTTTTTTCTGGTAATTTTCTCCTGTTTTTTATTTATACTTCACATTTTGCTGTGGTGTGAAACTACTTGTGCAGGTTTACTTCTCCAGCTCCCATCAAATGGTTGGATAAAAGTGGCTATTATTCCATTCTCCTGTGAAAATTACCTGCCATTTAGTTCTTATTCTCTATTTATCTCCGCTACCTTCTTTGCTGGCAGGTGATGACCAACAATAGGAGAAAGAGCCTTTTTTCCCCTACTGCCTTTTTCCATCAACACAAGGAAACCACTGCAGTATAACATTCCTGGTTTTTATTTCTACCTCTCATTGTTCATATTTTCCAAAGTTATATGTCCCTCTTTATGTACAGTCCTTTTCTTGCTACTCACAATTTAGGTAAAAAATACTTCGATTCTACGTGTATTGGAACTTACAGCACTATAACCTGAAGTCAATGTAGCTGTTAAATTCATTGTAAATTTCAATTGCATGAGCAGTAATAACACACTATTTTGCTTTTATTCCTTATACAGCTCCCATTGAACATAGCTTCTGTCTTCAAGAATACAAAGATCATTTCTTATTTTCCTTTAAATTTTCTGTACTGGTTAAGCCTAAAACATATAGCCCTTAAGTCATTTTCATACAAATGATTGGTGAGAATAAAACAGCTTGAATGGTAAAGGGTTTTCTATATTGTCTTCAATTTCTCATCCCTGTGTAACTTTTGTTCTCTTTAAAATAATCACTACCATTTTATAATGTTAAGTGGAAAGGAAAATATCTATTTCATGCTCTAATTTTTTGCCTGTATTACTATTCTGGAATAAGCTTAATTTTCTTCCTCATCTACAAGAGTACCAGAAAATGAATACGAATACCCTGATCCCAGTCTTTTTTTTTTTTTTTTTTTTTTTGCTGTAGGTGTGATACAAGTATGACATTGGGGCTAGACAAAGACTGGGGTCAAAAAAGAGATAAAGTAGAAAAATTATTAAAGACACTGGCCCTAAAACAAAATTTTACTCTATGTCAAATTCATATATTTTTATGAAAACTTTTATACTTGTTATGATTGAATTTAATTAATCACCCACAGGTCAGGGCAAAGAATTGGTTTCAGCTACTTTATGTGATCTAGTGCATGCTTTAATTTGGCATTTTGGTTCTTTTTCTAAGTACTGAATAAGCTTGTGAAAAAATAGTATTTACTAAACTTTCTCTTGGAGCGATGAAATGATCTTATTTTTCTGGGTGATTACATTTGTAATTACTATCAAGCCTCTAAAATTGCCCTCAGTTTCTCCAGTGTATAAATAAGATACTTAGGTGTACTTTGTACAATTAAGTACAATACATTTCACAAAAGTACCTGAATATTGTATTCTTTTTAATTCTCCTTTAGCTTTGCCTTTTTATTTTTTTATTTTTGCTCTTGTTTTATTTACTGTTTTCCCATGTAAGACTTCCTTCCTATTCTTAATTCACTTATTCTTTCTTTCCTTCCATCATTCCTTTTTCCCTTTCTTCTCTTTTCTCCCTCTTCTTTATATTTTATTGTGCATTGATTTCTTCTGCTTTTTTATTATAGTATATATGCCCAGAGATACATAAAATTATATATATATATTTTTTCAGCATCAGAAGAATGAAATTATTATTACATTTATCTATAAATACCCAGCAACCTCCTAATTTGATTGTTTTAATGAAGGAAATAATTTTTGAACAAAGCTCAAATATAAACCCTACAGATAAATTATTTTTATTTTTTATTTTTTATTTTCTAAAGATGTTACATTAAAACAAATGTGCCCAAGTGTATAGAAGAATTTATCATAACATTAATACATGTCTCAAATTACAAATAACAAATCTAGTCAATAACTTCTAATTAGTATGATTACATTGGATTAAATCTAAGAAAACTGTAATTATATTATGGGTGCAATGAAAGCTTTTGCAGTACCACAGCCTTTCGATGTTTTTATTAGGATTCATTCAGTAATCTTCCAGCTGTAATATGCAACCATCTATGAAATTTAGTGATTCTTCCCTAATGCAAACTAATTAGAATGGGAGTTAAAAAGTAATTTTAAAAATTAAAATAATACATTATATCTATGAGCTATCCACAACTATATAGGCTAACAAACTTGCCAAATTAAATTCTTAACCTGTTTGAAGGATGTTTAGAAGGAGTAGTTGTTGATGTTGCAAGAAGAAATTTTAGAGAAGGCAGAGCTTGGGTAAAGGAGCAGGCAAGTGAAGCTCTGGGCTTCATGAAGAATGCTGAGGTGGGCAACACGGCCTCTTGCTTTGTCTCTGCTTCCAGTCTCTGTGTTTCTTCATGATTACTAGGTGAGATGAGTCTTGACATCCAGTCCCCCTTCTGAATGCTATATGCTGAGTCATAGATGCGTGGAGTAGAGTATATAAAATGATAAACCAATTATTTGAAATGAAGAACAGATTCCTCATTTGCAGTGTCCTGGATCCCACCGAAGCATAGAATTCACAGGAGAAACAGAATACTGATACCAGAATTAGAGAATGTCTGATCCATCTCCTTGACTTGATAAATAAGAAAAATCAGACATAGAGTCACGTGATTTGACAAAGTTGGTTAATATCATCTCTCCTATTTCAACTAGGGATTTCGACACAGTTGGAATTTTTTTTCTGTTTTGCTACCTACATTAAAATTATTTGATAAATGCTAGAAGCAGTGAAAGAGATATGTAATCCTAATTCTTCGCAGGATGAGACAGGAGGCTTCCAGTCTCAAGGCCAGTGCACAGTAACTTAGAACATATTTTAAAATAAAAAATGAAATAAGCTTGGCGTGGTGGCGCACACTTGTAATCCCGGCGCTTGGGAGCCGGAGACAGGAGGATCGCGCTGTTCGGAGCCAGCCTCGCTGGCTTGAGACCCTGTTTCCAAATAAAAAAATATAAAATAGGTTTGGGAGTGTAGCCCGGAGGTAGAAGGGCTTCCAGTAACCCCAGTACCACAAATAAATAAATAAATAAATAAATAAATAAATAAATAAATAAATAAATAATAAATGAAAATAGAGCAGGGGCAAGGGGAAGCTCAGAGATAGAACACACCTGAGTTCAACTTACAGTAAAGCCAAAAATTATTTAATAACTAATAATTTAATTTAACCTGTTTAAAAATGATCAAGGTTCTAAGTTTTGAATCTTCATATGATCCAATGTATTGCATCTTATAATAATTTGGATTTAGAATACCTCCCTATCCCTCACTGAAACAAGATAGCAATGTTTGGACTTGGTAGCTAAGGAGGGGTCCTGGGGATGTGGTTTGGGAGGATATATGGTTTTTTACTCCCCTTACTTTGTTTTGTCTCTTCTTCCAGCCTCTGTGCTATGAGAATAAAGTCCTTTCATTCTCCCTCTCTCTCTGATGCCTGCCACCATGCCCCAAACTCTGAAAAGCCATTCTCCTGTGGACTGAACATCTAAATCTCCAAAAACTGTGAGCAAACAAATCTGCATTTCTAAAAGCTGTGTGTGGTCAGACTTACTGAATCACAGCAATGTTAATGTTGCTGAGACACATATTCCCTTTTCTATTTTGCTTATAATAAAATTCAAATAAACCATCAACTCTAGCAAAATCAAAAGCATAATGGCGGTCCAACTTCCTTGAATTTATCTCTGTTAAATTAGGTGTTAACTCCATATTATGCTTTCAGTAATTAACTAAAAATGATCATGAACAATCTGACTCATTTGGTTAAAAAAATATAGTTGCATTTCAAGTGATAAAAATATACCTTTTAATATGGTCAGTATTTCATGATAATTTCTGATTTTCTTCTTCTTCCCATACCTTTTCCATCACCAGCTCTATTTAACATAAACACATGTGTTTGATCCTTGGCAGTCCCTACTCTGAACACCTCATCTGACTTAATATGTCTAGTTACTTCAGGGAAACAATTTCCCAGATCTATCTTTAGACCCTTGGACTCTATCTGGGTACTTACTATACTAGGTATCAAGATATATTTTGTCATTGCTTTTAAGAAGATGTTAAATATTAGTTATACTTCACAAAGATTATTTCTCTCTAGTGTAAAAGATACTATTTTTGATATTTGGACAGAGACATCCAGCTTTAAAAGTATCAGATACCAAAGGAAGTCTTGAGAAAGACAAGAACTCAATTTTTTTGTGAGTGGTGTTGGGGATGAAATCCAGGGGCCTATACCTCTGAGCTACACTCCCAGACCTATTTTATATTTTGTTTTGGAAACATGGTCTCACTAAATTGCTGAGAGCTTCAGTAAGTAGCTGAGGCTGGCTTCAAACCTGTGCGATCCTCCTGTCTTAGCCTCACAAGTACTGGGATTACAAGCATGTGCCACCACGCCCAGCAAGAACTCAGATTTTAAAAGGACTGGCTAAGAACAAATTGAATTTGTCTTAACAATGCCTGAAGCAAGACATTCAAAACTAAGCAGCTGGGCATGATGGCACATGCTTATAAACCCAGCATTCGGAAGGCTGAGACTGCAGGATTACAGTTCAGGGACAGCCTCAGCTACTTAGTGAGGCCCTTTGCAACTCAGTAAGACCCTATTTCAAAATAAAGAATGAAAGTAGGGCTAGGGTTGTAGCTCGGAGATAGAATGCCCCTAGGTTCCATCCATCCCCAGTACTTAAAAAAAAAAAAAAAAAAAAAAAAAAAAAACTAAGCCTCATTTGTATGGGTAAAATAAATCCACAGAAATAATATATGGAACATTCACCAGCAGTTTCTTAGAGGTGAGCTATTGCCATGTGCGAATCCCTATTTTCACCAAAGAGAAAAGAAAAAAGGGTGCTGCTTCCTTCATCTCAAGCATTGATAACAATGGATTCAACAGAATACTATAGAAATTTGGAGATGCCTCTGTACTTCAGCACACCATGAATTTGCTCCGGACTCACCTGAAGATGGGAAGAAATGTGGCTCTAATGGGAAGTAACTGCTCTCCCAATAAAGGTTGGACAAGGATTACTGAGACTTTTTCCTATGATTCTCTGTGGGAGAAAAATGGTCTAGTGCTCTATTAAATGCTGAACCTGGAGATCTGACTGAAGAGAAGTCTTAGGCAGATAGATTATAATGCTGAGTAGATTGACACACAGGTTAGGACTTATTTGTTTTGATGATTCGGTCTTTATTTCCTTCCATTTGAATATATGCATGACCCATGGACTTAAGATGACTATAAATATAAATATATATTACTGGGTTTCCTGGAAGCCCTTCTACCTCCGGGCTACACTCCCAGACCTATTTTATACTTTTTTAAAATTTGGAAACAGGGTCTCTTAAACCAATGAGGCTGGCTTCGAGCCTGCGTGATCCTCCTGTCTCTGCCTCCCAAGCGCGGGGATTACAAGTGTGTGCCACCACACCCAGCTAAGATGACTATATTTTAAAATATCCAATATTGAAAGTTAACTGAGGTAACAAGAACTATTTGAAAGGCAGGTACATATTCTTCTAATAGTTTCCAAAAGTAATGCAACCCAACTCCTCAAAAAGTTAGAGCACATTACTTATACATTCTTTAGTTTACAATGTGTATGGTACATATTTAAACATTTTATATATTTGTACACATGGCTGCATGCCTATATTCAGGGAGAGAAGCAAGAGGGTGAGATAGTGAGAGAGAAATAATAGTTTATTCTCTAATGAAGATAAGAATCTCTAAACTTAAATTTCTAGTATTTTATGCCACAAATTATTGATCACCAGAAAAATATTGATAAAAATAGATTTCATTTGTAATATTTATTAAAGTCTTTTACAACACCTAAACCATTATTTCAGATACTGCTTTTGACATTTATTAAAATACTTTTCCAGGCTTTACACATATTAGAGGTGTTTTTTTTTTTTTTGGGTGGTGGTAACTGGGGTACCTGGAAGCCCTTCTACCTCCAGGCTACACTCCCAGACCTATTTTTACATTTTTATTTGGAAACAGGGTCTCCTAAGCCAGCGCATGTGGCTGGCTTCGAACCTGCACGATCCTCCTGTCTCTGCCTCCCCAGCGCGGGGATTACAAGCGTGCGCCACCACGCCTGGCCATATTAGAGCTTTTTAATTCACTAATACAGCAAAAGAAAAAATATCTAGATTTTATATAAGTAGATGGGGAAAGAGTCCAACTACATGGTTTTAAACTCAGTGTTTATATAACTGAGAAAAATAGTTTTGAAAATGTAAACTATTTATTATGCCTTGGAAAGGAACTAATACAGAAATTATTTGCTTAACATAGTTTGTTAAAACTTATACTCAAATAGCCAAATTTTTATCTTTATGGAAACATTAAGATACATTACATGGAATTCTATTGTTTAAGTAGGAATTCACTAAACAAAAATAGGAAACATATATATATATATATATATATATATCACACAGATATATATATCTGTATATATACATATATATGTATATATACATATATACATATACATATATATACATATACATACATACATATATATATATATATATATATATATATATATATATGGATTTGTGCCTGATATAACTACCAGATTAATTATGGCTAAAATATTCTCAGCAATACCTTGTAAACATTGCTATTACCTGTCTATTTTAAATAAAAATTAAAATAGAACCCTCTTTTAGAACATTAATATTTACACCGCTGTATCATACCTCTACTGGGTGATTCTTCTCACTTCTGTTTTTATGCTGTAACAAGGTGCTTAAAAACATACAAATTAATTTTATTATTCTAAATTACTTTTAATAGAAAATACAACTCATATTTAAAAGGGATAGTACGTTAGTATATAAAATAAAATAATAGAAAATGGAAGATTGAATTAGAGGACTATTTTTCAGAGTTTTTGTTTTTATTTTCCCCTTTTGCTCTCTATATCCTGACATATACTCTGGGTCTTCAGTCAATGAAGCTTAGAAGGGATTTCTTAGATGAAAAAGAGATCTACGCATTAGCTTTAATTTTATCTCTAGTGCTCACTGATCCTCAGAACAAATATTAACTCCTCTGGAGAAACCAACCATATGAAAAGAAAGTCCTTCTAAATTATATTATGCACTCACAGGATTTTTAATAAGGCTTTGTGAAAAATTAGGAACACATCACATTTGAGAATGATAGACATACTTAGACGAGTCTACTTGGAGACTTGGGAATTTCTCATTTTATAGTTGTTCATATTTTAATTACTGCTTCTGTATCACATACATTTAAATTTGATGCAAAAATCACATTTATAGGGCAGCATGGATGCTGTGCAAGTATTTTGCTATAACTATTTTCTGGCATCAAATTACAAAACAAAATAAAACAACTATTTGGCATTCTGCCTTCATAGGATATAAATATTTAGTGAAAATCTTCACACATACAATCACACACACGCACACGCACACAATGTGACACAGCAATATTGAGATCATAAAAAGTATTTTGTAGCTGGGCATAGTGGTACCTGCCTCGATGATTCAAGGCCAGCCTCAGCAACTTAACCATGTTCTTAGAAATATAGTGAGACCCTGTTTCAAAATAAAAAATTAAAAGGATTAGGAGTGTAGTTCAGAGGTAGAATAACCCTGAGTTTAATCTCCAGTAACACACAAAAAAACATGTTTTGTATCCACTTTCAGACAAAATTCGTACTATTTTATAAAATTGCCATATGCAACAGATCGAGAATGTTTGAACTCTGAACTTTTGTAATCCTATTGCTTGACTTTCATGTCACAGACTTCTGACACAACCTAACTTGAAAACAATGAGATGAGGATGAAGGACCTAAATCGTGTGTTTATCTCATATTAGAGTTTTGGAAATGATCAGATATTTGGTGTTTATTTTAAATTATTAGAGGTGACCAAATATTTTCACAATGGTGTTATTTTTTCATTAGACTGGACTGTTTTCTAAGTAGTTCTCTGTCAATAGAGCTCATCTTGAAGACAAGAAGGTGAGAAGATGTGCACAATCCACAGTCTCAGATTCATGGAATTGGCAGTGGGCTTGTATCTGACAGTTTTAACCCAACTTGTTGCTTGGGGCATGAAAATGCTGCTTGGACATATAGGAGCTGGTTGACAGGTAGAGAAAGCATCTTGAAGTTTCACGAATATTGACTTTCACTGTGGCTGTTTTGACATGATGTAGGTAATTCCACTTTCAATATATTCATCATGCTGTTCTTTTCTTTTTTGTGATCTTTAGATCTTTGAGAAATCAAAACTAAACTAAATTGTGTAGAATACTAGTTATAATCTCTTTTATTTATTCAATATTAAATTTTTATTCCAAAAAATGTCCATACTCAAGTTGAGAGCTCTAATGACCTTGACCAACATCAACTGGAAGATTCACACAAAGCCAAAAGAAAATGGATTATATCTATTTATGCTAACAGAAAGAACAATCTGATGGGTTCATTGAGAGCTGAAACCTAATGTAATGATTTTAACTGAATTTCTTATTTTTCCATTTCTCAGTGATTTATCAGTATTATCTGTGGTTACATGCACCATTTGAAATATTAGAAAATGTATATATGGTGCCCAAATTAGCAGAAACATACGGTCATTTTCAAATCTAAATCCTTTCTCTCCATTTCTTATGTATGTACTTTTTATATGCTTATAAATTATTATGATACTATTATAAATGATCCTTGAATATTACAGTTTAAGAATGTAGATAAAGTAATAAAAGTACATTCATTATCAAACACAAATGTAAATTCAATATTATTACTCTTCAGAATTTTGGTTTGATCTGACATATTTAATATCATAACTATTTATTATAAAAAGTACCTAAGGCCTATCTGTTTTGTAGGAAAAAGAAACAAGCAAAGATAGTTTATAAAGATAGATAATACAAGGAAAAAAAGGAAGGAAACAAGATGACATTCAGTAAGAAGGGTAATAGACCATTAATTTTCTTGTTAATTAAAAATTTCATAATAATGTTGCAGAGTTACTGGAATTGAAATGTCATATTATCTTGTTGATTTCATACTTTGCTACTTAATAAGTATATTTATGAGTTATATTTTTCTTGTGAAGTGAAGAGAGAAGAATTTATTGGCACGTTGTTCTAAACCAATATAGAATTGAAACTTATCTGGAAAACATTTAATTCTTTATTAATTATTTTATTAGAAAATAGATTGCCTTACTTGGGCATGGTGGTACACACCTAGTACTTGGGAGGCTGAGATAGGAGAATCGCAGGTGCACATCAGCCTCAACAACTTAGTAAGACCTTGTTTCAAAATAAAAAATAGAATAGGGCTGAGGGTGCGGTTCAGATGTAGAATGTCTGTGTTCAAGCCCAGTACCACAAAGAAAAAAAGGAAAGAAAAAGAAAAAAATAGATTGCCTTCAAAATATTTCTTGTGTTATTTTTTTGGCATGTGTGTGTGAGTGTGTGTTGCTCTGTTTGTTTTCAATTCTGTTGTTTATAATAGATAGATTTTTCTCTGGAAAGTGAAAAGACATTAAAGGCATTTTGATAAAAGATTATTTTGATGTCATCTTAAAAACTTATTCATTTGATTCAGAACAAAATTTGTCACAGTGACAGTTTTGTCAAAGGAGTGTTACTGATTGTGTGTTAATAAAGTAGATTGGTAGAATCTGCAATTTGGACATATCGTCTAGTAACATACTAATATTCTTTAAATAATATACCTCATGTGTCAGCTTAAACATGATTTAAGGAAAATAATTGTGTGATATGAAGCACTAAAAGAAGATGGGAGGTAAAACTGTTGCTTCGTGCCCTGGCAAATTCTCCTGACTGAGATACCTGTGGTATCTTTCCTACATTGAATCTCCTGGCAAATTTTCTTGTTTGAGGGAATTTTATCGCTATACTTTCTAGATAGGATGAGATTTATTTAGCAACATTTATTATTATAGTGTCTGTATGTGTCTATAACTCTGAGAAAAGAAACAAATAAATTAACCAAACCCGATTTGACCCATACTCTTAAAGCTGTTATCAGAACATTTTTATTGCCACTAGGGGGCAATTTTATATTAGACATTTTATTTTCTCCACCCCACTAAAGAAACCTCAGAGGTGCCAGCCTTGAATTATTGACAAAAGTGAGTTTTGAAGGCATCCAGTCTGATGTCTGTTGTCAGTGTCAGCCTTAAACCTATTTCAGTTATAGACAGGTTTTTAGAGCCAACTGAGATGGGGAAGCTAGTACCTGTTGAAACTTTCTAGAATGAGATTGTCTTCTAAGAGGGAGATGATAATTGTGTCAAGAAAGAAGGGGACTTAGTCAAAGCAAAGCCTTTTGGAGGAGGCTTTGTTTGAATTATTCTGAGCCATGCTTAGATTTTTGAAGCCCTTAATTCAGCTTCAAGAAAAGGCCTAAGGGTATACTGGTGGTAATATATAATTTTTTGTGATACTATTTGATCCACTTGTCTGATTACAACATAGTTTTATGATTCTGTTTTTTGAACAATAACAACATCTCAGTAGGCTCTATACAATTTTAACTAAAGAGAAGAAAGTTTCATGATTTTAAGTACTACTTTATTATGAATCAAAATACTTTCGTAAACCCAAGGAGGGTGTTCAGCCTACATCTGTATTTGATTGGCTTTGCTAACAGCAGGGCTGTGGTATCTTCCTTGAGTTAAAACCCTCCCTTCTCAAGGCCATTGTTTATCCTGGCTAGGCCTTAAGAGGCCCCTTTAGACTTAGATCATAGAATCTCACCACTATTATCAAAGTCTCACTACCAGTTGCTAATTCCTCATTTCATGGATACACAGCTACAGTAACAGGGGATCAAAAGCCTTTTTTATAAAAAGACAAAGAAGGAAGATTCATATGCAGCATGTACTCACATGCATCCACATAAATTCATGTAGGAATGAAAATGAAGGGAAGCTACAGACTTATGAATCCTGTGTACCTTCAGTAACAACATAATAAAAGAGTTTCAGTCAATTTTCTCTATTTTAAGTGGTAAAACAAGATAAAATCAGCTCATCGTATCACTTTTGTTTTAATATAATTATCTTGTGTTTTGCTGCTGTCCAAAATTTTGCTCTCCTAACTCAAAAATAATTATGTATGGAGCTAGTACAATCTGACAGTTTTGTTCCTGTTTATATAACCAAGCAAAATTGATAGCTAAAGCAATTCTAGATTTTAGTAATTTATCATAATTTACATGTTGTTGATTGCCAAAAAAACTCGGATTGACTGATTGGTCATAGGTAAATTTTGGTATAGATATCGATTAATAGGCTGATAGATTAATGCATTGCTTATTACAAAAATAATTATGGAATGCATGATTGAATTTTGGTTTTGGTGGGTTATTTTTAGAGAAAATTACAATTGAAACATGCTTGTTCAAGAAGGATACTTTAAACACAAAGAATAATGTTCTCTGGGAAAAGCAATCTGGTAAATCTTTGGCTGGCATTTGCTTATCAGTGTATTAGAAAACATTTGTCTTGGATTGCAGGAGGCTGGAGAATCTGTCAATTACTTTTGTTGACACAAAATCACTTGTAGTTGAATCAATGTGACTAATTTTTTTTTTTTTTTTTTTGGTGATACTGGGGTTCCTGGAAGCCCTTATATGCCCAAGCTACACTCCCAGACCATATACATACATACATATATATATATATATACATATATATACATATATACACACACACACACACACACACACACACACACACACACACATATATATATATATATATATATATATATATGTTTTATTTGGAAACAGGGTCTCATAAGCCAGCGGGGCTGGCTCGGAACCAGCGCGATCCTCCTGTCTCTGCCTCCCAAGTGTGGGGATTACAAGCGCGCTCCACCACGCCTGGCTAATGTGACTAAATTTGACTCTTCTAAATAAAGTGTCTTCCTAAGAGTAGAGAACAAATTAATGCGTCGCTGATCACAAATGCAATGTATACCAATTAATAAATATTAAAAAGTAAATGAACCAGGTGTGGTGGCGCACGCTTGTAAGCCCCGCGCTTGGGAGGTGGAGACAGGAGGCCCGCGCAGGTTCGAAGCCAGCCTTGCTGGTTTAAGAGACACTGTTTCCAAATAAAAAATATGTTAAAATAGGTCTGGGAGTGTACCCCGGAGGTAGAAGGGTTTCCAGGAACCCCAGTACCACAATAAATAAATAAATAAACAAATAAATAAATAAATGAATAAATGAATGTAGCAAGGGGAAAAAGTAGCAAGATGTCACTATTTATTAGAAACTATCTACCATTATGCATTAATTTCTTTTATGCATGTAGTATGTATTACTATGATTTTTAAACTAACATATTCAATGTATAATTGTATTACAGATTAAAAATATTTCCTGTAGGAAATTAAAGTAACAATTTAATTCACTATAGACTATATTTCATTAGACCATAGTATATTTGTAAAATACCAGAAAATTATCAGAAAGGTTAAATAAAAATTATACATGTTAAAGACTTTGTAAACTAAAATACTGTGTGATCTTATTACTAAACATATTTAGAAAGAATTTATTGATATAACAGTGTGAGAATTTTAATGGAGAATTATCAATTCTCCGAGATATATACAATAACATTTAAAAATTTTAATGGAACCTAGAGTTTGTGCTATTTAAAAATAATTCTTAAGTTTGTGGATTGAAAGTCATATAAGATTAAGTAGGAACAAAAACAGTAAATAAATGAACAGCTCACATTTCCACCAGCATCTGCCAAAAGTCTGGAATATAAGTTAAGACCTTAGCAAAGAGACATGGTTAAAATAGAGATATAGAGGTTTGATAATGATTCTATAAGAAAGTGGTTACTCATAAACCTGCCAATTATCAATCTGTTAGATACATAAAGGCAACAGTCTATTTTGAAGAGATGGAGAGTGAAAGTATTTGTTCTTTCTTACATGATTGTCTGGACCTGTGAAAATTCATTTAAGAGAACTGTAGTACAGACCCTTTTCTAGGGTGATTATTTGTGCTAACTAGATGTTTGTCTGTATGATGGTTTTTAGAGTTGTTAAAAGAAAAACACGGCAGTTAAACATACCCATAAATCAGAGAAGAAAGCAAGTAGGAAATATTAGATTGCACACCAGCTATAGGTTTAAGTATTACAAATGCTTGTTGCCATAAGATATCAAGTAAATAAGTGCTACTGCATATGGGAGATATCCAGTATCTAGTACTTTAACCCAATCCCTATTCCTCTAGATGATACGGTCACAGTTTATCCTCTGTGCTTGTGACCAGAAGCACATGTCTTCTTTGATGTACATTTGCAATTGTAGGTAAATAATGTTGTGTTGTATAATTGTCCTGTTCAACTGCCCCAAGTAATATTTATAACTTACTTGTTAATATTGGGATAGATTTGGTTTCATACAATCGTAAATATGAGGATTGATTCAGATTTGATAAACAGTATAATCTGAGAAAAAAACTAAAAGATTCATTCAACATTTAATACATTTTACTGAAGAACATATTGATTGCTAGGCACAAATAAAGCAAAAAAAGCAACATAATTTAAGAAGAGAAAATTTAAAAATAAATATTAAATTAATAATGATAAATAGTGACATAATAAATTATGAATAAATGTTTCCTTTTTTATACTGAGAATTGAACCCAGGGTAATTCTACTTCTAAGCTCCAGTCACAGTCTATATATATATATATATATATATATATATATATATAGAGAGAGAGAGAGAGAGAGAGAGAGAGTGTGTGTGTGTACTGGGGTTCCTGGAAGCCCTTCTACCTCCGGGCTACACTCCCAGACCTATTTTATACTTTTTTATTTTTGGAAACAGGGTCTCTTAAATCAGTGAGGCTGGCTTCGAACCTGTGTGATCCTTCTGTCTTTGCCTCCCAAGCGCGGGGATTACAAGCATGTGCCACCACGCCCAATTCTAATACTGCCTTTTGATAAACACAAATACTTGATGTAAAAGTTACCAATCTTTTTTATTGTTATCAGTGGTTTTGTGTTCTGTTATTTTTTTTTTTGCTTATGCAAAGAACATAAAGGTAGCTTCCTTTAATTTTTCTATTAGCAAATTGTCAAACTTGAAATTTTGGCCTATAATTTATTTTATATTAATATTTGCATAAGAGAATAGGCTTAAGATAATTTTTACTGTTTTGTTTTTAATATGGATATTTTTTGACTGAGCACCTAATGTTTCATACTGATGTTATCTAATTAACATCAGTATGAAAAGCACCTAAGAAGAAAAACTTAGTAGAGAAAATATTTATTTTGCCTTAAAGTTTCAGAGGTTTTAGTCAATGGTCAGCTGGTTCCATTGTTGGGCCCAAGATGAGGCAGAACATCATAGTGGAAAAGTGTGATTGAGGGAAACTGCTCAACTCCAGCATGTTGGAAAAGAGGGGAAGGGATATAATCCCAAAAACTTCATTCTCCAAGACTCACTGTTTCCTTCAACATGGTCCCACATCCTACTTTAAATCAACTACCAATAGCTCATTGAAATTATTAATCTGTCAAGTGAATTAATTAACTGATTAGTTGAAAGTCTTCATGATCTAAGCATTTCCTCAAAGCCCAACTTCTGAACATTGGTAAACTGGGAACCAAGATTTCAACACATGATTCTTGGGGTGACAATTTATATTCAAACTCTTACAAGAACATTTATTGGAAAGACCAGGAGGAGGCGGAGAAGATGGCAACCGAGAGTAGCAGCACGTAATAATCCTGCTGACTCCATCCCCATTGTCCCAAAAACTGAACGCTACAAAGTGAGATAAAATAAGTAGCAGAGGAATAAGAATATTAAGCACAGGTGACAAAGAGAAAAAGACTGGAAGACTGTCCAGAGATGGGGGGAAGCCCTGCCTGCACTGGCGGGTGCTGACTCGGGTGCAGGCTTCCCGCACAGTACCGCAGACCAATGAGGAATGGAGAACAAAGGATCTGAAGGGAGAAGCAGCAGACACAATGTGTGTAAGTCAGCCAGCCCGAAAACCTGCTACATCAAATGGGAGCTAACGACGCCACATCAGAATAGAAACTCGCCACACTCATGGGTGTCCCTGTGATGCCATCAATGCAGTGACAGCTCAGCACACCACACCCACCAGAGTCCCAGCCAGTGAGCAAAACCAAATAAAGACAGTTCAAGAAAGCAAACCTACAGACCTATATCTTTAATGAACTTGGATGCAAAACTGCTAAACAAAATACTAGCAATATGCATTCAAAACCACATAAAAAAAATCATACACCATGACCAGGTAGGCTGCATCCCAGGGATGCAAGGCTGGTACAACATATGAAAATCAATCCATGTAATACATCACATAAACATATACAAAGACAAAAATCACATGATCATTTCATTAGATGCTGGAAAAGCCTTTGATAAAGTCCAACATCTATTTATGATAAAAGCACTGCAGAGAACTGGAATAGAAGGAACATACCTCAACATCATAAAGACAATCTACAATAAGCCCACAGCAAACATCATATTAAATGGGGAAAATCATTGAGAATTCCCCCTAAAAACAGGAACAAGACCAGGATGTCCATTATCACCACTTTTCTTCATAGTACTTGAGACTCTAGCCAGAGTAACAAGACAAGAAAAGAAAATCAAAGGAGTACAAATAGGAAAAGAAGAACTCAAACTTTCACTATTTTCAGATGACATGATACTATACCTAGAAGACCTAACAGACTCAACCAAAAGACATAGAGACCTGATCAACAATATCAGCAAAGTATCTGGATACAAAATCATTCTCAACAAATCAGAAGCTTTTCTGTACACCAACCATAAATTCACTGAAAAAAGAAATCAGAAAAACACTTCCGCTCAGTATTTCCCACAGAAAAATAAAATACTTAGGAATAAACTTAACCAAAGAGGTAAAGACCTCTACAGAGAAAATTATAAATCATTGAAAAAAGAAATCGATGAAGATCTTAGAAGATGGAAAGATCTTCCCTGTTCATGAATAGGCAGAATAAGTATTATCAAAATGGCCATACTCACAAAATTGATCTACAAATTCAATACAATACTCATTAATTTACCAAGATCATTCCTTATAGACATAGAAAAATCAGTCCTCAAATTCATTTGAAACAACAAAAAACCCAGAATAGCCAAAGTAGTTCTCAACAACAAAAACCATGCAGGAGGAATCACAATACTTGACTTTAAATTATACTACAAAGACACTGTAATAAAAAACAGCATGGTGTTGGCACAAAAACAGACATATAGACCAGTGGATCAGGATAGAAGACTCAGAAACAAATCCACACACTTTCAGTCATTTGATATTTGACAAAGGAGCCAAAACATACACTGGAAGAAAGATAGTCTGTTCAACAAATGGTGTTGGCAAAACTGCTTTTACCACATGCAGAAAACTGGAAATTAATCCCACTTTCTCATGCTGCACAAGAGTCAATTCAAGATGAATCAAAGACTTGGAAATTAGACCAGAGACCTTGAGGCTCCTTGAAGAGTGCATAGGCGCAACACTGCAACACATAGGACAGATAAACACTTTCTCAACAAGACCCCAAAAGCACAACAAACTAAAAGGCATATCAATACCTGGGACTGAATGAAACTGAAGACCTTCTGTTCAACAAAGGAAACTGTCAGGATCCTCAAACAAGAAACAACAGAATGGGAGAAGATTTTTACCACCTATGCCTCAGATAGAGGACTAATATCTAGAATATACAAAGAGCTCAAGAAACTCAACCCTAAAAAAACAAATAATCCAATAAAAATGGGCAAGAAAAGTAAATAGACACTTCACAAAAAGAAAAAATTTGAATGGCCAATAAATGCATGAAAAAAATGTTCAACATCGTTGGCAATCAGAGGATGCAAATCCAAACTACCCTGAGATTTCACCTAACTCCAACTAGAATGGCAATCATTCAAAACACAAACAACAACAAATTCTGGAGAGGATGTAGAGAAATGGGAAATTTAAAACATTGTTGGTGGGATTGTAAATTAGTGCAACCACTTTGTAAAACAGTATGGAGAATCCTCGGAAGAATGGGAACGAATTTCCAATTTGACCCAGCAATTCCACTTCTGGGTATCTATCCAAAAGAAAGCAAACCAAACTACCAAACTAATCCATGGGTATCTATATTCATAGCTGCACAATTCACCATTGCCAAACTATGGCACCAGCCAAGATGTCCATCAACAGATAAATCGATTACAAAACTATGTGATATGTGCACAATGAAATTTTACTCAGCCATTAAAGAAAAAACAAAATTATATCATTTTCAAGGAAATGGATAGAACTGGAGGACACTATGCTAAGTGAGGTTAGTCAGTCACAAAAAGTAAGAAAACAGATGCTTTCACTAATATGTGAAAGCTAAGGTGAAATGGATCATAGGAGGAACTCCAGGTGAAAAAGAAGATTCTATAGAGGAGCAAACAAGGCAGCCTAACTGAGGAGATGGGAGAGGAGAAGGAAACTCTTTAAATTACAAGATGTACATAAAAAAACATATCGATGTCAATCACTAAGCCAAGCATGAAGAGAGGGAAGGGGAGGGAATGGCATGAGGAGGGGGTAGGATTTAATGGGGTGATACGTGCATGTATATCTACACAAGCTTTTTATCTCATTAAGATGTATGAATTCAATGCACCAATTAAAAAAAAAAGAAAAGACCGCACCTTCCTCCATAGAATTAAAATTTTGATCAGGTATTAATGCATGTGTGGGGATTTTGTGGTTTCCACTGGGTCTTTGAGATACTTTGAGAGGATTTATGTGGTGAAAATACTGCATAAGCTTAGTAGTATGTGGATTCTAGAAAAGTCAAACACAGAAGGAGATAGAATGTTGATTATCAAAGATGGTGGAAATAGAAGATATTGATAATAAAGTACTAAGTTTTAGTTAGGCAGGAGGGATAAGCTTTAATGCTAGATTGTGCAAAATGGTGGATATCATAAATAATAATGCATTACATATTTCAATTTTATTTTTTACGCTGGGTATTTTGTATATTGTGCTAAGTGTCTTTGGCTTCTATCTAATTAAATATTTTTAAAGGAATTTCTCATATTTAGATTTTGTATGCTAGTCCTGGTCTATATTTGTGGGATGTAATTCCAATCTAAGTTTGATTTTCAAGCCTTTTTAATGTTATTTTGTTCTGTCTGGTTTATCTAGTGCCACCAAGACTTTGCTGGTTTTTGTGGTGCAGGATAAAGACGAAGAAGTTGTTTCCCTATGCTCAGGTACCTGGTCAAACAAATATCCTCACGATATGGGATTTCCTGCTTTACTTTCCAACTACTCTGAAGTCTAATTAAAGGAATATACTCAGAGCTAAGAGATACTTGTCTTGGACACTATTAGCAGTATCCCCAAATTGCTGGTAGTGATGGCCTCACAAGATACTTTTAGGAGGATTCCTATCTGATTTAATTTTTTTTAATTTTCTCACCAATACAGAATAAGACGTATATTTGTGTAACAGAAAAACACTAAGCTCATTAAATATTTGCTAAGGCTTATTTATACTTTCTTTACCTTTTGCTTAGCACTACAGTAGTATTCCACTTTAATTTCTAGATTTTCAAATATGCCATGTCTAAGTCCTAGTTTTTGACTTTCATCTTGAAAATCATGAATAGAAAATGCATATATACTTCTTTGGAGCACATAGGGCTGTTTCCCCCTGAAGTCTACAACTTCCTCAATGGTCTATCTTCTAACAAAATCCAGAGCTGATGTTATCAAGATCTATAGTATCCTTTCCCATCCTTGATCATTTTTTCACTCTCATTTCCCACAACTTTTTTGTTTCCCTCCTAGTCTGTGCCAACTCTTCTAGAGTTTGGCTTCTTTCCTGGACAGAAAGAGCTGATGACTTCAGCCTTTCTACTCTCAGTCTGCTATATTCTCTAACAGAAGAAAGTACAACAGCACTTGGCTACCTGGAAAGAAGTAAAATGTAGGATTTTTCAAATTGTTTCACTAATACATTATTCTGCCACAGTGAATAGAAGACTAGATAAAATCAAAGTCATGAATCAGATAAAAGCATTACAAAAGGTTGGTGAAGAGTATAACTTGAGTTATAAGTTAAGGTAAGACTGGAGGAGTAGATGGTGCAGAGAGAAGCATATTGCAACTCTACATGCAAAGTAAGGCTGATGATAGAAAACAGCATGGTGGTGATGTTAAACATCAATGTTTTTACATAAAATAAGGAAAATTAGTTAATTAAAAGCACATTATTTATTATTTATTTTTCATTATCACAACTGAATATAATTGAATGTATAACTTCTGAAAATATGGCACTGAGGACTGAAAAAGATAAACTATATATTACAGAATATTTATATTGATAACTCTAAGAAGAAAGTAGAATGAGGTAAACTTTACTCCTCTTAAATTAGTCCATATGTCACTGTTATACTGAATAGTATTATAAGCAATCTGAATGGATGCTTGCATGCTAAAATGTCACTAGTGACCTTTCTTAACAGGTATATTTATTCAATAGCAAACAGTGATAAAGACCACAGACAAAGAAAAACAGGATTTGTGACCAGAGGATTATCAGTGGTTACTATTGTAAATACTATGGCTTGGACAATCTTTAAAATTTTAGATGTGAGTGAAAGAATAAATATATCTTGTATTTAATATCACAATAATATTTTGAATAAGAAGCTACATAGGATTTGTGTTAGCTTTGTGAGACAATATATTTTTATCCACATATTATTATAGTAAAAGATAACACTGTCATATACAAACCATGCTGAGATGCCTGCTTGTAAATTTTTAACACTTAAATAAATTTTATGGTGTATGCACACAAAACAAGAGTTCTCTGAGAAGGCAAAAATTAAAATTGAACAAAACAAATAGAACAACCTCCCCCAAAGAAATTATTGTCATGCTAAATGCTATATTAAATGTGATCTTACAATCTTTCTTATCATTTAGTCATTTTCTAGGGATAACTCACATTTTTTATAAACCAAGCACAAGGTGTTTATCAATTACTCAATGTGTAATTATCATTGTACAACACTTACTTTACCCACCAATTTTTCTCAGTGGAGTAATTTTAATTATGTGTTCTGGAAATTAAATTGTTTTCTGGATGGTGTATCTTTTACATACTCTATTAGAGTGTAGACTTTTTGAGTCCAAATTTCTGCTCATTTACTACTGTGAAATATTGAATAATAGATTTTATCTCAGCTAAATGTAGTGGTGCCACCTATAATTGCAGTAGTTGAGAGGATGAGAAAGGAGGATCACAAGTTCAAGACCATCATGAAAAACTTAGCAAGACTGCTTCAAAACAAAAAATAAAAAGGGTTGAGGGTGTGGATTAAAGGTAAAATACTTCTGGGTTCAATTCCTAGTACCACAAATAAAAACAGCTGAGGTTTAGCTCAGAGGTAAAACATCTCTGGGCTCTATTACTAGTGTGTGTGTGTGTGTGTGTGTGTGTGTGTGTGTGTGTGTGTGTGAGAAAGAGAGAGAGAGGTTTTATTTCTGTCTCAGTCTTTTATCAACTCTAAAATGGTGGTAATAATAATAATACATAACTCATAGAATTATGTGGATAAAAGAGGAGACTTAGTCCCAGTTATAAACATAGAATTTAGAATATTATTGTGCATGGTATGTATTTGGGGATGAGGGAGAAATTCTATATTATGACTTTGTGATACATTGGAAAATTCTTATAGTATCCAGATCCTTCAAGTATCTTCAACTGAGCTCAACATAGCCTTTAAAATTGAATCTTGAATTATTTTTCTTTTGTCAAGTGTCTATTTAGTTAACTTGCCCAGTTTTTGATTATATTGTTTTCTTAATGGTGAGTTCTCTGAGTTCTCTGTATATTCTAGATATTAATTCTCTATCAGAGTAGTAGTTGGCAAACTTTTTCTTCCATTCTAATGGATTTCTGTTCTAATTCTTGATGGTTTTCTTTGCTGTACAGAAGCTTTTTAGTTTTTTGCATTCCCACATAGTGGTCATCCTTTAATTTCTTGTGCCTTTGGGGTCTTATTGAGAAAGTTTTATCTGTGCCTGTGTGTTGAAGTGTTGGAACTATGCCTTCTTCAAAGAGCTGCAAGGTCTGATTTCCAAGTCTTTGATTCATCTTGAAATGACTCTTGGGCAGAATGAGATAGTGAGTGGGCTTTATTTCCATTTTTCTGCAAATGGTTAACAGTTTTGCCAACACCATTTGTTGAAGAGATGCTCTTTTTTTTCAGTGTATGTTTTTTACCTCTTTTTCAAAAATCAATTGGCTGTAAGTATGCAGATTTGTTTTTGAGTCTTTTATTCTGTTTCATTGTTTTTTGTATTTGTACCAATACCATGCTGTTTTTATTTGTATGGCTTTGGAGTATAACTTGAAGTCAGGTTTTGTGATGCCTCTTGCATGGTTCTTGTTGCTGATAATTACTTTGACTATTCTGGGGTTCTGTTGTTCAAAATCAATTTAAGGACTGATTTTTCTATGTCTGTGAGGAATGACCTTGGTAATTTAATTGGTTTTGCATTGAATCTGTAGATCACTTTTGGAAGAATGTCCATTTTGGTGATATTTATTCTGTCTATCCAAAAGCATGGAAGATATTTACATCTCCTAAGGCCTTTTTTTATTTCTTTTTTCAATGTTTTATAATTTTATTTATAGAGGAATTTTTACCTATTTGGTTAGGTCTATTCCTAAGTATTTTATTTTTTGTGGGATATTCTGAGTGGAAGTGTTTTCTAGATTTCTGTGTGTGTGTGTGTGTGTGTGTGTGTGTGTGTGTGTGTGTGTGTGTTTCTGGGGATGGAGCCCAGAGGCATTCTACCTCCAAGCCATACCTTCAGCCCTATTTTTTATTCTTTATTTTGAAACAGGGTCTCACTGAGTTGCAAAGGTCCTTTCTAAGAGTTAACCCTTTCTTTATTTGTACTCCTTTGCTTTTCTTCTCTTGGTTTTGGACTTTGACTAGAGTCTCAGTACTATTTTGAAACTAAGTGGTGATAATAGATATCCTTGTCTTGTTTCTGTTCGTAGGGGGATTCTAGCAGTTTTTTTTTTTCATTTAATATGATTTTGGATGTAGGCCTATTTTATATTGCTTTATGATGCTTAGATATTTTTCTCTATTCCAATTCTCTGCAGTGCTTTTAGTGTAAATGTTGGATTTTGTCAAACACTTTTTCAGTGTTTATTGAAATGATCATGTGATTTTGTTTTTGCTTTTGTTTATGTGATGAATTACATGATTTTTTTTTTATGTTGAACCAGCCTTGCCTCACTGGGATGAACCCTAGTTGGTCATAGTGTATGATTTTCTTGATGTGGTTTTGAATATATGTTGCTAGTATTTAGTTTAGCAGTTTTGCGTCTAAGTTCATCAATAATATAGACCTATAGTTTTCTTTTCTTGAGCTTTCTTTATTTGGTTTTGGTATTAATGTGATGTTGGCTTTGTACAATGTATTTCAAACGGCCAATAAATGTATAAAAATGTTCAATTTCATTAGCAATCAGGGAGATACAAATTAAAACTACCCAAATATTTCACAAAACTCCAATTAAAATGATAATAATTCAAAACACAGACAACAAATGATGGCAAGGATGTGGAGAAGTGTGAACTCTATAATACATTGTTGGTGGGGTTGCAAATTGGTGTAAACACTTTGAAGACAGTATGGAGTATTCTCATAATAATGGGAAAGAATTTACAATATAATCCTGCAATACCACCTCTTACTATCTACCAAAAACAATGGAAACCAAACTACCAAAACGAATGCATGTGGATTTAGGTTCATAGCCACACAATTCACAGCTGCCAAACTATGAAGCCAGTCAAGATTCTATACACAGATGAATGGATTACAAAACTATGGGGTATATACAAAATAGAATTTTACTCGCCTGTAAAGAAGAACAAATTTATGTCATTTGTGAAAAAATGGATGGAACTGAAGATCATTATACCATGTTAGATTACTCAGTCACAAAATGTAAAAAATCACATGCTCTCCCTAATATTTGGAAGTGAGTAAGAAAAAGAGTCATAGGAGGAACTCTAGACAAAGGAAAAAAACCTACAGATGAGCAAATAAGATGACCTGAGGGGGATTTGAGGAGGGTGAGAGGGAAACGCCCTAATATACATGATTTACATTCACAAACATATCAAAGACGATCACTAAACAAAACGTGAGAAGAAGAGAGGGGGAGAAAATGGGGATGGAATTAGGGAAATGCTAAATGAGTGATGTGTGTGTGTGTGTATGCCTCTACCATCTTGTACCCCATTAAGATGTATGACTGCAATGCACCAATAAAATTTTTTAAAAAATGAATCTAGAGTATCTTTTTCTGGATTGCGATTAACTTTAGTAAAATCTACCACCCCCAGTAACCAATTAAGCTTTCATTAGTTGAAATAATCTATAAGATATTTCTCAACTTAAAAGTTTGTTGACATTTATAAGCCTTTAAAGAAAAAGTCTTCTATCATAGGGATAGCTGGCAAACGTTTTCTATCATTCTGTCAGCTACTTCTTTATTCTCCTGATTTTTTTTTTTTGATGTGAAGAAACTTTTTAGTTTAGTGCCATCCCACTTATAAATTCTTGTTTTAATTTTCTGAGATTTGGGGTTCTTTTTGAGGAAGTTTCTACCTCTGCTTATATGCTAACCTATGTCTGCTTCTAATAGCTTCATAGTGTGTGTTCTAACTTTCAGGTCTTTGATACATCTCGAGTTGACTCCTATGGAGAGTGAGAGGTTAAGATTTAGTTCTATTTTTCTAGAAATGTATAACCAGTGAGATGAGCCAGTTACAAAAAGTAAAGGGTCATATATTATCTCTAATATGCACAAGATAGGGAGGAATTGGGATACCAGAGGGACTCCAGATAATAGAGGAGAAATTTCAGTGGAACCAGGGAGGTGGAAGACTGAGGTTCATAAGAGAAATAACTACCTTTGCTGGGCATGGTGGCTCATGCTTGTAATCCCAGCATTCGGGAGGCTGAGACTGGAGGATTGTGGTTCACAGACAGCCTCAACTACTACTTAGTAAGGCCCTTTGCTACTCAATGAGACCCTGTTTTAAAATAAAGAATAGGAAATAGGGTTGAGGGTGTATCTTGGAGGTCAAATGACCCTGGGTTCCATCCTCAGACACGCAAAAAAATAAATAAATAAATAAAATAAAATAAATTAAAGAAAAAACTACCTTTGACTGTGTGTACATATGTGAATATATCAAAGGCAACCTTAGTAATTTGTACTGAGAAGGAAGAAAAATGGAAGAGGTCCACCAAGTGTTGTGTGCATTTATGTCACTGTCAACATGATCAACATAATTAACTTTATGATGTGGGACTATAGTGCACAAATAAAAGCAATTTTTTTGGTGTGTGGTACTGGGGATGGAACTCAGAGGCATTCTGCTTCTGAGATACATCACCCAGTCCTATTTTTTATTCTTTATTTTGAAACAGGGTCTTACTGAGTTGCAGAGGGCCTCACTAAGTAGTAGCTGAGGCTGTCCTCAAACTGTAATCCTCCTATCTCTGCCTCCCAAATGCTGGGATTCCAAGCATGCGCCACCACGCCCAGCCAATAAATGCAATTAAAAAAAAAGAATATTAACATTTACCAGGCATGGTGGTACATGTCTGTAATCTTTGGAGGCTGAAACAGAATTATTGCAGGTTCCAGGATAACCTCAGCCATTTAGAAAGATTGTTAGCAACTTATTGAGACCCTTCTTCAAAACAAAATAAAATCAGAGTAGGAGTGTAGCTCAAAGAAAGAATGTCCTTGAGCTTAATCCCCAGAAACACACAGACACAAAAACCCCCACAAGATATTGACACTAATAAAGCAAGCAATGAGTAAATAATGAAATTATTAAAATTATATATTTGTTTATATCACCATTCTGTTCACAATAATTTTAAGTTTTCTTTACCTTGATTTCTTGATCTTTGGGTTATTTAGAAGCATATTTTTAATTCAACTATTGATTATTTTGGTGTCTTGTTATTAATAATTTATAATCTAATATGATGATACATTTAATATGTTTAATATTTTAAATATTTATTGACACTGCTTCAGTGCTCAGCATATAATTTATCCTGATAAATGTCTTTTGTATTTAAAAATAAAATGTATATTTAGCTAATTTATATGATACAACCACTTTAAATATATACTTAATATCATTGCTGATTTTATTTTTCTTCTGTACTTTTAGTCTATTACCTACTGCTTCACACTAAATTCATATTGGTCTTTTAAAATGTAGGCTAATGCCTATGTAAATGTACTCATTTGGGGAAAACCAAAATGTATTATGAATATTAACACAGGCATATATTTTAATGCAGTTTTACCAGAATTAACAGAACAGGAATTTATTATATATTTCAACTCTCACTGTGTAGTATAGTTAGTTGATGAGATACACATATAAAGATACTGTCACCTGTTCTCTGTTCCAGTCCTAGACTAACTAAATGGGACTCTTCGAGGGATGGAGCCTAAGTACTGCTAGGGTTTAAAGGATCCATGTTGATTCGAAGATACTGCTGTGAGGAAGCTGGGATAAAGTTGTAGGATTAGGAATTTTACTCTAGTGTAGAGGACATGAAGACTGATCATTTAAGTTCCTCTAAGATATACAGCATGATTTGCAAATATTGTCTTGGTCAGACATAGACTATTATACCTTTTCCATTCTTTTACAGGTAGGATCATCGCTTTAGGCAACAAGTTTTTTCTTTTGATTTGTTTTTATCACAGTTGGTTTGTTAATTAGATACAGGGTCTGGCTTCCTTTACTGTGAAACCTAATTCTGTTATCAGCAAAACCACATTCTGCCCAAGGTGATTTCTCCAATGGCTTTAATCCCTCTTTTCAAATCCATGAAATAGAAAACCTTCCAAAGGAAAGAATAAGTAGTCATTTGGGCTAAAAAAAAAAAAAAAAAAAGACTTTCAGTTTAGATTTCAGATATTCTAACTCACTGTAAAAGCTTGATTAAAAAGTGAACCAGAATTTTTAATTAATCATGTACAGAAGGTTGACAGAATTCTATTGGGAGATAATCGTAATAATTCATGCACATAATGAGGTAGGAATTGTTTATAAATATAAATGAATTGAAAGGTTTACAACTCTGGAACAAAAATTGATAAAAAAAAATCAGACCATGGTTGGCAAACTCACAATTAAATTCTCAGTTAGTAAATGACTTCCTTGAGAATTCTTTTATCTGTGTTCTCCAATGTGCTCCTGGAAGCACAGAGAAAAGAAAACTCTCAGCCAGAGTTTGAGTAGAAAATTCTTAGAGAGGCATACATATAATTTTCCATACATATAATTTTTATGACTCTTGATTGGTTGGAAGATCTTTGAATTTGCATGAGCAAGCAATCTATTGCTTTTATTGCATTTTATCTCTCTCTCTCTCTCTCTCTCTCTCTCTCTCTCTCTCTCTCTCTCTCTCTCTCTTCTCCTTTCTGTATTTTATGACAGAAATTTAGCGATCTTTCCAAAATTCATTTTTTTATTTTATTTTTTATTGGTGCACTGTATTCATACATCATAGTAGGATACAAAATTTTGTAGACATACATGCACACATCGCCCAGTCAGCCCCCACCCGATCCCCACCCCATTCTCTCCCCATCCCTCCCTCCCATGCTTGGCTTAGTGGTTGACATCTAGTATTATAGCAATTTATCCAAAATTAAAAATGGTAATCTCACATAACAGTTTCATTTGTCTGATACCAAGCTTTTGATGACTTAAAGATAACATTTCAATATTTCTTTCTACTTTCTTTCTTACCAGAGAATATTTTTTTTCTATTTTTTTTAGGTGAAACTATCATATATTTATATATTTATTTTTCAGAAAAAAAATCTATCCTAATATGGAATATGGACTCTAGATACCCAAAACGATCTTGAAAAAGAACAAAGCTAGAAGATGTATATTTTCTGATTTCAAGCCATATAAAGCTACAATAATTGAAACAGTGTAGTACTATTCTAAAGGCAGATCTATAAACCATTGGAGTTAAATAAATGCCTAGAGCTAAATTCTTCCCTATATTGTCAAGTTATTTTTGACAAGGTTTCCACAAACTTTTGGTGGTAGAAATAATAATCTTTAACTAAATATTGTTGAAACATAATAATTACATGGAAAAGAATAAAGTTGGACCCTTACCTAATCTCATATACAAATGTTAACTCAAAATAGATAAAAGACCTAAATATAAATCTTAAGACTATAAACTTTTAGGAGAAAATCTGGGTCATAAAACCTCACAACATTGAAATTGGCAGTGATTTCTTGGATATGATTTCAATGGCACAGGCAACAGAAGAGTATAAAAACTCCCTAAAAAATAAAAAAAAATATTGTATATACAAAGACAATGTAAACAGAGTTAACAGTTACTAATAGAATGGGATAAAATATTTCCAAATGCTATATCTGAAGGTATATTAATATTCCAACTAGACATCCTAAAAATTAACAACAATAAAGGCAAACAATACCATTTAGAGATAGGTAAAAGACTAACATAAGTAATGAATCTCCACAGATAACCAATCTTAGTTGTCTGTTGGATGGAAACTCTTGTTTCTCTGGTTCTGGTGTGTGTTACCTATTTCTTCTTTGTAGTTAATCTCTTTGAGTATTTTCTCTAGTGCTGGTTTTGAAGACATAAATTCCTTCAGTTTCTGTTTGTCATGGAAGCTTCTTATTTCTCCATCTAATTTGATAGAAAGTTTTGCTGGGTAGGAAATTTTTGGCTGGAAGTTGTTTTCTTTCAGAGTTTGGAATATGTTACTCCAAGCCCTTCTGGCTCTCATGACTTGGTTTGGGAAGTCTGGAGTGATTCTAATTGGTTTGCCTCTGAATGTCACTTGGCCCTTTGTTTTTGTTGCCTTTAAGATTCTCTGCTTGGCTTCCACGTTGGTCATTTTGACAATTATGTGGCGTGGGGATCCTCTTCTCCGATCCTGTCTAAAGGGAGTTCTATAAGTTTCTTGGACCTGTGTATCGACCTCTTGCTCTATGTTTGGAAAATTTTCTGCTATTGCTTCCTTGAAGAGATTGCTGATCCCTTTGGTTTCACTTTCTTTTCCCTCCTCTATTCCAATTATTCTTAGGTTAGCTCTCTTAAAATGGGCCCATATTTCTTCAATATCAGATTCCTGCTGTCGGATATTTTTTCCTAGATTAGAAACTATGCATTCATTTTTGGAATGATCATCTTCTAATAGCGAAATTCTGTTCTCCATGTGGTCTAATCAGTTTTTTGTACTTTGAATTGAGGCCTTTACTTCATTAATTGCATCCTTTATCTCTTTTTGGCTCTCTCTGAGTTCTTTTCGAAGCACCTCTATTATTTCTACAGTTATTTTCCTGATTTGATCTTCTAGAAACCTCTGATTTTCTGTTTTATCGGGTTCTGATGTTGTGGGGTTGTGGGCATTCATTGCTCCAGTATTACTCCTCTTTCCCATGATTTCGGAAGTTTGTGCCTTCTCTGGGTTCTTCCCTTGGGTCATTATGACTTCACTTAAGGTGTTCTGGATCTCGAGTCAGTAGTATCTCAGACCCCACTACTCCTTTACTGGGTTGTATCACAGAGTCTCCAACCCAGAGAGGCGATACAGGCTGCTTTAGACTGTGGGGGGTGCCAGGTTGCATGTTCTCCTATGGTGTGATATCTCTGCCACTGCCCCTCCCCCACTGGGTCAAGTCCCAGGTAGTACAGTACTGGGATTTCTCCTCTGTGGCCCGCAATTTGACTCACTGTTCTTGAGTACGCAGATGTAGCTGTACTGGATTCGGTGAATTCGCTGCTGCTGCCGCCGGTGGCAATATGGCGCTGCTGCTACGCCCTCGCCTGTGAGGCTGGCTTATTTCTTCTTGGTTTTGATTTCCACTCTGAATCCCTGCAGCATGTGCTGAGCTCAGCCACTGGGAGCTTTAGATTTGACCTGCGGCGAGAAATCCCGCCTGGCTGTTCCGCAGCGGCTCACCTCGGCTTGCTGTAGCTGTCCGGGGTAGTTGCCGCTGCTGCCGGCAGTATGGCGCTGCTGCCACGTCCTCGGGCGTGAGGCCGGTGTATCTCCTCTGTGGCTCTGAGCTCTGTTCTCAGTTCGCTTTCTCTCTGGAGCCTGGTGATTTTTTTGTTTCTCTGGTGATGGTGTTTTCTGGCTATGAAAGGCGCTGATTTTGTGGTAATGGGGATTGGTTGTTAGCGGGGCTCTTAAGCCCCGCTTTTCTCGGTCGCCATCTTCCCGGAAGTCCTCATTTTTTAATTGTAGATTTTAAGGGAAAACTTATTTCTGAAAAGAAATTGATGTTGTTCATGTTTGTGCATTCTTACACTTCATGTTTTATGTTTAATATTTTATAGAACTAGGACTCAAACTTTTATTTAATGGTAATACCTGGCTGTAGAGTATTGAGCTACTCATAAAATTATTCCATATTCTTATATTACAAGCAGATTCATGTGCTTAGTTGTCCAAACAGCAGTCATTAAGTTTGCATTAAAATTACTGAACTCTTTAAAATTGCTTCTGATATTTCATCTCTTCTTTTCTGAAGTTATGTCAGAAAAAAATGTGAGGCATTATTCACTCATTTTATGTCCATGCAAACATTAGTGTCTCCTGCTGGTTAGTACTGAAGTGTCTGTCTGTCATCCTTTTTTGAATATTGATGTCAGGAGAGGAGGAAGTATGGCTTCTTCCTTCTTCAGTGTTTCATGTAGCATAATTACTGGTAAATATTTTGTAGCTTATACATTTGTTCTTTGCAATAAAGTGATTTAAACCCTCTTCTATCTGTAAATGCTCCTCAGTTTGATAAATTCACTTCATTCATTCACTGAAAACACTGTTTCTATGGCTGTTATCCAGAGGATAAGTTTAGTTTTTCCAAACCAACTTTATTTATCCTAGATATGATGCATTATCACCCAGGTAAATTGGCCTAGGTGCTCATATATTTTTCACTACTGGTCTCCTATGATATCATAAGAAATTGGATTATTTAAGCAAAAAATCTTAACCTGTACCACAGGTTCTAACCCCAGCTTATGTTTCCATTGTGATTATATATTATATTTAGTCATGAATGCAGTCGTAATTAAATTCAAAAAACGAGTACTCTACCCAGAATACACTGGTTTACTAAAACCTAGTCACACTAATATTTAATCAGCAGCAAAAGCCTAAATAACAAGGCAAGTTTGGATCTCTTTGATACTAAGAGTTCTTAAGACAAACATGCAATGGGATATGTGATGGAACAGAAATGGAAATTGCAAACAAATATCAAATAACTCAATCAGGATTTTCAGCTCCAGATATTACTTCTCTATTGGAGGAATAGTTGACAACAGTTTCCTCCCATTCTGTCGGCTCTCTGTTGAGGTTCTTGATGTTATTCTGTGCCGTACAGAAGCTCTTCAGTTTCATGCAATCCTGTGCATTCATCCTTCTTTTAATTTCTTGTCTCTTTGGGGTCTTGTTGAGAAAGTTTTATCTGTGACTATGGTGTAGAAGTGTTGGACCTATGCCCTCTTTAAGGAGCTGCAAAGTTTCTGGTTTAATTTCCAAGTCTTTGATCCATCTTGAATTGATTCTTGTGGAGGGTGAGAAAGTGGGGTTTATTTCCATTTTTCTGCACATGGTTAACCAGTTTTATCAACACCATTTGTTGAAGAGGCACTCTTTTTTTTCCAGTGTATGTTTTTGGCCTCTTTGACAAAAATCAGTTGGCTGTAAATGTGTAACTGAGCATTATATTCTGACAAAAAAGTACACATTTTTACAAAATCTTTTAGGTGATATTCCATAATTATGAATACCTTTATTATGAACCATCAACAATGTATTGAATATAAATTGCATATTATTTAATTTTAAGAGTTTATTTTAGTAAGAATAGCTACAAATTTGAACTTTCTTTCTACAATATTTTTATTTTATTCTATTTAATGTTTAAATTCTTGTGTAGGTTTTTTGCATACTATTTAAGTTATATAGCCTCATATGTACATAAGAAATTAATTTTTATTTGGGAATCTTGTACAGATACAGCCTGCATCTACATATGAAAAGTGGTACTCTTTCAAGTTCTGTTTAAGTTTAATTCAAGGCTGTAAACACTATACTTTATGGACACTGTGGACTAAAACCTAATTTCCCATAAACAATTTGATCTAATGTTGGTTAATTTGCTTCCTTCCTCCACTAGTTACAGAGCATATTGCTCTCTTCAGTCTCATAATTGTATGTTAAGATAAAAGTATAGTTGTTAAAGAATTGGCACAGATGGATTAATATTATTTAGCCATAACTTTGAAGTCTTAACTGTAAAATTTATTTTAAAAGACAATTTTTTGACAGGATGCCATTAAATATTTAAAATTGAAGATAAAGGATTTTCTAAAGAGGATCAATATTTTCTACTTTAATTTCAGAATAAAGGTTTCTTTATTTCTCTCCACATAAGTTGATTACATTCAAGGACATATCTTGAGCAATTTAGTTGATTGACTCTATAGTTAGACTAGCTATAAAGCTTTATATTAGTTCCATGAATCTGGAAATTATTATGTTCTCTTCTTTACCTTGGTTTTATACTGTGTAAAATATCCATAATATTATATCCTTTATTTATAGTTATTAAAATGTTTAAAATTAAAATGTGTGATATGCTGTGTCTGTAATGTTGAAAATACTAAATAAAAATGACATATTATCACTATTATTTTATTGAATCTAAGATGTCATTGATTGCAAAAGTGACTTTTATTATATGAACTACTAAGGAAAAGATGTTGCTGATTGAACTAGGAAACATGTTTTATGAGATGAAATT